>NC_135504.1:31691414-31991414 GCF_052857255.1 Amblyomma americanum | reverse complement strand
GGCTAGTTGGTGTGGATTCATACTTGGCAGCGCAAAAAAAAAAACAAGGACAAAAGCGAACGAGGAGACACAACACAAGCGCTTGCGTTGTGTCTCCTCGTTCGCTTTTGTCCTCGTTTTTTTTGCGCTGCCAAGTATGGGATACTTATCTTCAGCACTCTGAGTGGGAGTGAGTCAGTGAAAAACTTTATTGAGCTCTAGGTTCGCTGGTCTTCTGCGGTCTTCAGATGGCTTCGTCCATCTCCTTGCACAACAGTCGGTTGCCCTTAGTCCAGGGCTCCGCTGGATGCTGCTGCCAGTTGTGCTCGCCGAATCAGACCTTCTTGGTCGACCCGGCGATCGCTGGAGAGCACTCCCTCCCATTGCTCCGCACTAACGGGTACCACGTCTATCTTCCGGCATGCCCACGTTATGCGATACAGCGTGCGTGTTTCGTGGCACCAGGGGAATTGGTCCTTGTATTGTGTGGGATACATTTTGCTGAGTACGTTTAGGTTCGGGTACGAGCCCGTTTGTAGCTGCCTCCACGCGACAGAGTCCTCTCTGCTAAGGGAGTTGTGCGGTGGTGGATACCGCTTTCTGCAGCCCTTGTAGTAATTTAGTATCGCCAAATAGTCTTGGGGTACAGGTTCGGTCCCGTCGAGGTTGCCTACGTTGGATGCTCGGTAATAAGTGTACCCTCGAGCTATCCTGTCCGCCTCTAGGTTCCCTGCCACTCCCGTGTGTCCCGGCGTCCATACTATCGTATGCCTAATTGGTTCTTCGTTGGGTTGTCGTTGTGTTATGTGGTCTCCGGGGCGGAGTATGCTGAGCGCTCCGTGCCCTATTCTGCCGCATAGGTAGTTGCGGCACGCCGTTTGTGAGTTTGTAAGGATTGTTAGAGACCGTTTAGACCGATAGCCCTCCGCTGCCTCTAGAGCGACGGCCGCTTCTTCAGCCTCGACTATCGTACAGTCTTGTAGTGATGCGCTGGTGATCTTGCGTGGGTTCGAATCAATCACCGTTGCTACCGCGTTGCTGATGCTCTGCCGCGATGCTCTGGCGTAGGCGGCTGCGTTCACGCATACCGTCGTTTCTTGGGGTGCTAGTGTGTTTTGTAGGTATTCAGCCCTCGCCTCTCTGCGTGCTTTGTGTAGGTTGGGATCCATGTTCCTGGGTATGGGTGCTGCTTTTAGTGTGTTTTACGATACTCGTCCGGAATTGTTTCGCTCCTCTGTATCTCTTGAAGTTGAAACAATGTGCGCGAAGTCACTGTATGACTGAAACAGGTATAAGCATGTCTTACTAGGCGAGGTATCTCAGTCGCTCCCGAAGATATTATCAGCGTTCTTCTGGTCGAATGCACGCATTATCAGGTGAAGTAAAAATTCCTGATTAAAAATCGAGCTGCGAAGCAACACTCCTTTTTTTTTGAAGTCGAACATGAACCAGGTGATCTTGACGTATAATCAGCAGTTCTGCGGTCACAATTACTTACTCCCTTCTCTCCTAATAAAAAAAAAAACCCGTAGCAGTGTTACGCAGAAATTATTTAGGTAAAAATGCGCTCGAATTAAACCAGGTGAAAAAAAAATTCTGTGTGAGCCCTGCCTCCGTTTAAGTTGCATATTTCTTTCAATGGCCAATTCACAAAAAAGAATAAAACATGAGTCGTCTCATCACTCGTCGGCACTTCTTAATATTGTTTAGGCTCTAACTGAAGCCATGATGTTATGATTGTTGTTCTTAGTTAAACTGACCAAAGAGACAACCGCAGTCAAGCAGCTCTTGTGAGGCCCGGTGCGGTTTTTAGGGCATCAGCGAGAAGGATCATTAAGTGACAAGTAATTGGGTGGACCGGAAGCGACGCAAGCACATAGTTGTAGAAGGAGCATCATATGAGGCATGCCCGCTCAATAGAGATAACAAAATGGGCACGAAGAAACCGACACTGCAAAGAGAACCGAATGATGTTGCAAATGCAGGGAATTGTAGAACCCACACTCAAGAATGTGTAAGCCGCCGCGGTGGCTCAGTGGTTATGGCGCACGGCTGCTGAACCGAAAGACGCGGGTTCGATCCTGGCCGCGGCGGTCGAATTTCGATGGAGACGAAATGCTAGAGGCCCGTGTACTGCGCGATGTCAGTACACGTTAAAGAGCCCCAGGTGGTCGAAATTTCCGAAGCCCTTCACTATGGCGTCCCTCATAGCTTGAGTCGCTTTGGGAAACCCCCATAAACCATAATCCAAGAATGTGCAGGAACGCTAGACAGATGCTTGCGGAGCCCAGCAAGATTAACGCGCTGGAATCAAGGTTCGGACGTTGTTGTGCTGGTTAAGAAGAAGATGGTGATTGTCAGCAACGTGCAATAAATCATCTCTCTACATAAAACTGATAAGAATATGCAGATCGTCTTTAGCGCTGACAAATACATATAAAAAATGGCTTATAATTCTAAACGCCTGACGTTTCTAACAGATCTTTAATTTTCAGCGAAAATAAACACTACGTAAAGATTAGCACATGACAGTTGAAGTGTGTTCGACGAAGGAACGGTCTAGAGGGCACGCATGCAAACTAGCAGTAAGCACATTGCAAGCATTAAACTATTTACATAACATTTTTATTGTGTAAATAGTTTGTGACTATTACCTCTCCCCCTATCCTTTCTTGCTGTCCCCTCACCTCTTTCATTTCTCTTCATACTGCCTTCTATCCTTTATTTCCGCTGCCCCAGCTCAGGTGCATCAGTATCGATGGCAGAGGCCGGGGCTAGCAAAAATATTTTCCTTCCTTTTATTATTATTTTAATAAAAAAAACGCTTACTACTACTACTACTTACTACAAAGTAGACATGTAGCCACGAAGCCTGAAGAAAACAACGTTTATGTTGTTTGTAGTATCAGCAAACAGGAGAACTGGAACAATATGAAGAGTAGAGTCAATCGTTTATTTATTTATTTATTTATTTATTTGTTTGTTTGTTTATTTATTTATACTGCAGCCTCCATGTGGAGGTATTGCAGGAGTGGGGCAAACAAATCAATAAACTTAATCCACAAACAACGAACAATAAAAACCGAATCGACATGAAATGTGGCAGAGGAGAAGAAATGAATAACACAATATATAAAAGTTGGAGTAGCATGAAAGAACTGAAAACAATATACTCTAAATAACACAAAATAGATTAAATATTGTGGGCTTAATTTCTATTCGGAATGAGTTTAATGGGAGAGATATTATTATTACAGAGATTAAGTTCCATTATTCTACTGTGCGCGGAAAAAAACAAATTCTCAGTACAGTCGAAATATGGCCTAATGTTATGGTTGTGGTACCGGGACGAATTAAATAGTTATGCATGAATAGCTAAGTCTCTTTCGGAGCATTGCTGAAGTTGCACCTCAAGTGCCCACGCTTTTTAAGGGCTTTAACAAATCAAATTATTATGTTTCGAACAAGAAATGTTAGTCGTAAATATGAAGCCGAGATACTTTTATTCTAACACTTTGAGCAATGATAAGCCATTGAAAGCGTAATTGAAAAGTAAGGAAAATAGGCTGTTAGTGAAATACACAACCAAAGTTTTAGTAAAATTTATTTTCATTTGCCACGCATTACACCAGGTACAAAAACTATCAAATGAGACATTTAGTTGCAGGCGATCTTCTGTTGCGTTAATTACCTGATATAATACGCAGTCGTCCGCATCAAGGCGTATGTGTAAGGTGATATTACGAGGAGAGTGATTAATGTATATTAAAAATACTAAAGGACTGAGAACCGACCCTCGAGGGAGGTCATATGACATGTGTAAAGAACGAGAGTTACTTTCATTATAAGATACAAACAATGATCGGTCCGAAAGCAAACTGGCAACCCAACTAACCTAATTTTAACTAGGCCAGTTAACAACTACATTTCATAACCCTGGCGCCGTGGTGTAGGAGTTAAAATTAAAAAGAAACAATCCCCGCTCCGAATGTCCATCGTTTTATCCATTAAAGGGAAGCTCTACGCTTGAAAGGGGAGGCGGCAAGAGGGGTGGGGAGGTGGAAAGAGAGTCGGCTCCCTCGATTACTGCCCTAGCGGGCAAGTCTAGACAGACCGAGACGCGCGCGATGCCAGACACCGGAAAATGTCTGGCGCCGCACGGCGCTGCCGTCATCGAGGCAGTCTGCGCGCTCGCAAAGAATAAACCCCCCAAAAAAAAACAGAAAAAGAGGGGAAATCCGACGCCCAGCTTGGCGACACGACGTGCGGGTGAGACGTGGGAGCGAGGGGGTTAAGGAGGAGAGAGTGAGAACAAAAAGGAAAGAAGGAATATGAAATGGGCGGAGTTGAGTCAAAGTGTTGCTCTGGTGTTCCTATTTTGTTTTGGTTTTTTGTTTTGTTCGTTGTCTTTCTGTTTTGGCTACCGCGCTTCTCTAGCAAGAGCATGCGCTGACGCGCAGGAGAGATTTAGACTTTATCCCCACATGAAGAAAGGAGGAAAATAGGAAAAAGGGGGAGGGGGTCGAAAAGAAATGAAAGGGGGCTTGCTAACGTGTTGTCATTTGATTCTTAACGGGAGGGTGCTCTTTCCTTCTTTCTTTCTTTCTTTCTTTCTTTCTTTCTTTCTTTCCTTCGTTCTTTCTTTTTCTTTTCTCTTTTTTCTTTCCTATTTCCTTCCTTTTTTCTTTCTTTCCTTCTTTCTTTCTATCTTTCTTTCTTCCCTTCTTTCCTTCCTCCTTTCTTTCTTTCCTTCCTTCTTTCTTTTTTCTTCCTTTATTTCTTTCCTTCCTTCTTTCTCTCTTTTCTTTCTTTCCTTCCCTCCTTCTCTCTTTCGTTCTTTCTTTCTTGTTCTTTCCTTCTTCCTTTCTTTATTCCTTTCTTCCCTTCCTTCTTTCTTTCTTTCTTCCTTTCTTTCTTTCTCTCTCTCTCTGTTTCTTTTTTCCTTTGTTCCTTTATTCCCTTCCTTCTTTCTCTCTTTCTTCCTTTCTCTCTTTGTTTGTTTCTCTCTTTCTTTATTCCTTTATTTCTTTCTCTCTTTGTTTCTTTGTTCCTTTCTTCCCTTCCTTCTTTCTCTCTCTCTCTTTCTTTCTCTCGTTTCTTTCTTTCTTTGTTCCTTGCTTCCCTTCCTTCTTTCTATTTTTCTTTCTTTCTTTCTCTCTTTGTTTCTTTCTTTCTTTGTTCCTTTCCTCCTTTCCTTATTTCTATCTTTCTTTCTCTCTTTCTTTGTTCCTTTCTTCCCTTCTTTCTCTCTTTGTTTCTTTCTTCCTTTCTTTCTTTCTTTCTTCCCTTCCTTCCTTCTTTCTCTCTTCCTTTCTTTCATTCCTTCTTTCTTTCTTTCCCTCTTTCCCTCTTTCTCGCGTTCCTTCTTCCTTTATTTCCTTCTTCCTTTCTTTCTTTCTTAACGGAATTAACCGCGTGCACTGGTAGCGTCGGATGTCGTACGTGATGAGGCGCGCAGCAGCAATTTACGCGGTATAGCTTCGCATTCTTCGTCATTACAGTGCAGTGCATTGCGCTAGTAACGACACCATTCAGCAGTACTGCTAGTTCTCCACGACTCGAGTTGAATAATATACGGACAAAAAGAAAATCGAACTGCCTCCACTTGTTGTTATTCTTATAAGCGCACTAGAAGCTCTAAACGAATGCAATTCCAGAAAGTAGCGCCAAATGCCCCTGAAAAGGAGCCCTATTACCAAATGTGCCAACCTATGCCAGTGCGCAGTGCACAACATAATATGCGCGAGCCGGTTGATCGCACACCATGAAAAAATATCGAGGTCATTGGCTGAGGTGCTTCCGTTAATGGCCATTCACTGCGTCGTTTTTGAGTTGTATTCGTCAATAATATAACGCAGAGTTCGACCAATAGTTTGGTCAGATAACCTGTTCGAACGTACAGAAAACAAGGAGCAAATAAATTAAAAGGATTTCGCAGGGTTATGCTTCCGCATACCTTTTCAATCGCACCTTTTTCATAGTTCTTTTCGTGGTCACACATTAGAAACCCCAATTTGCGTCGGAAAAAGAAACCTGGAAGAAACAATCAAATTACTAAAGTCGGACACAACAACGCAGTGGAATATGCCGCTGGCCCCGCCGCGGTGGCTCAGTGGTTAGGGCGCTCGGCTACTGATCCGGAGTTCCCGGGTTCGAACCCGACCGCGGCGGCTGTGTTTTTATGGAGGAAAAACGCTAATGCACCCGTGTGCTGTGCGATGTCAGTGCACATTAAAGATCCCCAGGTGGTCGAAGTAATTCCGGAGCCCTCCACTATGGAACCTCTTTCTTCCTTTCTTCTTTCATTCCCTTCTTTATCCCCTCCCTTACGGCGCGGTTCAGGTGTCCAACGATGTATGAGACAGATACTGCGCCATTTCCTTTCCCCCAAAACCAATTATCATATGCTGCTCAGAGGAGGCCCTACAGCCAATAAAAATAATAATAATAATAATAATTGGTTTTTGGGGAAGGAAATGGCGCAGTATCTGTCTCATAAATCGTTGGACACCTGAACCGCGCCGTAAGAGAAGGGATAAATGAGGGAATGAAAGATGAAAGGAAGAGAGGAGCTGTAGTGGGGGGCTCCGGAATAATTTCGACCACCTGGGGATCTTTAACGTGCACTGACATCGCACAGCACACGGGCGCCTTTGCGTTTCGCCTCCATCGAAACAGCCAATAGCGTGGACCAATTTTTATGGTGCCTCGGTTAATCCGATCAGGCCGTGGTTAATTCTATTTTAATCTGCCAACCACTGCAATTTCACGCTACCAGGTCAAAGGAGGTTAGACACTACGTCATGAGAATCGGTGGGCGTTTTTGGCTGGAATTAAAGGGACACTGAGGAGAACTCTATCAATTTTTTATTCTTAGCAAAATCTGATTGTTCGGCATTTCATGGCTTCGTTGCCGCTTGTCCGGGCGCGAAAGATGCATTTATTTCAAAGAAATTTGGATTCGAAGATGAAAAAGTTTTTCCCGCCGCTCTGATTCAAACTCAGGGAACTCTTATGACGCCACGGCAACTCTTATGACGTCTCAGAACGGAGTGACGTGACACATGACGTAAACGCAGATTCCGTGATTTCTGACGGCTAGCGGTTCGGTGCGTAACCTTCCTTTGCCAGCCTCAGAGATTCGCGTCATCCATGAAGTAAGGAGAACTCCTCCAAGGTGGCGCCTCTTGTCCTAGGAAGTCATCACGCTTGTACTTGCGAGATTGGCCTGTGGCGGCGATACCTGTATTTTGGTTCTTGCTATTTTCTACATTACAAGAACTTTGTTTTCAGTAAGAGTGGCGTTTTTGTGATCAGGAGCTGCTATTCTATCGATACAAGCCAACTTCAATTTCTCCTCAGTGTCCCTTTAAGACCTCCTTTGAAGGGAATCTGCCGCTTGGTTCTTGAGTTGTATCCGACTAAAAGTACGGTACACATCGTGGTGTATGATGCAGTGCCTGGATGAGTCCTTTCTTATCGCAGGATGAACAGAGTGGGACAGGAAGAGAGAAAGGGGGAGGGACAGATATAGCGGTGCACCGCTGCACCCAGACCGCAGAAATGATTACACAGAGAGCAGTGGAGGGGTATCTAGCCGGAATCGCTTTACTCACGCGACTCGCGATGGAAACCGCTGAGGGACCTCGCCCACTGTATACGTAAAGGCATCACGCCAGTTCGCGGTGGCACGCCAGGATTCCCTCTTGGTTTGCAAACTCCTTCCTTTGGAAGCTGCCGCCGCATGGCGTGGCCTGCCGAAACTTCTGCTGGCTGAGAGACCAAACGCCGAAAAGAACTTATTCGTGGTCTGGCGATGGGTATTCTTCCAACTATCCCGACTTTCACAAAGATTGCATATTTTCCAGAAGGTCCGCCAAAGAAACGTTACTACTGTACGCCAGATGACTCAATTTTTTTTTTTCAGTTTGGATTGAAGGTGCAAAAAATTATACGTCAAGTCAGCGTACCTTTCTGCTATAGTCGGATACAACTCAAGAAAGAAGCGGCTTTTTCCAGTCGAAGGATATCCTTCCAGCCAATGGCGTCGGCCGATTCTCACGAACTTGCTATCCTTACAAGAGCAGCGTGACAATGCAGGGAGAAAACCACCCCTTTTCATCTCCCACCTCCTGCATTGTAACGCTAGCAGGGTCACGAGAATAGGCAGACGCCATTGGCTGGAAGGAGGTCCTCGGGAAAAAAGTCGCTTCTTTCTTGAGTTGTATTCGACTACAGGGGGCAGTAATTAAAATGTACGTAACTATATATCTGCTACTCTGCTAACCGGGTGGCATGCACAGACGGTGTCTCAGGGAGCATGTTTTCCAAGTTTAAATATTTATCCCATAAAAAAAGATCCAAATATTATTTGCGTCGGCGAAGCGCTTACTGACTGTTTCAGTGTTTTCTCGTATTTACACACTCGTACGTACGGCACACATACAGAAAAAAACTAAATATTCAATTTGGTTTCTTTCCATATTTTTTGCTAACTATTAAATGTAATATTTCCTGCCATTGGAGTGGACGAAGTATCAGGTTTTCGGTAACCATTCGTGGCTAGCTATGGTTGCTGTAATCACGTCCTTAAAATGACAGGTTGTTCTGCCTTGACGACGTTCCCTTTCATTGAATTTTCTAGTGCACGCCGAAATATTATTTGGAAAGCAGACTATCGTTGTGAGCTAGTGTTATTTAATTTCTACTGCTTACAACGCAGTCAGACATCTCGAATTGAGCTGCAAATGTGCCAAAAGAAAAACAAGGACAAATAACTGGTTATCGAAACGACGTATTGACAATGATAGCAAGCTTCATCGAATTAATAAGCCTCAAAACAGTCGCATCACCTTGTACAAGATCAGACGAGTAAAATCACCAGGAAGTAATCCATTGAGAGATTGAGAGATGAACAAGCACTCAGTAAAACAACGTACTTTCTAAAGGGTGCATTTGGAAAGTTGCCACCCATAAACCTCTCGGAAAAGGCTGCTTACGAGCGCTAACGTCCTAACAAAGATGTCATAATCAACAATAAACCAACTACGTTTACTGCAGGCCAGAGGCTTCACATATATCGCTTCAATGAACTCTGTCGCAAGAAGTACAAACAAATTAATCTTAAGTCAACACAGCCGCGTCGTGGAGGTAGCCCCAACCTTATACTCACCACTATTTAAAACTTGATCTTTCTTCAGAGAAGTAACCGGGAAAAATTTAGCTGCCGTTTCAGAGACAAAACAATTTATGAACCATCTCCCAAGAAGTTTCAAGACGGATTAAATCGTCAAACCCAACTTCTTCAGCCGCGAAACAAAATAGTGAAATCTTATTCGAAATGGATTGTGTTAAAGGGTTAGAATGAATCATTGTGCACTCAATACAAAACAAAATAATGCTTTATCACACTATTGCAGCAACCAGGGCCAAAGCAGCACAGATGCAAAATCAACGCAATAATCTTTGCTTGTAGTGTTACCAGATATGTCGCTACTGCGATATTAAAAAAGGAAAGCCAGCTTTCACAAAGCTAAGCAAGTCACAGCTTAAATACCCTCACCCAGAAAACAAATCCCCGGCGTGACGAATCCCCCGCTGAGGTCGTTACACTTACTCTCGGCCCGCCACTTAACTCTCCGCTTCCGTCCGCCACCCGCCACCCGTCTTGCGTTAATCGCCTCGTCGCCCACCAGGGGGCGCGACCTGCCGCACAAGTGCCACGGCCAACGCCCACCGCTTCTGCCGCCTGTGCTCTCACGGCCACGACGATCATGGGCAGACGAAAAAGAGGCGAAAAACTGCACTCCCCCCCCCCCCTCCCCAATCCTGTCTTTATTTTGTTTGGATGTGTTTGAGTTTATCATCACTATTAGTTCGTTTCCTTTCTGTAATGCTTTGCACTTTGTATCCACAACCGGTGCAGAGAGGGAGCTCGCGGATTGATTATGAGGGCGCCACTGTTCCACCGTAGCGCATGCGCACTAGTTGGGTGCACTGCTACCAGAAGCTGCGCGGCTCGGCACCGAGGTTGTTGGCGGCGTGGTCTCGCAATTAGCAGATGAGGATGGAGTGACGCATGCCTGTATACCGCGCTTGTATCACTCTACGTGTTCGCATAATAGCTTCGGTTTTCTTGTCTTTTAGCTTCTTGCTTCGAAAGGCAGTGCGTTCAGTGATGTCCACCTCGCGTTTTCTTTTATTGCACCATTGTTTAGTTATTCCTTTATTCTTTTTATTTTCGCCGCTCGTTTGTGGATAATTGTTAAGCAGTGGTCATCACACATTGCAGGCACGAGAGGTTCTATCTCTTTTTTCTTGTCACTCTTTTTTTTGCACCACATGCATTCTAGATCACTATTTAATTCTATTTTGCACAGAACTGCATCCGTCTTTGGTTGAAAACATAAACGTTTCACGAGGAAAGGAAACGCGCTGTATTTGTTTTACGTCTCGATGGGTGCCTCAACTGCGCCGTTAGAAAAGCGAGAAATGAAGGAGTGAAAGAAGAATGGGAAGAAAGAGGCGTTGTAGTGGAGGGATTCGAAATAATTTCGACCTCCTGGGGTTATCTGACCAGCACTGACGTTTAAATGGCTAGTGTAAACACCTGGACTCGTTTGGAGCAACGTGTTAGCGAAGCGCTGTGAGTGTGTATCTGCCGCCCTTTCGGCTGTAGTCCTTCGAGTAGCCTTTTGATGGAAAGAAACCTCGTACCTTACTTGGCCTTGCTGTAGCAGTATATCTTCACAGAGCCATTTGCTCGTCTCCATTGAAAAAAACAACAACAACAAACAAACAGAAAACATTATCAGCATAGGGATACGCAGCCCCACTCCACCCACCAGGGTATACAGCGTGCTATAATAAGCAAGAACACCTTCGCGCTCTCTTCAATACCTTACTTTGCGTTGCACACAATTCGTCACACGGGCCGTCTCCCTCCAAACGCGTCGGTCCTTTGTTTTTCGATGATCCTTTATTGCTGCGATCGTTCGCGCATGTCCTCGTGAGACCACTTCCCATGCTGGAGGGCGCACTGTATAATAGGGGGGAGCGGTTCCACAGGCCTCCCTCTCCCCCTTCCCCAACCCGTGCCGCTTCCCACCCCGCCATCGCCAATCCCCCCCCCCTCCCCCTCCACCCGCTTTCATCAAATCATCCGCTCTAGGAAGGGCGTGAGGATGATGCGCAGAGCATCGCGGGAGCAGTCATCCGTGCGCCTGTGGCGGTGAGGTGGCCGACAACAACCAAACCGTAAACGCAGGGGAATCCCCGTTTCGTGCTACCTGGGCTATGTACACGTAGGCGGGAGAATTTCGCGTGAACGTGGGGCTGAGTAATGGTCGTTGCTGCATACATTCGATGACCGACTAGATCTAGAAGTGTGATAAAACAAACAAGAATAAAGCGAACAGATTTGCGTGGACCACCAGATTTCGTGGAACCTTGGAATACGGCTCGGGAAAGAGCCGTCGAGCACATCTCGCTTCTCAAGCCGCACTGCCCAATCTGCCAACTAAAGCGCCATGTTTCTCTAGTAGGGATCGTAACTTGTGCAGCTTTTACAGTGTTTTTGTTGAGTAAAACGCCGTGTTCACCTCAAGCCACATTGTGTTCTTACTTCATAGGACGTAGCACGTGGTCGCGATGGTTTTACGTTGGGCCCACATTTCGTGAAGACCTTATGCATACCCTCTATTGCAGTTAATGTCGCTGCGCCGTTCATATCATAATGCTGCTTGCAAAAGCGCTTTTTAAAACAGTGCACAATGTTATGCAAACATTTCTGACTCAAGAAAACATCTTTGGTGCAGCCTGGAATAACGCTGAACCACAACTCTTCTCGTTTAAGACGAAATCTCTCCGTCCATTGCACTCGCCGCGGTGGCTCAGTGGTTAGGGCGCTCGGCTACTGATCCGAAGTACCCGGGTTCGAACCCGGCCGCGGCGGCTGCGTATTTATGGAGGAAAAACACTAAGGCGCCCGTTTGCTGTGCGATGTCAGTGCACGTTAAAGACCCCCTGGTGGTCGAAATTATTCCGGAGCCCTTCACTACGGCACCTATTTCTTCCTCTCTTCTTTCACTCCCTCCTTTATCCCTTCCCTTATGGCGCGGTTCAGGTGTCCAACGATATATATGAGACAGATACTGCGCCATTTCCTTTCCCGAAAAAAACAATTATCGTCCATTGCCTCCTTCACAAACATCCTGGACCAGACGATCAGTCGCTGATCCAATGCGTAGTGAAATGAAGCTATATAGGAAGAGATTGAAACTGAGGACGTGATAACTGCGTTTGAAAAACGCTGGTATAAGACTAATACCACTGCTACCCCGGCATTCACACCGCTATTCAGGTTCATCGTATAGTGAGAGGACATTCACAGACACCTTCGTGGGATATCGCTGTCAAAGTATCCGGGATGACCGTCGCACATCCACGTGATATGAGACGAATGACGACTGATTTGGTTCACAGGAAAGCCATACAGCTTCCGGAGGTAATAAGCAAGACTGGGAAGATATATTGGAAAGCCTTGATTAAACACTTGTACAGACATTAGAGCCGGCTTAACACGAAGGGTTTGCCAAGCATCGAAGATGGAGGTTGTGTTTTCATAGGACGGCTGAAGTCCCCCCCCCCCCCCCCCCCCTTCTTCTAGCTCGGGCATGGAGTAAGCCCTTGCATGAGCGATGGCATGGTATGGCATGGTAAAACATTGATGGTGGGAGTGGTTTTTATTGAAATAATAGTAAAAAGGAAGCAAAAGATTTTTGCTAGCCCCGGCATCTGCCATCGATACTGAAGAACCTGAGCTGGGGCAGCGGAAATAAAGGACAGCAGGCAGAATGGAGAAATGAAATGAAAGAGGTGAGGGGACAGGAAGAGAGGATAGGGGGAGACGTAATATATACAAACTATTTACACAATAAGAAATGTGTCCAGGTCGTGCGCGTGATGTTGGAGGAATTAAAACACACGCGCACAACACTGTGTTGGCTACAACTGGAGTGGGGTGTCCAGTTATTAATCGTTCAGTAAAACATTGAGTAAAGAACGAATTTGGGGGAGTTGATATGCATTCAACGCAGGGGAACAGAGCAACAGCATTGGGACATATAGACAGCGCTGGTCTTGTCGGTGTCCAGTTGCTGCTGCGCTGTTACCCTACAATGAAGAAGAGAAGAATTTTCTTCCTTGAAGAGGCTACGCTAGACTGCAATTAACTTCATAACGGTGCATTTCCAGTAAGGACGACACGCGTTTGAAACTACTGGTGGAAAGATTTTAATATCCACATTTCTCAGCGAGAAATGCGTCATATTTCGCCGCACAAACTTAAACTCAGCCAGAAAAAGGCAGAGCACCAATTTTTACTGCGAACAATAACTGAATAGAGTTGTCCTTAGTTACCCTTTAAACCTTCAGAACCTATAATTCGGCACACAAAGAACCCAAAAATGAATGTTTCGAATTGTCTTATAGCCCCAGTTCCATACCGAAAAACTGAATATTTAATCATCGGCGTTGAATGATGTAAAATTTAGCTAATTAAGCGCTATCTCCTTCAGGGTTCCGGCTCGCGTGACTGCAGGTGCCGAGATTTGACGTAGACTCCGGTGCTCCTACTTCTATAAAGTTCAATTCTTACTAGGCACAAATAACAGCGTACTGCCGCTCCGCGCACGTGTCTACTTTGCGTTACGTTAAACGCCACTACTGCGCGGTGGGCCGCGGACCGCAACAAAGCGCGTTTCCTGACTGCGGAACGGAGCGCTATACGGAGCAGCGCCACGAGTCGTGTCGTGGCCAAAAAATATATATATATACGCTTAAGTACTTACACTTATACGTGAAATCACGTAGACCAGCCTCCCCCCCCCCCTCCTCCTCCCTACAGAACAGGCAAAAATTAAAGCAGTGGCTGGCCAAACAGTACCACAGACGGTAAAAAAAGAGAAAGAAGTTGGCGCTGCAATCGCGGTAATTCGTCGGCTTTCCGCTCACCGTGGGAGAGCGCTGCGGGAGCACGTGTCGCTCTGGATGGGATGATACGAGGGAAATGGGGATGGGGTCCGGGGGCAGCGTGGTTAGAGGTCTGATACAACATTAGGCTCCGGCGCCACGTGGCCTGCTACGCGAGCACCACTTCATGGATACGCGATGGCGTGTGTGCGGTGGCTGATCGCGTGAGGGCGTGACGATCGCTTCTTCATCCTCGAGTATTTATTATACGTGATGACCTGAGTTGCGGTGTCGAGGGAGACTCCCGCGGAAGGCGCGGTCCCTCAACGCGATATACCTGTGTAAGCATCGCGGTCGTTCATACCGTGCTGTCACAACAGTGTCGTGGTGGTTCTGCTGTCCGAATGCTAAGCCCTGGATCGCGGGATCGAACTCCGGGCCGCGACGGTCGCATTTCGATGGAAGCGAATTTCGATCGAAACGCTCAAGCCCGCTGCGGTGGCCTAGTGGTTAGCGCGCTTGGCTAATGATCCGGAGTTCCCGGGTTCGAACCCGCCCGCGGCGGCCGCGCTTCGATGGAGGCGAAACGCTAAGGCGGCCGTGTGCTGCGCGATGTCAGTGCACGCTAAAGATCACCAGGTGGTCGAAATTATTCCCGAGCCTTGCACTACGGCAGCTCTTTCTTGCTTTCTTAGTCCCTCCTTTATCACTTCTCTTACGGCGTGGTTCAGGTGTCCGCCGATATGTGAGACAGATACTGCGCCATTTCTTTTCCCCAAAAGCCAATTTATTCAAATTTAAACGCAAAATGCGCCCCCGTGCAGTGTGATCTCAGTGCACGTTAAAGATTCCCAGGTGGTCTAAATTATTCTGGGGCCCTCCACTATACGACACCTCTTTAAATCTTTCTCCTTCCACACCCTCCTTTATCCCTTCCTTACAGCGCGGCTTGGGTGTCCGCCGAGATGTGACACGGATGCCGCTCCAATTCCTTTCCCGCAAAACCAATTTTCCAATTTCATAAAAAAAAAATTTCTACCCACTTTCATCGCACAATGGCGTCTTTACAGTTCGCCTTCTTAGAAACACGGCCACCTTGGCCAGGACTTGATATTGCGTCCTCATGTTTATCAGCCTAACGCCAAGGTGGGTTCTCTGAGTGAGCATCTGAAAGGAGGGCGCGGAAGAAGGTGTTGAAAGAAGGGAGAGAGAGAGAGAGAGTAGGACAATTACGTGTCATGCACAGTCTATGACATGGGGCATAAGAGATTTTATATCTATAATATACGGGGCAGGATACTCAGCATAAAGGACGATATAAGGAGGATGTGACTACCATGCACAACACACCCACACAGATGTCGCGCATACATACATATGCGCATACATACATACATACATACATACATACATACATACATACATACATACATACATACATACATACATACATACATACATACATACATACATACATACATACATACATACATACATAGGCTTTTCCATGTAACATCAGCATGCCGAGGCTTTAAAAAAAGTGGTACTCCGCAGCGATGTGAAGCAGGCATCATATTGTTCGCAGTCGTGTGACGTAACTCACGGTATTTTCACAATACTGCCTAAATAAATAATGAGCTCAAATTATCCATGCTGCATTTTGATACTCACTGCCCTAGTGCGTTTTACTTATAGTAGAGGGGTTTCAGACACAGCCAGTCCAATTTTGAAGCGAAAATCTTCACTACGCTAGTCAACACCGCGCTTCGCGCGAGCCGGCGTATGTCGGAGCACGAATGATGTCACGCACGGCACAGGTGGCCGCCGCCGACTCTATCGCCTGACCTTTCGCCGCTGCCGCGTTTCTCTCTCTTTCGCCCCCTCGTTACTACTGCGCATGCGCCACTAGTAGCACCGAACCACAGGTGTACCGCCGCTGCGCAGCGCCGCGTCTTTCCTCAAAATCCTACTTTAATATAATTGGTTTTGGGGGGAAAGGAAATGGCGCAATATCTGTCTCATATATCGTTGGACACCTGAACCGCGCCGTAAGGGAAGGGATAAAGGCGGGAGTGAAAGAAGAAAGGAAGAGGGAGGTGCCGTAGTGGAGGGCTCCGGAATAATTTCGACCACCTGGGGATCTTTAACGTGCGCTGACATCGCACAACACACGGGCGCCTTACCGTTTTTCAATTATCAGTTTTCTTTTGGTTCTTTCCCACCCTCCTTTATCCCTTCCTTTACGGCGCGGTTCGGGCGTCCACCGAGATATGTGAGACGATTACTGTGCCATTTCGTTTCCACAGAAACCAAACAATTGGTTTTTTGAGGAAAGGAAATGGCGCAGTACCTG
This sequence comes from Amblyomma americanum, assembly GCF_052857255.1. Classification (NCBI taxonomy): domain Eukaryota; kingdom Metazoa; phylum Arthropoda; class Arachnida; order Ixodida; family Ixodidae; genus Amblyomma; species Amblyomma americanum. Next base: position 31,975,111 of record NC_135504.1, on the reverse strand, counting down.
TCTCATATATCGGCGGACACCTGAACCGCACCGTAGGAGAAGGGATAAAGGAGGGAGTGAAAGAAGAAAGGAAGAAAGAGGTGCCGTAGTGGGGGGCACCGGAACAATTTCGACCACCTGGGGATCTTTAACGTGCACTGGCATCGCACAGCACACGGGCGCCTTAGCGTTTTGCCTCCATAAAAACGCAGCCGCCGCGGTCGGGTTCGAACGCGGGCACTCCGGATCAGTAGCCGAGCGCCCTACCACTGAGCCACCGCGGCGGGTTCGTTAAGGGAAGAAGGGGGTTATCGCCTTTACCAAACCCTTCCAGCTCCTCATGATATAAGGAGACCATTCGGATGAGTATAGCGATGGCGAAGGTTCACGCTCCAGGTTATCCTCAGGTTATCTCGGTTTAGGTTATCCTCACAAGCGATAAGAGCTGGCGACAGCAGGTTCGCCGATGCGCCGTCAGCCCGCTTTTAACGCATGCAGCCATAGCAGCCCAGTTACTTCTGGCAAGAACGGTGTTTGCATATGCCAGTGAATGGCGTGCAGTCTCAGAGACGTTGGCCTACTATTCTACCTGGTACAGCTACTTGGCAGATGAGGATGACAAGAAAGAAATGAGACACATCGACATCAAAGCCGCACGCACACATATGCAATACCGGCAAAGGATTGTAAAACTGAAAATTAGGTATAAGAGCGTTAGCTCTTACTCATCACGTTTCGAGATTTCGTGAGACCTCCTACCACCCTGAGATCAAAACGCCATCTGTGGCTGCAACTAGAAAACGGCTCATCTCGCATTGAGACTTGTAGCGCCATCTACAATAGCACTGTAGAAACAACCAGCTGCCACGTGCCAATAATGACGTCACGGTCCAATATGGTGGATAGAGGTGGAACTATGTGAGTATGACGTCAGGGGATGAAATGGAGGCATAGTTTAGGTTTTTCAAATACAGAATGGCGGCCATTAAAATCGGTTGTGCCCTCTCATCCCTTCCCCCTCCCCTCACCAAAAATAACCTAAAACAGGTAAAAAACTTCCCGTTACGGGACCGCTATACCTGTATACATTCTACCGCTATACCTGTATACAAGGGAGGCGTACGTCTTGAAATGTTACTTGCACGATGGCTCCAAAAGAGTTGCTCTGCGATCCGGCGCGTTATCGATCGGCAAGGCGAAAGGCGCTTTGTTCTAGCGCTGGCAAGTTCTCGCACCATCCTCGTCATTCGGGATGCACCTCTGAGGATCCGCGGACGCAGCTGATTCGGTTCAGCCATTGGCCGGGAGAGGTGATGCGGCGGAGCTCGGAGGCGAACCCCGCCCAAACAACTCCGCATCAAATTCCCGGAGCGCCCGCTCCCATTGGACCGCTCCCATTGAGATGCGGGGGGCACCGCCCGATGGCGGATGAGGTGGAGCCACAGTCGCGGAGGAAGGCGACGCCATGACCCGCGCGCCTGTTCCTCTATCGATCGGCTGGCTCCAAAGCCGCCGCTTGCCGCTGCTGCCTGCTGTGGAGGGACGGCAGCGGGTAGGGCAGCTTCGAGGCGCAATAATGCGCTGTTGTCGGACCCACTTACTCAGGGTTTTTTTTTTAGCCCTTAACGGTTCCTTCCGGAACCAGTGGTCATTCTTCGCGGCTTCTCTCGCGTTGCGACGGCTCTGAATTGCGTCGCTAAGTTCAAATGCCATCGGCGACCGAGATTTCGCGGTACGAGAAGAGAACACAACGAATTGACGACGGCGTCATCAATAAAGGACGAGAATGAATAAAAACTTAATTGTCAAGGGGGATTCTCTCGGCGTAGGTGGGTCCCTCAGTCCAGGGCCCCAGTGGCCTTTGCAATCTTGCGAGCCCTGTAGATCAGCTTGAGCTGTTCTGCAGGCTTCGAGCAGGACAGCGCAGCCTCCCACTGCTACGGTGTTGGTATGTTGCTTGTTGGCGCTGCCTGCGTTTTCTAACAGGTCCATGTAACGGGATAAAGCATTGAGTGTTCCCCGCAGACTGCGTCCAGTTTCCCTTCAGTGTGCGCCTCCCGGTGGGCGTATGCTCAGGCGTTGGCGTCCGCACGTTGGTTTCCTTTGACAGCCTCATGGCCTGGTGTCCACATGATGAAGCATCTCATAAAAGGAATTGTTCTCGCCTTCAGTATGCGTATGGCCGCAGTGGATATGCGTCCACTGCTGTACCTTTAGCACGCCTCTTGCGAGTCTGTAATTATGTCTGCATGGAGATCCTCGCCCTGGTTGGTGATGGCGAGTGCGATTGCTGCTTCGTCAGCCTCGAGGATGTCGTTGGTTTTGATCGAAGCGCAGTTTATTTCCTTCAGCTGGTCATCCACCGCGCTGGCAACCAAGCCGTATCGTTCTCTGTATGTAGTTCCGTCAACGTATAATACGTCTTTTTTTTCCCGGCTTAGCTTCTTTCGTGGGCTTCCGAGCTTGCCTTTCTTCTCGCCTTGTGTATATCTGGATGCATGTTTCTCGCAATCGGGATGACCTCAATGATCCCCCTGGTTTCATTCGGTGCGCTGGCAGGGCTGTTGATTTCTCTCAAAGCATCCCTATTGCCCCGTAAACGCAGCGTGATTCTGCCCGTTCGGGACAGCATTAGTCTGGTTTCCTGCGGGAGATGGGCCTCGATATGGTCTTGTACTGTGTCGTTTATGATCAGTTAAAGGAATTTCTCCGTCGAAGTGTTGACCGGCAGTCCGAGAGCGCTTTTGTATGCTTTCCTAAGAATTGCCTCTAATTGTTCCTTTTCTTGCTGGAGCGGTGTTTGGTAGGGGACGCTGTATAATATCCTACTAACAACGAGGGCCTGTACTCTAGCCTTACATGTTTTCTCCTCCTTCATACCTCTTCTTCGGTTGGGAATTCGTGCAATCGTGCTTGTGATCCGTGATGTGGTATTTGCTAGCAGTCTGATTGTGTGATCTATACGACGGTTACTCTATCCACATGCCAAGGGTCCTAACTCTAGATACTCGTGAATCTTCGTTTCCCCTATGTAGATGTCAATGGAGACTTGCAGATCATACCATTTTCTGTAGACTCTCAGCACCTCGGATTTTCAGGGGAGCATGCAAGTCAGCAGTGCTGGGCGTAGTATGCGTTGACCGTGTCTGCTGCTCGCTGAAGAAGGTCTTATTTTTCTGCTAAGGATCCCTTTGTCACCCAGATTGTGATATCGTCTGCGTAGCTGGCATGCCTTAACCCTTCAATTTCTTCGATCTTCCTTGTTAAGTCGATATAACAATGTTAAAAAGCATAGGGGATATCACAGAGCCTTGCGGTGTTTATTTTTTGGGGGTGATGAAGGTAGCTGTTCTGTTGCCGAGGAAGGCTTGTACATAGTTTTATATTCTCTGCCCGCAACACAGGTTGCTGAGCCCCTCAGGCACAGCCCTGTGACTGACGTTGTCGAAGGCTGCTTTAAGATCGAGAGCGAGCATGCTGTTTTCTTCATATTTTGCGACAGTATTGAGCCCCTCTTCCTTGATCTGCAGGAGAACGTCGCGTGCTGATACGTATTTTCGGAATCCAGACATAGCGTGCGGCATGAGTTCCTTGTCTTCAACGTGGTCTACAACCTCTGATGCACAACTCTCTCATATACTTTTCCCAAGCATGAAGCTAACGAAATGGGTCTAAGATTTTCCAGGTTTGGAGGACGAGAAAAAGAGAGCGTTTCGCCTCCATCGAAACGCAGCCGCCGCGGTCGGGTTCGAACCCAGGAACTCCGGATCAGTAGCCGAGCGTCCTAACCACTGAGCCACCGCGCGGCTCGCCGCCGCCGCCGCTTGGTATGACGTCACACCGTGTTCATCACCCGAACCGCGCATCGTCGCATGCAGAGCATTGCGTATAAAAAAGCAGAGATGTAATCGGCGGCTGTATCGCAACGCTTGATATGGATGCACAGGAGGAGAGTCCAGCCGCTGCTAAACGGCGGTGTGGACAACTCTTCCGATCCTGAGGTTGTCGCCTGGCGCTTGGCTACTAAAAAACGAGAGAATGAGCGGCAGAAGGCGAAGAGAGCAGCGGAGACGCCCGAACAGAGAGAGGAACGGCTTGCCAAACGGAGACGCCAGACTGCCGAGCGTAATAGACGCCGCATAGCCGCCGAGATGGAGCCTATGGAAGGCGTCAGTCAACCGGAACCAACCGAAGAGGATGTGAAGGCCCGTCGTGTGACTGATCACACCATTCGAGTTTCCGAAAGTGCATCTGCGACCCGGATATTTCAAGCGGACATACAGTGCAAACAACTAGCTCAGCCAGGGAAATGTATCTCCCGCTACGTATATCCTGGCATAGCGGAGCTAAGCCACTGCCAATTTTTTCCTCCTCCCCCAAAACCAATTTTTATTTCATTTTCGCCTGATTCACCTGAGGCTCTGAGCAGTGTGGACGTGCACCGCACATCCTCTGACCTCGTTAACAGTTTTTGAGGATTTTCGTTGACTTCTGTTTCTGTGAATATTGCGAAGGATTCGGAAAGGTGCTTCATGCCAACCGATACACGATTTCGCCGGGAACGACCACTGGTTACCCATCTTTCGGGACTTTTAAGTGTCAACACTTTGTGAACTGCATTTGGCCTGACGCTAGACTGAACGCCGGTGCCGTGCCGCTGGGACCCGCTCGCCATGCGGACCACCCAGGACGATCGCATCATGGAATACGCCGTAGAGGGCGAAGACATTACTCCGGCGCAGCTTGCCGAAGGAGGATGGAAGACCGTTCTCAACCTGCAAGAAGGCTACCGGCGCCCCGGAGCGAAAAACGCCATTCATGACAACGCAGACCCGACGAACGCGCCGGCGACACCGGGGAAGGAGCTCGGCACCGCTACCGGCGTTCGTCGTAATGAAAGCAAGTCCAAATCCGCTCTTCGGAAAAATCCACCTGCCCGACGTAGGCAGGCATCGCTCCCATATTTACCAGCAAACGACTATAAAGTCGCCGTCAGGCCGCGAGGCATGGACTTGGGCACCGTCGCGCCGCGCAGCATTTACAGAGCTACCTGCAGGTGTAGATTTCGATCTACTGCTTGAAGAGGTGGTGAATCAAGACAGTCTTCATGTCAACACAGTTAACACATTTACCATTAGCACACCGAATAAGCTCAGGGCTTCAGGAACAACAATAGCAAAAACACCGAAACAATCAGCAGACTCACGGCCACGGTCAATCATACTGTGCGGCTAATCAGACGGATCTCCTGCAAAAGACTAGGCATGAAAGAAAAAGATCTATGTCGACTTGTGCAGGCTTTCGTGCTGAGCAGGGTCGTCTACTCCCTCCCTTACCTGCAACTGCAGCTCGCGGAAAGGAACTAGGTCGAAGCTACAATCCGGCAGGCCTCCAAGGCGGCCCTTGGGCTCCCGCACAGTACGTCCACGGAAAGGTTGATGGCCCTTGGGGTACAACACAACATACTCTCGGAGCTGTGCGAGGCGCACCTCGTTTCCCGGCTCGGGTCACTCGTAGGAGCGCGGGAAGGGCCATCCTATTCAGAATAAAGATGTGCAAACAGCTCCCAGAGAGGGACGCGAAAACGCAATTACCCACGCACATCAGGAGAGCTCTTTTGATGAAACCCCTACCCAAGAACGTGCACCCCGCGCACCACGAAGGCCGACGCGCAGCGAAGGCTCGCGCCCTACACACCCCATACGGCCGACTCGACGATGTGGCGTACGTGGACGAAGCGGAATAGCGACAAACCCCGAGAAAAGCGTTTGCACAGGTCGCGGTGAACGGGAACGGCGCCCCGTCGGCGGCCGTGTCGATAGAAACCACCTCTTCTGCGACGGCGGAGGAAGCGGCAATAGCCTTAGCTACAGCGAACACGCGTGCTGATATTATATTCAGCGACTCCTAAACAGCCATTCGAATTTCGCGAGGGGCCGTATCACATCTACCTCACTCCGCATCCTTCAAAACACACCCCTTCCGAATGGAGAAGTTGAATCGTCTAATTCAGGGAACGAAGAGGCTCACGCGCAAGCCCGACGTTTCTTCGACAGGGCAGTGAGAGCACCCTCCAACCCGAATTTCACGAGGGACGGGTTCATCTCATTTCATGATATCCCCCATAATTTAGGCTGGAGAGGCGCGCATACCCCCCTCGCCACAAATCGTTAACAAAAGCCCAGGAAGTTACCTGGCGCCGACTGCAAACACGCTCCCTTCTGAATCCGGCAGTGCTTGCCCTCATGTACCCTGGCCAGTACGACCCAAACTGCCATAAATGTGGTGAAATGGCCACATACGACCACATTCTGTGGAACTGCGCAAATGATCCACCTCCGGCGGAGTTGATACAGCTCCCTTCTCCCGAGCGATGGGAGGCCGTGTTGGTCAGCTCGGACCCTAAGATTCAAGCACGGGCAATCGAGCGGGCCAATGAGGACGCTGCCAGGCATGGGCTAGCGGCCATCTATAGTATGTGTCTCCTGCAACCTGCTCTTGACGCAATAAGTGTCTTGCAATCAAATAATTTCCATTTCTTGAGGAAAGAAAATGGCGCTACTGTCTCACAAGTCTCGGGTGAACACCCGAACTTTGCCGCAAGGGAAGTGATAAAGGATGGAGTGAAAGAAAAAAGGAAGTTGCCGTAGTGGTTGTCTGCGGATTGATTCCGACCTCCTGGGGATCTTTGACGTGCTGTTGCAAATGGGTTGCAAGCCCCAAGGGTAGCGTTGGCCTGGCGGCCTGGGGCAAAGCTGGAAACATCCGAAGGTCCCGGCAAAGGATAAGTCGACTGGCAACAGAACAACTTGTTTATTCTGGCATCGCAAAAGAGCAGCCGGTCAGGGCGACCACGTTACTCGAAGGACGAAATCGAAGTCTCTCTCGGCGTCCGGGGCAGCGGCTTTTTTTATACCATCGGAGTCGAGGGCAAGAGGGAACGGCTTGGGAAGAGTCATCCGATACGGCGACGCTTGAACATGTCCAGACGTGACGGGCGCGTCCGCCAGGCCGGCGCCGGTCAGACCTCCTCGCCTCCCAGTTGGGGAGCTCCTCTCCCCGGCTGCCGCGCTTTGACAAGCGTGGGCAAAACATGCACACACACACACGCACGCACGACACGTGGCACTGAAACCTGCCTGGACGCGCTTGGCGGGAGGCGTTGCGGCAGCGATGAACGAAGCCGCGGCATCCGGTGCATCCGCGCCGGCTACACCGCGCGCTGTAGGCGAGACGTAACAGACCGCCCCGCCGGGAGAAGGAGATCCCGATGGTCAGGGGACTGCATCCGCTGTCCAGAGGGATGTCGCTCGATGATGCTCGTAAACGAAACCGGTCGTCCCTCGACGTTGCTTGAGCGCAGCGCACAGAGAAGGCCTCGTTCTCAGGTTCAGGATCACACAGGGCACTGCAAAGTCACTTCAGGAGAGTTGCCATTTTTGTGCTCGTTCCCAGCAAGCGTTAGAACTACGCCGAAACGCAACCGCTCAGTCAGCAAGCACGAGACAACCCTCACTAAGCTCTGCCAGGCTCTTTCCCCTTTTATACTACTGCCTAGTTCCTTACAGTAGTCAAGCAGCACTCAGAACGCGTCCACAAATTGGAAAATTGCACTAGAAAGCACATAATCACTTTGAAACACTAAACAAAAGCAATATGTTAAAAATCCTGCCTCAGGAAGAAAACATCAGTAGCCAACAACTTTGAGGCGGATTCCTACGTTAGGGGCTTCGACTTAAGCCATCGGCGTTACCGTTGAGACTCCCCTTTTTGTAACGCACCTCAAAGGAATATTGTTGCAAAGCGAGGCTCCAGCGCAGGAGGCGGCCATTTTTGGGAGATATGGTCTGCAGCCATTGGAGAGGGCAGTGATCCGTCTCAATGATAAACCTCGAGCCGGCTAGGTAGCATGACAATTTCTGAACGGCCCACACGAGACACGCACACTCTTTCTCGGTGGCGCTGTACGCCTGCTCACGACAGGTCAGCTTACGACTAGCATACAGGACGGGGTGTTCCACTTCTCCATTGTCCCTTTGGCACAGTACAACGCCCATGCCTCGCTCACTAGCATCGCACTGAACAACGAACCCTTTTGTATAGTCTGGCGATCGTAGCACAGGCTGGCTTGTTAGGGCGCTCTTTAGGGCGCTAAAAGCTCTTTCCTTTGTCTCGCTCCAGACGACTGTTTGGGGCTCTGTTTTTCTTAGAGCATCCGTCAGGGGAGCCGCGATATCGGAGTACCTGGGGATGTACCTCTGATAGTAGCCGGCGACACCTAAGAACGACCGAATATCGGTCTTCGTGCGCGGTTGCGGGAAGTCTCGTACAGCGGCCACCTTTATTTCAGAGGGGCGGCGACGACCCTGTCCAATCACGTGACCGAGGTAGACAACCTCGGCCTGTGCTAATTGGCACTTGGGAGCCTTGACTGTCAAGCCCGCTTCGCGCAGGCGGGTTAGCACTGCCCGCAAGTGTGCCATATGCTCAGACCAGGATGCGGAGAATATTGCTACGTCGTCTAAATACGGTAAAGCGAATTCTTCCTGTCCTCGCAACACTTTGTCCATGAGGCTTGAAAAGCAGTATGGCGCGTTCCTCAAACCAAAACTCAAAACTTTAGGACGGAATGTTCCCATTGGTGAAATGAACGCCGCATACCTACTAGCCTCTTCTGTAAGTGGAACCTGCCAATAACCCCTGACAAGATCTAGGGTGGAAATAAACTGAGCGCTACTAACTTTCTCAAGGCGCTCCTCGATGTTAGGGATCGGATAAATTTGATCCTTAGTGATGGAATTAAGCCTGCGGTAGTCGACGCAAGGACGAGGTTCCTTGCCCGGTACCTCAACTAAAATCAAAGGGGAGGTATAATCACTCTCACCTGCCTCAATAACACCGAGCTGTAGCATTTTCTTTACCTCAGCCTCCATAATATCGCGCTGGCGGGGTGACACCCGGTACGCCTTGGATCGTACTGGCTCTGGGGAGGTAAGTTCTATATCATGAGTAAGGACAGAAGTCCTACCAGGCCTCTCAGAGAACTGACCTTGAAACTCTTGTAAGAGTTGGTGTAGTTCGGTTTTCTGCTCAGGCGACAGCGGTGCTTTACTGAGTAAGTCACTAATGACCTGATCAGTGTCTTCCCTGTTCGTCACTGAGCCTATTCCCGGAAGCTCGACCGGAAGCTCTTCTAACTTTCCCTTGTCGGGCATTTTCTTTCCAGTACCTGGTGCCTTCAACGCTACAGGCTCAATTTTATCCAGTTCGGACGTGCTCGGAATATCAGCTTGCTGCGCCTCCGACCCTTTTTCATTGTTCGACAACGTCGGCCCCGCAACTACCGCCTTTGCAGCGAGCTCCCGAACTCTCGGTCTGGTTAAGGCCTGAACGCTAGCCTCACCAAACAAAAGCCCCTTCTCGCGCAGGAGGTGATCGGACCTGTTCGAAAATAGGTACGGGTACTGGGGGGGCAGCATAGATGACACTACGGCCTCCGTCTCAAGTGCTCCGAAAGGTCCTTCAATAAGCACTTTTGCTACGGGCAGACACACGCTATGAGCTTCCAAGGCTTGCTTGATCCATGCGCACTCGCCCGTGAACATATCGGGTTCTACGTAAGAGGGGTGAACTACATCCATTGTAGCTGCAGAATCACGAAGCACTCGGCACTCTTTCCCGTTCACGAGGAAGTCTCGCATGTAAGGCTCAAGAAGCTTCATGTTCTCGTCAGTGTTACATAATGACAAACACACGACTTCTCTTTTTGTTTCTGGACACTGCGCCGAAAAGTGACCCGGCTTCTGGCACGTATAACACACGCGCGCTTGCCTCCTCTCGAACCGCTTTCTGCGTTCGGCATCGGCTGCCGCCGTCTCCTTACGTTCGGTCGGACTGCTTTCACTCGCATCCGCACTACGCGTGTCCCCCCATGCTCTCATGGGTGTGAACTTCGGCCTCTCAGACTTGGAGCCAAATTCACCCTTTTGACCGTCCTTAGCTCCGCGAGCCCGACGCGTCACAAACTCCTCGGCTAGCTCGGCGGCTTTAGCCACTGTACTAACGTCTGGCCTATCCAAGACCCAGTACCGCACGTTCTCAGGTAACCGACTATAAAACTGTTCCAGCCCGAAACACTGCAGAATTTTCTCGTTGTCACCAAACGCTTTCTCTTCTTTGAGCCACTCCTGCATGTTTGACATAAGCCTGTAGGCAAACTCTGTATATGACTCATTTCTGCCTTTTTCATTTTCCCGAAACTTCCGACGGAACGCCTCCGCTGACAGCCTGTACTTTTTTAGCAGACTCGATTTCACTTGGTCGAAATCCTCTGCCTCCTCTCTCTTCAAGCGAGCGACTACGTCGGCCGCCTCGCCGGGTAACAAAGTGAGCAAGCGCTGTGGCCACGTTTCCCGAGAGAACCCCTGCTTCTCGCACGTTCGCTCAAAGTTAACCAGGAACAAACCAATGTCCTCTCCAAGCTTAAACGGCCGCATCAGGTCAGTCATTTTGAACGATACCCGTTCTCCTGCACCGTGTGCCTGACTTCCATTACGAGCGCGTTCCATCTCTACCTCGAGACGCTTCATTTCCAAAGCGTGTTGACGGTCGCGCTCTTCTTTCTCTTTATCTTTTTGCTCTTTACGTTCGCGCTCCTCTTTCTCTTTTTGTTCTTTACGTTCGCGCTCGTTTTTCTCTTTTTCTTTTTGTTCCCTCTCCTCAATCGTCTCAAGGCATTCCGACAGCTCGTCATCCTCAGCCTCCAACTCAAGAATAGCCCTTAGCAGTTCTGGTTTTCTGAGTTTGTCTGAGACATCCAGACCCAACTCTCTTGCAAGCTCCAGCAATTTCGGTTTGCGCAACGACTTCAAATCCATGGCTGCTCCGAATGCTGCTTTCTCTACTGCCTACTATTGTCTTGCCGCAAACTAACCCGGCAGCAACGACAACACAATTACCAGCTCTGTTTCTGACACTAACAAAAGCCTGGCAAAACTCAGAAGAAGAAAGTCCCGCACTCACCAAACCTCGCAGCCAAGAATTCAGCGCAGTCGTTCCGCTGCAGGCAACCAGTCATCACACAGGGCTCGTTGCACTGCTCCCGGATGGTCGTTGTGCTGCTCAGCATACAGTTGAACGCATATCTTCGCTGCTGGCCTCCGTTGTCGGGATCTCACCGCTGGCAACCAGTTGTTGCAAATGGGTTGCAAGCCCCAAGGGTAGCGTTGGCCTGGCGGCCTGGGGCAAAGCTGGAAACATCCGAAGGTCCCGGCAAAGGATAAGTCGACTGGCAACAGAACAACTTGTTTATTCTGGCATCGCAAAAGAGCAGCCGGTCAGGGCGACCACGTTACTCGAAGGACGAAATCGAAGTCTCTCTCGGCGTCCGGGGCAGCGGCTTTTTTTATACCATCGGAGTCGAGGGCAAGAGGGAACGGCTTGGGAAGAGTCATCCGATACGGCGACGCTTGAACATGTCCAGACGTGACGGGCGCGTCCGCCAGGCCGGCGCCGGTCAGACCTCCTCGCCTCCCAGTTGGGGAGCTCCTCTCCCCGGCTGCCGCGCTTTGACAAGCGTGGGCAAAACATGCACACACACACACACGCACGCACGACGACACGTGGCACTGAAACCTGCCTGGACGCGCTTGGCGGGAGGCGTTGCGGCAGCGATGAACGAAGCCGCGGCATCCGGTGCATCCGCGCCGGCTACACCGCGCGCTGTAGGCGAGACGTAACAGTGCACTGACATCGCAAAGCACACGGGCGCCTTCTGCGTTTCGCCTCCATCAAAACGCGGTCGCCTCAGTCGGGTTCGAATCCAGGTGCTGCGGCTCAGTAGACGTGCGCCTTAACCACTGAGCCACCGCGGCGGCTCAGTGATCGTCCATTGTCCACTTCTCATAATCACATCCCCGGTTCCACCGCAGGCCCACCTCCCCGAGGAGCCGTTTTCTAATAGCAGCCGTCGCCGGACACGTCCGCAAGAAGTGCCGCACATCACAAATATCCGGTGCAGCGCCACAGTGAGGGCACCTGTCAGTTGCTGGAAGATCTTTTTCACTCCACCGATGAAAGACAGATGGGGTAAGAGCCGCCTTTACCCGCATTCGGCGCACGGATACCTCCTCCTGCCGAGTTATGGACTGAGTGGGAGAGGGTGCACAAAGGAATTACAGCGCGTGTTCGCTGGCGCAGAACTTGATAATCGGAAACATATGGGACAGGAGCGGATCTGAGGGAAGAGGGGAAGGCGGCGGGGGATACCATTGAAGGTGCATATGCCGTCGGTTCGAATCCATGTCGCAAGCTAGCCTTCGACTTGACCAGCGCATGTAGGCTATATGCAACGACAAATCGTATGACACCACTCGGAACGCTGTACGACAAACGCTTGCTCAAAATTTTGGTACGATTGCCAGGAAAACAGGAGCCACATTGACTGACTGACTGATGTTTCTGAGAGGAAGAAGGAAAAGGAAAGACCACGGGCCTGCCTACTGGCTCGAGCCGAGCCACGCTCGCTGCCGCGTGCTGAAAGTAGGAGAGTTAAAGAATAGGAGAGCAAAGATGGAAAGAAATGGCGCGCCCTAATGGCCGGGCCAATCCCGGAGGCAGTGCAATACCGGGCCGATCCGTGCAGTGCTTCAAGCCAAACACTCCGCCATATTCAAAAATAGGTCTAATGTCTTGGGTCCAAGGACCCGCAGCAGATATTGATGCAGATGCCCACGGGTTGTTGCAGTTCCTGATAGGAAGAAAGAAAAGTGCGAGGGCCTGCCTACTGGGTCAAGCCGAACCACGTTCGCTGCCGCGTGCTGAAAGTAGGACAGTTAAAGAATAGGAGAGCAAAGATAGAAAGAAAAGACGCGCTGACCGGGCCGACCCGTGCCAGAGTGCTTCAAGCCAAGCACACCGGCACATTGAGGCAGCTAGTGGGGTATATATGCACGAACGAACGTGCATACGATTGTCTGTGTCCAGCGCCTGTGTCTGTCCGCTCTTTTAGTCCCGTCTTTTTGCGCTGTACCTTTTCCTGCATGCGATTTTCTGACATGGCGGTGCTCAACCAAGCTCATCTTGCTTTGTGCCCACAGCTGCGAGTGCGCACATACACACGCCACTGGCTTTTCTCGCAATGGGCTGGCAATATCCGCCGCGGTGGAGCAGTGATTAAGGCGCTCCTCTACTGAGCCGTATAGTACCCGGATTCGAACCGACCGCGACGGCCGCGTTTCGATTTGGTTTTTGAGGAAAGAAAATGGTGCAGTAATTGTCTCACACATGTCGGTGGGCACCGGAACCGCGCCGCAAGGAAAAGGAGGAAGGTGGGAGTGAATTAAGAAAGAACAGAGGTGTCGTAGTGTAAATCGGAATAATTTCGACCCCCTGGGGTTCTTTAACGTGCACTGACAGCACACGGGCCTCTAGAATTTCGCCTTCTTCCATGGAGTCGAAATGCAAAAGAAGCCCGTGTGCTCTGCAATGTCAGTGTATGTTAAAGATCCCCACGAAGTCGAAATTTTTCTGGAGCCCTCCACTACGGCACTCATTTCTTCCTGTCCTCTCTCTCAGTCCCTCCTTTATCCCTTCCCTTACGGCGGGGTTCAGGTGCCCGCGGGGATGTGAGACAGATACTGCACCACTTCCTTTCCCCAACAACAATTTTCAAAGGAAATGACGTAGTAACTGTCTCATATATCTCGGTGTGCTGTGCAATGTCAGTGCACGTTAATGATCCCCAGGTGATCGAAATTATTTCGGAGCCCTCCCCTACGGCAGTTCTTTCTTCTCTTAGTCCCTCCTTTATCCCTTCCCTTACGACACGGTTCAGGTGTCCGCCGATATGTGAGACCGATACTGCACCATTTCCTTTCCCCAAAAACCAATTTTTCAATTTTAATTTATCTCGGTGCACACCCGAACCACGCGGTCAGGTTCGAGCCCGGGTACTCCGGACCAGTAGCCGAGCGCCCTAACCACTGAGCCACCGCGGCGGGTATCCATTTCCTTTCCTGAAATGAATCTGAAATTGGTTCTTGGGGAAAGGAAATGGCGCAGTATCTGTCTCACATCTGGGCGGACATTTGATGTTTTAACCCGTGCCTGCCACCCTTTAGCCATGGCAATTTTTTTTCGCTCACATCAACTGTCATCCAATAAATACATACATCACTTCGCTATTAATTTCATATTATGCTGATATATTTAATAACTGCACAATATCCTCCTTCATATGTAACGTCCTCTCGTTTTCTTTGGGCATATAGTCAACTAAACAGGAATAATTTCAATCCTCCCTGTGTATATAACGTAGTATCAAAATATTGATGACGATGACTTGCTTGATTGGAAATCCTGAGGATAATGCAAAAGTAAGGCATGCCCCAGCGACAGGCTCATCGCGTTCCGCGTTAAAGTGTGCTCTTTTTCGTAAGTTAAGTTTGACTTGAATGTAACGGCCTGCTTTCTACGCCACACAGAGACGAATAGGGTCCAGCAGCCCAGCTGTCGGGAACCGCTGGAGCGCATTGCGAAGCAGCCACGCTTGCGTGACGACGCGCGTGCCGCCACGCGCTGACGCCGAGCCCAAAGCTGCTGCTAGGAGCATGGTATGCTCTTCGACGAAAACATCTGCTCGCAGCGCCGCCTGTTGAGCGGCGACGCTGCTAGGAGGAGGAGTGGCTCTACTAGAGGTTGACGGCGACAGCTGTCACGAGCGGGAGTTGCGTGCGTTGCAGCCTGATGCTGTTGCTGCGAGCTGTGTAGTGAGATGTGTCTTTCTGTGAGCCCGAGTATGAGGACGTCGTAACAAGGAATACAGAAAGAGATAGTGAGCAGGGAGAGGAACACTGAGTGTTTCATATCTGGTATGTTTGCGCACGTGCGTGCGCCGCCCGCGGAAAACTACGCTTGTATTCATAGTGGAGAGAGGCGTAGTAGCGTCCATCCGTGGCAACCGCAGGAATTCGAGTGCCACGCAAGCTGAAGGTGTCTTGAGATGTCTGTAAAAATGAATTAAACGAGTTATACTGTTTGTTCCGGGGCTGCTTTATGCTCGGACAAGGCCAAGCGGTGGTCAAAACGTTAGTAGGTCTGCGTATCGCATGTTCAGCCGCAGGTAGTCCGGCGGCGCATATTTCCTGCGACGTAAAAGTGCGTTTAAGTCGCCGCGCGGCTGTAGTTCACGCACAAGCATACTAATTCCTTAGAGAAGGTCATAAAAAGGTAAATAACTATCCTGGAGGAGTTGCCATCTTTCTCAAGTGGGACGTTTGAAAGGTTCACACGGCTCTGTACTCGCCATACATTTCTTTTTTTGCATGTCCGTCCCACTCTCTCTGCGTGTTCCAAAAAGCGTTGGCGTCATAAAAAGACCGTCTTCCGACACACCCTTGTTCAAGTTTGAGTAAGAGATTTTTTTTTTTTTGTGTAAGTAACACCCAGTCACGGGTGCGGGTACGTCATATCTAGAGTTTCAAAAAAGCATACAAACAAAAGAATCGTTCTGTGCAATTGTAAGTACTAATAAGGTAGTAATTATTCATTAGTGTCTACCCAAGAACAACCACGCGGCTCCAAAGGAAATGTATACAGCTTGCAAAGAAACTTTGTATTTGGAGAAATGTCCTTTCTGGTAAGGGCTACGAACCTGTGACTACCCCCTCTACCAACTGTGCTAACCGGGATGGCTTGCATATTGCATACGGTGAGAGCGAACTGATCACTCGAAGTGGGAATGATGTTGGTTTAATGCTTAGGGGAATCCCCCAAGGTAGAGTAATAAGGGAGTAATCACACATTAGCATCCACCCAAGCGACACCATACGGCTACAAAAGAAAGCTGTAGATACAGATTCAATAGGAACTTCGCAATTGAATAAAAGTTCGAGCTGGTCCGGAGTCCCCTGAAAATTGGACCTATACTTCAACTGTGAAAGCATTTCGGTGGTGTCCTTTGCTTTCCTGCTTAACTATTCCATTATTTTATGCACTATTTTCTTTCTGGTAGCTGTACTGTCGGAAAAAAGATAGCCAAATCAGCTTAATATTCATTTTCTGTATCCCAGCTCGGTGATTGCTGTTCTCTTGGGCATTCGATACGATTGAAGAGAGGAATAATATATACGCGAATTATTTTTAAACCAACGTCCTTCTCTGTCGCCTCTGGAGCACGGCCTTATCCTAGGTCTGTTTCATCGTTTGGGAGGAGCAACCTAATGTATATTAAGGCGATGCCGCTAAATTGCTCGGCAAAGGTCGCGATCACGCGCCCCTTATTGTGAGAGGTTTATGAGACCTCGCGGAAGTGCATGCAGTTATCTTTGTTGTTTTTGTTACGACCAACATAAAATTGTACAAGCAGCTGCCTGTACTTCCCTTACAAAAATTTTTCTTAGACAGTCTATAGGCTGTCCATAGACGACTGTCTAACCGTCTATTGACTCTCTATAGTTTATAGAAAATGCTATAGTTTAACCTATAGACAATAGAAATCCTATACAGAGTCAATGCAGAATGTATAGATTTATGACCATAGAGTTTCAATAGACTTCCGTCTATAAAAAAAACTACATACTTTAAATAGACACGATGAAATATCTATAGAAGGCAACAGAGTCTGTAGGCAGTCTACAGTAGACCATTTTTATAAGGGTCTGGCTGCATGTTTTTTGCATAGGTCTGCAATAAAATTTCTATACAGCATGAACTCAGTTCAAGGAAATCGATTTCGTTTCTTTCAAACATCCTAAAAGGTGTAGCTTGTAGCGCTGTGCTGTCTAGTTTTTCTGGGTTCTACGAAGTTATGAAACGCGCTCTCGAAATTTCCCACTTGCGCGATCTCTCACGGATATTTATGAAAATACCTATACGAAGTCAGCCATTTATAAAAAAGATTGATGCTCAATTTGGCCGAACACCAACCCGTCGCTTTTAGGCTAATATAAAGTTGGTAGGACGCATAATGAGGAGGGTAGTATACATTGTCACAAAGAAGGTAGTCTTCCATTAGCTGTGTGTTACATTCAACGCCCGACGCAAAGGCTATATCGAGCATCGTGTAACAACGCCTACTTAAAAAAAAAAGCGATGTATTTACTTAGAGACACTGTTGCACCCATTCTTGGAACTGCGTTATTCAATAGAGTGGGCAGCGCAAGCGATGGCTAAACACGAAAACCTTCACCTAAACCAAAACACGGAGTCACGACCTGTCCTGGCCGAGCTTGACGCCAGAGAATTGTGGTTTTTCCAAAGCAGCGCACGGAAACACACGAGCGAACGCGAACCACTTTGAAAATCTCCTGCGTCTTCTTACTGCGTGCAGCAAAGCCAACGGTCATTATGTGTTTTCATCGTTGCTGTGAAATAAGGTCCCTCCATTCATTCATGTTTTTTTTCTATAGAGGACAAAATACTGACGCAGACGTGTTCTGTGCGACGCCAGGACAGGCTAAAGAACCCCATGTGCGTAATATAATCCGAAGCACTGTTTTACGGCGTCCTTCTCATAATCCACAGGCAGCTTCGGATTGTTTATCACAAATACCAATCTTTCTCGCTAGAACTCACACTGACGTGTGGAAAGATGAAGTTTCTTCATGTTTTATCCTGTCGTTGATTTTACGTTAGGTGATCGCAAAGCAAACGCACAGGAGTAAAACCAATATACTTGAGGCGGCCAAGCCCCGCCGCGGTGGCTCAGTGGTTAGGGCGCTCGACTACTGATCCGGAGTTCCCGGGCTCGAACCCGACCGCGGCGGCAGCGTTTTTATGGAGGAAAAACGCCAAGGCGCCCGTGTGCTGTGCGATGTCAGTGCACGTTAAAGATCCCCAGGTGGTCGAAATTATTCCGGAGCCCTCCACTACGGTACCTAATTCTTCCTTTCTTCTTTCACTCCCTCTCTTATCCCTTCCCTTACGGCGCGGTTCAGGTGTCCAACGATATATGAGACAGATACTGCGCCATTTCCTTCCCCCCCCAAAAAAAACCAATTGAGGCGGCCAACGGGCAGGGTCCCGTCTGCCCACAGGTCGCAAGAGAGCGTGTAGCTAGAGAGCCATTTTCCGACTTGACCGTATATTCTCTGCCAGGCGAAATGTGCAGCCAAGCCGCAGCAGCAGCAGAGCACCGGAAACATATGAGGATCGCCAGTGGCAGCCGGCACTGTCGGCCAGTTCGTGCGAGTCGCGTGGGACATCTGCGACTCGCCTCAGCGAGCAGCGTGCTAGGCGACACGAAACCCGTCCGGCCGTGACGAGTACAGCCGAGCTCGACGCTTGCGCCCCCCCCCCCCCCCCCTCCCTCTCAAGCTTGCTCCGCGACATTGCAAATGTGTGCGTGCAGAGTGCAGATGACGGCTGCTCCGTGCGTTGGATAACGGCGGTCCAGTGGGAAAGGACACCGCAACGAGTCGCCTATAAGCAGCCATTTTTTCCCCTTTATTCATGCTCACGAAGAACGCGGAGAGGGGTGAAAGAGGGTCGATGATTGCTAACTCGGGACTGACCCAGCAGATCGGCCCGAGGATTTACGGAGCGGGTACAATCGCAGTTGTATTCACTTTCACGCCCCAGGTGAAAGGCACGAAAGAAGGAGATAGGCAGAAATGAGCAAAAGGAGGAAAAAGAATGAAATAATGGAAGGGAGAAATAGAAGAAAGGAAGAAAGAAAGAAACGAATAAAGGAAGAAAGAAAGAAGTAAAGAAAAAAGAAAGATAGGAAGAAAGTAACAACGAACGACAGAAAGACCAAGAAAGAACGAAAGTAGGAAAGAAGAGGAAAGAAAGATTGTGGCAGGTGGGAGAAAAAATGCGCGGCTGAACGGAACTAAGTGCGCCCGAATAGTTTCAGTCGGTACCCAGATGGCGTGAACCTGGTTTTATTTTTTAATTCTCATTCTTCGTGAACCTTTGAGTGGAACAGCCCACGTGGTGGAAAGGCTGATTAAAAATTCGCTAAAACAGACGTGAACGACTGAAGGGCCCGAACTGAGTAGTAAATACGTAACTTCGATTAGAAGTGATCAAATCGCCGGAACAAGTACACTAGGCGAATTCAATCCTCAACTATTCAGGAATCCTCTTACCAATAAGTGTGCGTTCAGAAAAGCTAAACCATGCTCTTGGCAAGCCAATTAAGGATGCCATTTCTTTTTTCTCCTCATCATTCAACAGTCGTGTGCAGATTACAAACTGTTCCCCTCGCTCAAAGAAATAAAGCGTTAGAGAGTTTTAGCGCAGCGGACATGCACTAGCGTATACCTGTAGCGGACTGCAGGCGAGTGTCTACTGCTCATGCGCAGTACCAGGTGCATACCGCAATGGAAGCCGTCCGAAAAGAAAAATCTTCACATCATTCAACCTTCCGCGGTGGCTCAGTGGTTAGGGCGCTCGACTACTGATCCGGAGTTCCCGGGTTCGAACCCGACCGCAGCGGCTGCGTTTTTATGGAGGAAAAACGCTAAGGCGCCCGTGTGCTGTGCGGTATCAGTGCACGTTAAAGATCCCCATGTGGTCGAAATTATTCCGGAGCCCTCCATTACGGCACCTCTTCTTCCTTTATTCTTTCACTCCCTCCTTTATCCCTTCCCTTACGGCGTGGTTCAGGTGTCCGCCCATATATGATGCAGATACTGCGCCATTTCATTTCCCCCAAAACCAATTATTAATCTTATTATTAACAAAACTTAGAGTAACAGCTGTAGCTCAGTGGTTAGGGCGCTCGACTACTGATCCGGAGCTCCCGGGTTCGAACCCGACCGCGGCGGCTGCGTTTTTATGGAGGAAAAACGCTAAGGCGCCCGTGTGCTGTGCGATGTCAGTGTACGTTAAAGATCCCCAGGTGGTCGAAATTATTCCGGAGCCCTCCACTACGGCACCTCCTTCTTCCTTTCTTCTTTCACTCCCTCCTTTATCCCTTCCCTTACGGCGTGGTTCAGGTGTCCAACGATATATGAGACAGATACTGCGCCATTTCATTTCCCCAAACACCAATTATTAATCTTATTATTAACAAAACTTACAGTAACAGCTGTAGCTCAGTGGTTAGGGCGCTCGACTACTGATCCGGAGTTCCCGGGTTCGAACCCGACCGCGGCGGCTGCGTTTTTATGGAGGAAAAACGCTAAGGCACCCGTGTGCTGTGCGATGTCAGTGCACGTTAAAGATCCCCAGGCGGTTGAAATTATTCCGGAGCCGTTCACTACGGCACCTCTTTCTTCCTTTCTTTTTTCACTCCCTCCTGTATCCCTTCCCTTACGGCGTGGTTCAGGTGTCCATCGATATATGAGACAGATACTGCGCCATTTCCATTCCCCCAAAAACCAATTATTATTATTATTCACATCATTCAACGTTCGGCTAGCTCCTCGAGCCTCCGTGCGAGTGCATTGTGCAACCGTGGCACCGACATCGCAATCGAAGTCGTCGTCCCGCGGCAGACTGGAAATGTGCCGACAGAGTACACAGCAGAGGCACTGCATACGCAAGTACGGCGCCGGACAAACACTGCAACACTTTGCCAGGTCCGCACGGACGACGAAGGGTGACTAATATTCCTGCACACCGGCGCTTAATGAACATGAGAGCGTAAGCGTACACTCTCCGCGCAGAAAGACCAGCGAAGGAAGACGATAGCGGCTACTGCGGCAGCAGAGGCTGGACGCCGCCCTCGTGTGCCTGGTACAGGCAAACAAACGTGCACGTGTGATTGCGCTCGAAGCGAACCACCGACGGAGTAGGATATAATCGATGCGGCGTCGGCCGAAATGCGCTATCCGCTTGAACGGGAACGTAATGCGCTGACGGCAGCTTCTTTCTTTGTTTCTTTCTTTCTTCTTTTCTTTCTTTCTTCCTTACTTTCTTTCTTTCTTTGTTTCTTTCTTTCTTTCTTTCTTTCTTCCTTTCTTTCTTTCTTTCTTCCTTTCTTTCTTTGTTTCTTTCTTTCCTTCTTTCTTCTTTCTTTCTTACTCTCTTTCTTTCTTTCTTGCTTTCATTCCTTCTTTCGGATCACCAGTCTTTCCTTCCTTTTCCTTGGTTTGACCGGGAACGTAATGCGTTCACGGCAGTTCCTTTCTTTCTTTCCTTCTTTCTTTCTTTCTTCCTTCTTTCCTTCCTCTTTCTTTCTCTCTTTCTTTCTTTCATTCCTTCTTTCGGATCACCAGTCTTTCCTTCCTTTTCCTTGGTTTGACCGGGAACGTAATGCGTTCCCGGCAGTTTCTTTCTTTCTTTCCTTCTTTCTTTCTTCCTTCTTTCTTTCCTTCTCTCTTTCTTTCTTTCATTCCTTCTTTCGGATCACCAGTCTTTCCTTCCTTTTCCTTGGTTTGACCGGGAACGTAATGCGTTCACGGCAGTTTCTTTCTTTCTTTCCTTCTTTCTTTCTTCCTTCTTTCTTTCCTTCCTCTTTCTTTCTTTCTCTCTTTCTTTCATTCCTTCTTTCGGATCACCAGTCTTTCCTTCCTTTTCCTTGGTTTGACCGGGAACGTAATGCGTTCACGGCAGTTTCTTTCTTTCTTTCCTTCTTTCTTTCTTTCTTCCTTCTTTCCTTCCTCTTTCTTTCTTTCTCTCTTTTTTTCTTTCATTCCTTCTTTCGGATCACCAGTCTTTCCTTCCTTTTCCTTGGTTTGACCGGGAACGTAATGCGTTCACGGCAGTTTCTTTCTTTCCTTCTTTCTTTCTTCCTTCTTTCTTTCCTTCTCTCTTTCTTTCTTTCATTCCTTCTTTCGGATCACCAGTCTTTCCTTCCTTTTCCTTGGTTTGACCGGGAACGTAATGCGTTCACGGCAGTTTCTTTCTTTCTTTCCTTCTTTCTTTCTTCCTTCTTTCTTTCCTTCCTCTTTCTTTCTTTCTCTCTTTCTTTCTTTCATTCCTTCTTTCGGATCACCAGTCTTTCCTTCCTTTT
Source organism: Amblyomma americanum (assembly GCF_052857255.1). Classification (NCBI taxonomy): domain Eukaryota; kingdom Metazoa; phylum Arthropoda; class Arachnida; order Ixodida; family Ixodidae; genus Amblyomma; species Amblyomma americanum. The sequence continues at coordinate 31,953,228 of NC_135504.1, read as the reverse complement.
CCTTGGTTTGACCGGGAACGTAATGCGTTCACGGCAGTTTCTTTCTTTCTTTCCTTCTTTCTTTCTTTCTTTCTTTCTTTCTTTCTTCCTTCTTTCCTTCCTCTTTCTTTCTTTCTCTCTTTCTTTCTTTCATTCCTTCTTTCGGATCACCAGTCTTTCCTTCCTTCTCCTTGGTTTGACCGGGAACGTAATGCGTTCACGGCAGTTTCTTTCTTTCTTTCTTTCTTTCCTTCTTTCTTTCTTCCTTCTTTCTTTCCTTCTCTCTTTCTTTCTTTCATTCCTTCTTTCGGATCACCAGTCTTTCCTTCCTTTTCCTTGGTTTGACCGGGAACGTAATGCGTTCACGGCAGTTTCTTTCTTTCTTTCCTTCTTTCTTTCTTCCTTCTTTCTTTCCTTCTCTCTTTCTTTCTTTCATTCCTTCTTTCGGATCACCAGTCTTTCCTTCCTTTTCCTTGGTTTGACCGGGAACGTAATGCGTTCACGGCAGTTTCTTTCTTTCTTTCCTTCTTTCTTTCTTCCTTCTTTCTTTCTCTCTTTCTTTCTTTCATTCCTTCTTTCGGATCACCAGTCTTTCCTTCCTTTTCCTTGGTTTGACCGGGAACGTAATGCGTTCACGGCAGTTTCTTTCTTTCCTTCTTTCTTTCTTCCTTCTTTCTTTCCTTCCTCTTTCTTTCTTTCTCTCTTTCTTTCTTTCATTCCTTCTTTCGGATCACCAGTCTTTCCTTCCTTTTCCTTGGTTTGACCGGGAACGTAATGCGTTCACGGCAGTTTCTTTCTTTCTTTCCTTCTTTCTTTCTTCCTTCTTTCTTTCCTTCTCTCTTTCTTTCTTTCATTCCTTCTTTCGGATCACCAGTCTTTCCTTCCTTTTCCTTGGTTTGACCGGGAACGTAATGCGTTCACGGCAGTTTCTTTCTTTCTTTCCTTCTTTCTTTCTTCCTTCTTTCTTTCCTTCTCTCTTTCTTTCTTTCATTCGTTCTTTCGGATCACCAGTCTTTCCTTCCTTTTCCTTGGTTTGACCGGGAACGTAATGCGTTCACGGCAGTTTCTTTCTTTCCTTCTTTCTTTCTTTCTTCCTTCTTTCTTTCCTTCCTCTTTCTTTCTTTCTCTCTTTCTTTCTTTCATTCCTTCTTTCGGATCATCAGTCTTTCCTTCCTTTTCCTTGGTTTGACCGGGAACGTAATGCGTTCACGGCAGTTTCTTTCTTTCCTTCTTTCTTTCTTCCTTCTTTCTTTCCTTCCTCTTTCTTTCCTTCTCTCTTTCTTTCTTTCATTCCTTCTTTCGGATCACCAGTCTTTCCTTCCTTTTCCTTGGTTTGACCGGGAACGTAATGCGTTCACGGCAGTTTCTTTCTTTCCTTCTTTCTTTCTTCCTTCTTTCTTTCCTTCCTCTTTCTTTCTTTCTCTCTTTCTTTCTTTCATTCCTTCTTTCGGATCACCAGTCTTTCCTTCCTTTTCCTTGGTTTGACCGGGAACGTAATGCGTTCACGGCAGTTTCTTTCTTTCTTTCCTTCTTTCTTTCTTCCTTCTTTCTTTCCTTCCTCTTTCGTTCTTTCTCTCTTTCTTTCTTTCATTCCTTCATTCGGATCATCAGTCTTTCCTTCATTTTCCTCGGTTTGACCGGGAATGTAATACGTTCACAGCAGTGCTTGCTTGCTTGCTTGATTGCTTTCTTTCTTTCTTTCTTTCTTTCTTTCTTTCTTTCTTTCTTTCTTTCTTTCTTTCTTTCCTTCCTTCCTTCTTTCTTTCTTTCTCTCTTTCTTTCTTTCTTCTGTTCTTCCTTTCTTTCTACCTTTCATTGCTTCTTTCTTTCCTTCCTTTCATGTCTTCTAGCATGCTTTCTTTATTCCTTCCTTTCTTCCTTCCATTCTTTTTATTCGTTCGTTCTTTATTCATTTCCTTTCTCGATTTTTTCTTTGTTCTGTTCTCACATTCCTTTCCTTCTTTTTTCTTCATTGTTTTCTCCTTTCCTTCTTTTCCTTTCTCTTCTTCCTTTCATCCTGCCTTTCTTGTCTTACCTTCACCCATCGACCCCTTGCACTCCCATGTCGAAACAAGTGTGTCGTAAGGAACTAAAAAGAAAAAGACGCAAATGGTACGCGTTGATAGCTATCGCTCGAAACCCCAGCGTGGCCTTGGTTCTAAGTGATATTGCCGCGAATAAAGAGGGTGTTTGGTTTTGTTGAAAAGAACGAGCCGGTGACGACACTTTCGAAAATTAAATAATAATAAAAATTGTTTTTTGGGGGGGGAAAGGAAATGGCGCAGTATCTGTCTCATACATCAGCGGACACCGGAACCGCGCTGTAAGGGAACGGATAAAGGAGGGAGTGAAAGAAGAAAGGAAGAAAGAGGTGCCGTAGTGGAGGGCTCCGGAATAATTTCGACCACCTGGGGATCTTTAACGTGCGCTGGCATCGGACAAAAAAATTTAAAAAAAAAGTAAAAAATTAAAGTCTTCGTTTCTAAAGTGCTGTTGCAGCACGGTCGACGGTGTCTTCGTGAGCGGTAAGAAAGTGGTCCAGCCGTTTAAAGAAATGAGGCGGGAACGGAAACTTGGCGCCTAACTGTTTCTCAGTTTTCGCTCGAAGTTTTCCTGTTTTGCAATTTTCACGCTTAAAATTTCCTCGTTTGTCAAGTTTCATGCTTAAATTTTTTCCTGTTCGTCCATTTTCACGCTTAAATTTTGTTTAACCGTTTGTAAAATTTTCACATTTGAGTCTTTCAGTTTTCTTTTTTCTTCACCGTAGTTCTGATTAAATAGTTTTCGGCAACGTCCGTTTTCGAACTTTTCATTGTGTGGCCATCCCTCGTAGTCTCATAGGTGATGTTTTCTTAGACACCAACATTACCAGGAATTCAATACAAGCGTTTCTAGTTCCTGTGGCTGCCATCACGTGGCGTGTGGCACTGAACATTCAAAAATAGCACGTTGACGTCATTCGTGTCGCCCGAAATTATAAATAGTATGACTGCGTGCCTGCAGAACCGAGTACTCTGATAAGCCGGCAGGCTTAGTTGCCCTTTCTGGACGTTCCGAATTCTCAGTAATACACAACAACAAGCGGAATATTGCCTATGTCATTGTCTTTCTCGTTGCTCAAATATCGATTGTTTATCTTTTTAGCTCAACCTATGGTCTCAAGCGTCCTATAATAATCGCTGCACTCAGTTATAAAAAATCGATCCGTACATCCCCACTTCCACACAAATCTTCGGTTTTTTTTTTCAAAGCCAAAATTTTCTTTGAGATTCTATATATCAGAACAGCGGGGATGTTTGCGGACTTTTAGCCTGCTCAGGGCGTCCGAAATGAGACGTCGCTTTGCGGTCTTTAGTTCCTATTTTCGACAGGCGTGCCGACGTTCTTAATGTTCTTCTCTTAATGAACATCACGGCTGCGAGTGTTCCTTAGTGCGCGCTCTATGCTGTGCGGATCCACAGCACCGATGGCTATTTCGAAGTGCTACTTTCACCTACTCAGTAAATTGCGTGCAGCGCTACGGAGATGGAGGGTCATTTGTAGAGTCTTGAATTGTGTTCCTACTCGTACTAATGTAGTCAATCAGCATCCGCGGTTTCCATTACCCTGCTTTTAGATAGCGGTATGAACCGTACAATTTCTGCAATATACCAACGTGCATCACACTCGAATTCAAGATGTCTGAAGCGCTTCCTTTCCATTGCCACTGTTTATAACGTTTATGATTTTTGTTACCTCTCTGTATAATGAGCGGTGTTAGTTCAGCGTTCTTGCGTGTGGAAGGGCTAAATAATCCCAAGCCCAAGTGAGCGAGCGTAGATTTTTCTATCTACGCGGGTTCGATCCCGGCCGCGGCGGACGAATTTCGATGGAGGCGAAATTCTAGAGGCCCGTGTACTGTGCGATGCCAGTGCACGTTAAAAAACCCCAGGTGGTCGAAATTAATGGAGCTCTTCACTACGGCGTCCTTCATAGCCTCAGTCGCTTTGGGACGTTAAACCTCCATAAACCAACCTTTTATATCTATCTCAATGCTCCTCGAACGCTTCTCTCCGTCGTCTTAAAAAAAAAAGAATCCTTTTCTGTTTTAATTTCTTTCAAGCGGGTTCGATGAGCCATGTGTGAATGATATGGAACCGGCCCTGATTGAGAACCTGCATAACGCCGCAATTTCCAGCCAATCCAGACCCTCCACTACGGAGTGCCTCATATCACTTAGTGTTGCTCTGGCACGTAGTGATCAATCATTCAATTAATTAATTAATTAATTAATTTCAGTAGAAAATATCGGCCAACGGATCAATCATAAGTCCTAGATTCTTGGACATCAGTTTTAAGTGAGGCAACTGTGGTATACTGTAAGCTACTGGTATAGAAATATTGAAGCTAATGGTCCATAGAATAGCAATGGCAAACATTTATGTCGATAGCAAAAACCTTCACAGCAAAAAAATGCAAACCTGCCCAAGGGATATCTGCGGGTATATTGATTGTTATAGTGAAATCCTACATTATATGAAAATTTCTGTTCATAAACTGTTTCCTGCTCAAAAATGCTGCTTCCTTCCTTCTCTCAATCTCTCCTTCATCCCTTCCCTTACGCCGCGGTTCATGTGTCCGCCCAAGTGTGAAACAGATACCGCGTCATTTCCTTTCTCAAAAAACCAATTTTCAATTTTTCAAAAATGCTTTTGTCCAGAATTGCCGGATATGATAGCGCTCAGGCAACAAAAATGAGATGTTGAATTTACCACTGAAGGCTCGGGCGACGGTTTCTTTATCTGTTCACTGTGAAGGACTGCGTTTCTGGGAGCGGCTTTGTGGACTGTCTACCAGAAGCATGCACATTTTAAAGGCTAGCTAAGAGTCTGATTCGTACATATTTCGCCCAGGGAAGTCAGTGGTACTCAGAGTAGCCAATTGGAAATGAGAATGCACTTGTTAAAACTGGAACGAGCTCTAAACAAGTTTATATTATAGCAAGGGAAATTATGTGCCAGCCTAGCTGCTCTTGCGGCACGAGTAAACTTAAAACATAGCGCTGGCAGACAACGGACGAGCTGTGTCCTTTTTCGCGTCCGTTGTCTGCCAGTGCTGTGTTTCTCAGAACGTTCCTCAAAGTGACCTTGCAGCGAATACAGATGGCCACGAAAGAGAGTCGTCACAGTGGAGTCTTCGGCAAAAGGTAGCAAAAAGACTCAGAAAAAGCGTAACGTATATGATAGGATTGCGAAAGAAAAGACAACCAAAAAGACTGCTCCTTCGTCGGAATACTAACGACCTGATGACGAAGCCTTGGACCTGGTTAGAACGATTGCCAAGGACCGCGTATCCCAGCTGTTGCATCACCACGTACGTTTAGAAAAACGATCTTATTCTTGTTCGTTGTATACGCAAACGCAGCGTTGGCAGAGCTCTGTGATCGATTTCACATGCCATAAATAATGGCAATGGTAACAAATGAACACGCCGGGAATGCTTGCAGTCGCCATCGCTGAGCTCTTGCGAAAAAAAGGTAACCTTGCAATGCCCGGACTAGAAGAGCGGCGGCGCTTATTTTAATTTTTTTTATCAGATCTCATCGATGCCGCTGTAAATGGATGGTTTCCATCTGATGACGTCGCGCTTATTGGAACTAAAGACTAACTATATGGTTCTAACCTGGTTTGCTGAGAACGAAAAAGTTCTCTCAGCTAAACACTTTTCCACAGGCCCCTCATAACGCGCGCACTTTGTTTGAATTTACAGTTGAATAAAGCAGATGTGTTAATTAACGAATAAGTAGGTACATTTCAAACTGTACCAAGCAATACTCAAGGAAAATATTTTTCGGTTAATATTAATCAGTAACAACAAATCAGTGCTCCATACTAACACGTGCTGCGTGACCATTTCATTGTGTTCATTCAAACATGGGCAGATCAAAGTACCTACAGCCTGTCTTGCATCAGTTGGATTGTTCCCTTTAGTTTTTATGGGTAGCAGCGTTCATTAAAATACCATAGATAACTATTGGTTGTCGCCAATCACAGCGCAGAAAAATTTAGAAGGGACCGTGTCATGGTGACGATGTTGCAGTGGACACCTTGGTGCTAACTGTTGCTCCAGGTACAATAAGACATGAGAATTGCACTTTTTTAAAAAACAAATCCACTGTCCACGAAATGGAAAACTGTAACTATTAGTATGTCAACAGGAGTGCTCGTAGGTTACCCTGATTCTTCGGGAGGAGGACTTGCAATTTACCCTTGTTATGCCGTGACGTAGGCCGAAGAGGCTCAAGGTAACTGTCTGCCCTTGGTTCTAATCTCAGGGTTCAGGTCCTCCAAAACGTTCAAAACAGCTAAAAGCGAAAACCCCAAACTTGTTCAGAAGGCGCTGTACGTGTAACAAAAATATATTTACAACCGCTTTTTTCCATATTTGCTTTTTGTTGCTATGCGGTCACAATAATTCTTAAGAGAGCATTCAAAATTCCACATTGCCCTGCCGACACAGTACTGGACACTGAACTCTCAAGGTGTCTTTTTTACCATATTTCACCAATGCCGAAATACTGAGCATGAAATTCATAGAGCCGCTGCAGTGGCTCAACGTTTATGGGGCTCGGCTGCTGACCCGAAACACGTAGGTTTGATCCCAGCCGAATTTCGGTTGAAGCGAAATTCCAGAGGTCCGTGTACTGTGCGATGTCAGTACACGTCAAAGAACGCGAGGCGGTCGAAATTACCGGAGTCCTTCACTAAGGCGTCCAACATAGCCTGAATCGCTTTGTGAAGTTAAACCGCCATAAACCAAACCGAAATTCATAAAGGCATTTCCGTAGAAAGATGTGTCCGGCGATCTTGTCGCGAAGTCAGAGCCTATGGTTATCTTATCTACCATACGCCACAGGGTGGCCGTGAAGAACGGAGTCGTGGGACCAGCAATTACAAGCGTCAGGCTACACCGACCACCGGAGCTCATGGACCATCCAGCCTTCCTCCCCCACCTCTGTCCCTCCCATGGCCAGAGGAGAGAAGAGAGCCATCGATCCGCCAGCGGACAAACAGTGTCGTGCACCAGGGTCCCCAGCGCTCGAGGGACACGCGGCATCATGGCGCCGCACACTCCACACGCCTGCGCGGTCGCAATCCCGCTGCTCAAAAATGGCCGCCGGCCGTTCGATCGTACATGGCGTCCCTGGTGCGGAGGATGCTGCGGCCATCAGCTGCTGCTGCTTCGGGACGCGGTTGCGCTGCGGTGACCGTGATTTTCTTTCCAGGACAGCACGCGAACGGAAACGCAACGTTGGATTAAGCGTGAAGAGTGGCCCAGAAGACGAGATATTAGGCACAGTTTAGGGGGACAGATGTAAAAGTCAAATTGGAGGATCTTTAAGCGTCATATGCCACGAGGGACATGCAGATTAAGCGGGAGATGTTCGTAAGGACGAGCCAGGAGCCGTACCCAGATAATGACCATCCCAGATAAACGCAGTGCATGAAGTTTTCTTTTTCATAGTCTTCCATATGAACACATTGATTTATACTGCCTTTTTATCCCGCAGAGTGCCCGCACCTCCTTTATTTTCTTCAATAGATAGCTAAATTTTTAAGGTGAGGTTCAGAGTTCAGCTTGCCAATATACGTGTCCAGAGTAGGAAAGGACACACGTAGCAGGTAGCAGAACAAAGGAAGCGATTAAATAATGAACCTGAATAAGGATGTCTAAACGGCCTTGTTAGCTCTTTGGGTAACTTAGCACGCCTGTTCTAATCACGATATTCAAGTATATCGTTTCCCGAAAAATTTCGAAAATATGCGTAATTTTCTTCTGCCCACTTTCATTCAAGCAGCCATCCACGAAGTAGCTCCCATCTTGAACATCATAAAATTGATCAGCATTTATCCAGGCAGCAAATGTTTCATCATTCCAATATCTGCGACTCCGGAGTTCATATCTGGCGAGCTCATTCCACACTTCTGCCCGAAGCACTCATGAGCATCGGACTGGGACGTGAAACGCCTCCTTAGCGAGGCTCCATGTGGCCAGCTTCGTCTTCGCATCTTTAGGCGTTTGGAAGTTACCAATGAGCCCGCGCATCACCAAAAAAAGTATGTCCTAAATCCGGGCCTCCAAGTCGTGCAAACCATCTTACCTTGCAACCGGAGGTGGCCTTTAGTCCTAGTGCTCAGACGACGAGAATCCGGCACCGTTCACCACAGACGACCGCATCGCGGCTGTACTGGAGCAGCAGGTGTACACAGAAGCGGCAAAAGATGTCTTCGTGGACGTCTTCCAACACCAGCCCCGTTACTGAATCGTGCGAATCATCTTCAGTTTATCCACAGCCACTGCTTGAAACGTGAACTGGACACGACTCCGGCAGGACACAGATTGCAGGGGCGCTTCTCGAAGGTCCGAGCCCTTTTTTGGCGTCCTCGACAGGATATCACAAATCACGGCTGCGTCGGCAGCTTTCGTACAACGTAAGCCTAATTCACACGCGGTAGTGACTAACAAGAACGCGGTGCAGAGATCTTTTCCTCCCAAAGGTTTCCGATTAGGGGTCGAGAAAAAGCAGCCAGAGCTAGGAGCGGCGACCACCAGCCGTCCCGTCCAAGAGCGCGGCGAGGTAGCGACGTCAGCGCTATCCGGATTTTTTTCTCCGGTCAGGAATGCAGCAGCAGTTTTCCAGGAAAGGATGGGAAGGTAAGGAACAAAAACAAGAGTCGCAAAAGAACATCGCTGCGAGAAGGCAGCAACATCCCTTTTCGCTCGGGGAGCCTTCCCAAAAGAGGGAGAACGCAAAAACGAATGCAAAAAGTTAAAGCGGATCGTTCGCGAGCGCCTCCCAGCCAATCACAGCGGGCGTAGAGGGCAGGGCGCACGCCATTGGCCGCTTTTGGCGGGCGAGATTAATCGAACGGGGCGGAGCATTAGGGGCTGAGGGAGAGGATGGGAAATTCAATGGCGGCTACGCCGAACGATGCGGATGCGTCGGGTGGTCAAGAGCGCTGCAGCTCTTTTCCCACTTTATGGCGTGCTTTTTTTTAATTCATCGCATCCGTAATCTCGCGGGAGGCAGCGGCAATTACGTGCTGCACGCTTTTGCATCCCGGGTAGCGATCACAGCGAAAGGTCATTTTACCAGGGGTCCCGGATGCCAGGTGCCGAACAAGCGCAACGCACCACTGAACCCCCGGACTCGTGGTGCATGGCGCATGCGCGAGTGGGTGAGGGGGAAAATCCGTGCATCAGTGGGCCCCCCGCTGATCCAGGAAGTCGGAGCCAGCCGTCGTTTTCTGCGAATTATACGGTCGCGCCCTGCATTCCTCGGTGCGAAATCTTTGGAGTGGCAATGGGCGGAGGGCGGCTTTGCTGGCTCGAGCGCGCTCGGTAGCGCTATAGCAGCGATTCAGCTGCTGCGCGTTTTCGTAAAAGGAATTGGCGCCAAAACAGACAGCACACAGTTATAGGGACGGTACAAGCGCTTGTCCCGTCTCTCTTACTGTGTGCTGCCTGCTTTGGCGCCAGGTCCTTTTACGGAAACTTGCACCAACTAGCACCCCAGCAAGTATTGCGAAGTGCCTGCTTATAGCAAGTGGAAAATGTCTCCGCGATTCGCGTCTATGCAGACACAGTGATCCCAGTTCCGCGATAACAAACAGGAGTTAGATGAGATGCTCAGGAAGTTACAAAAGCAGATGGTTGTGCACCGCTGCTATAGGTAGGTAGATAAATTTAATGAAACGAAGGCAAAGACGTCGCCAAGAAAGATTGATATTTGGCCTGCTACTCTGCACTGGGGAAGGGGAGGAGGTGAAGAAAGTGGGTCATGGTGAGTTCACAACTACACAATGCCATACCGTACCATACCATACTAAACCATCAAATCAGCGAAACTTGCGCGTTTTTGCTTCAGTGATTATAACTTTCTGGTACTAAGTCGAAGTATTAGCGTTACGCTAAACTGAGTGCAACTTATACACGTTTCCACTGTTAGCTGCATTCGCTGTTTATTTTCGTTTACACTCCAGATATGCGCAATCAAAGGTGGAGAATAGTGCTGTGCTGAAATGTATATTAAATGTAGTACAGTCACTAAACTGGATTAATTAAGAGTAGACAGCGGGGCAGCAATGGGGAGTGGTTAATTCTTGCGTGTATGACTGGCCGAAAAGAAAAATGCCTTATAGAAAGGGGTCTGAATCGCAGAAGCCAGTTCTCTGACACTGCTACAGTAAAGAGAGAGAGAAAAATTCTACATTTTCGCTTTTTTTCTGCCCTGAAGTGGCAGCTAGAGCAGCACCAAACCTTATACGTCTTGGGCGGGTCGTTAGGTCATGGGCGGAAGGACCCCTGCAGTTAAACTACCCGTGACCAACCGTTCCAGTGCGAAAAACTAAATTTCCCTTGGGATAGCCATCAGAAAAACTCATGCTCCTGCACCTACACTTTATGAACCGCGCTACACTGACTGCGACAAATATGAACCAAATTGGTTGCTACAGATGCGGTCCTAGTACTATTGCCCAGTGGCTACGGCGTCCGGCTGCTCTACCCAAGCTCATGGGGTTCAATCCCGGCAGCATTTCGACGGAGGTGAGCTGCTAAAACGCCCGTCTGCTGTGCGATGTCAGTGCACCTTAACCCATGTTGTCGAAATAATCTGGAGCCCAGAGCTACCGCGTCCCTCACGACTCACGTGCAGCTACGGGACGTTAAGCAGCATAAAAATACCTTACCTTGCATTACCGTACACAAATACACCATACCTTACTGTACCCTACCATACCATACCATAATGTACCATACCCTATCATACAATCCATACCGTGCCATATCATACCCTACCGTACCATACCATACTTTACAGTACCCTGCTAAATTGGCAGTTTCTGCTTCCAGTGCATTGCAGCGACTCAGCCGCCGTAGTGGCTCAGTGGTCATGGGGCTCGGCTGCTGGCCCGAAAGACACGGGTTCGACCCCGGCCGCGGTGATCGCATTTCGATGGAGGTGAAATTCTAGAAACTCGTGTACTGTACGATGTCAGTGCACGTAAAAGAACCCCGGGTGGTCGAAATTGTCCGGAGTCCTCCACTACGGTGTCCCTCATAGCATGAGTCGCTTTGGGACGTTAAATCTCACAACTCATTAAACATCTCATAATGTTGTCAGAGAATACTAGAGGACATTTCCGTTTGCCTGAGAAATGACTATAACCTTTCGCGAAAGCAGTGCGTTCGTCGGATTATAGGCGATGATAATGGTGTTAATGTATGCGTCGTCGTGACGAAACAGCGTTTACAACATTCAAAGCTTTTATTTCACTTGTGATAGGTTTTTTTTTTGTGGGGGGGTCTCGACCCATTATTTTTGCTCAAAATATTTTAATCATTTCGAGAAGCAAACGCGACGAGAGAGGGCGCCACCTCACGCCATATCCAATCGGTCTGTTGCGAGCCTTGCTAGCAACTAGCGTGCGCTTGAGTTAAGGTGCCGAGTATTAGAATTCCATGCACTTCATGGCTCAGTCAGTGGCTGAATTATATTTAGCTGGTTCTATCACGTTTGTTTACCGACAAGCAAATATACGACCCATCATGCGTGATTGCTTTATAACATGCGTTAAAATGACTATATGGCGTGATGTTGACGGCACCATTCCCCAGCATGGGTAGGATGAATTGGATAGCATTTCTGATGGTATATAACTCTATCGAATAGCCTCGAAAACTTTAAAACGGCGCTATTCGAATCCTTCGACACTCGGACATTCTTTTGTTTCTTTCCGTAATATATAGCACCCATTCGTTTGTGTGTAATGGTTCTTCTCGAAAGTGCCTAACAGCAGAGCACTGGTCTTGAGCACCATTTAGGCTTCGGTAGGCCTTAAATTTGAAAACATATAATCCAAAAATGAAAACCACAATTATTAATATTGCTATGCGATCAAAAGTACAACTTTGCCAAGGGCGGCCAAAATTCCAGATTTGGATTATTTCTTTTATTCCTGAACACCGGCCGAGAGCCATTCCTTCCTTGCAAAAACAAATGAATTCATTCATTCATTCATTCATTCATTCATTCATTCATTCATTCATTCATTCATTCATTCATTTTTCTCCAAGAGCCACCGCGGTGGCGCTTTATATACTGCTGACCTGAAAGACGCGGGTTCGATCCCAGCCGAGGCGGTCGCATTTCGATGGAGGCGAAATTCAGAGGCCCCTGTACTGTTAAAGAACCCCAGGTGGTCGAAACTATTCGGAGCCCTCGACTAAGGCGTCCCTCCTGAATCGCCTTGGGCCGTTGAAACCGCTAAACCAAACCAAACCATTCTTCTTTAAGCTTTTCACATCACGTGCCGCAGATTACTCGGCGGGCTTTTCAGTACCTTGACGCCGTTTGCAGATTTTCAAGAGAGCTAGAGGCCCTGTCTTTACCTAAACTTGTATACTTCTCTCTGCATACCTCCTCTAGAAAATGTATCAACTGTGTGGAGTCACGGAACCTGTAAGTCAAACACTTACAGCACCGCAAGGATTCAGAATAAGCCCTTGTCCATTTGCAAGCGCCGTTTTCAACACCTGTAAGCGGTGACGTGTTTCTTGACAGGCCTGTGTTCTTCCCAATTTATGGTGTCGACGAATGCGGGCAGGTGTTCTTTTCCTTTGCAAACCTGCTCAGTTTGATATTTTGTGCGACGACCTGCTAAGGCTTGTTAATATTCACTCGGTTTCGAACCAGTGGCGGCGCGAATAATAATAATAATTGGTTTTTGGGGAAAGGAAATGGCGCAGTATCTGTCTCATATATCGTTGTACACCTGAACCGCGCCGTAAGGGAAGGGATAAAGGAGGGAGTGAAAGAAGAAAGGAAGAAGAGGTGCCGTAGTGGAGGGCTCCGGAATAATTTCGACCACCTGGGGATCTTTAACGTGCACTGACATCGCGCAGCACACGGGCGCCTTAGCGTTTTTCCTCCATAAAAACGCAGCCGCCGCGGTCGGGTTCGAGTCAGGGAACAGCTTTTCAGGCCATTGCAAGAGGGCACTGCGCTATCGCAGCAGCCGGTTACGCCTCGCGTTAAACTGCAACACACTCTCGCGCTGTGCCTAAAAAAATTGGCACTGGCTTAGCTCGGCTATGCCAGGATATACGTAGCGAAAGCTAAGGCATAGCTTGGTTAGCCTTGGTTAAACTTGATTGCAAGTCCAGGTTAGTCTAGTTGTCTGGCTAGTTGTTGTCACGTGGTTCGTCCCGCGGTTGGTCACGCGACCACTCACGTGGTTGGACAAGTGGGGCGGTGCGACCACGATGGGAATGCGAATACGCGAAACTGGGGGCTCGTGGCCAATGTGGCTTTCGCTACAAAAATGAGCTGCATATTCGAGCTAACCTGCAAAAAAAAAAGTGTTAAGAATATTTGAGCAATATCGCGGCCCACCGGAACTACTGCGGACAAGGCCGCTTTTCCTGAAATACAGAATGTTAAAGGCTAATCAAATTTATTATTTCAAATTGCTCCAGTACATAAAATAAGCGAAGATTTACAGTGTACAAAAATCCAATGCAGGTCCAGCATACACACTCCGTAAGGAAACTTTACGGCCGCCAAAAATAAGAACAAATTATGGAATACCAAAGAGCTAATCTTCTAAATAAAATACAAGAATTAACAGATCTGAGTGATAATGTTTCAAAAAACCCGCTTAGAGCTCTGCTGCTAGAAAATAACTTAGAATTCACATAATCTGTCATTTTTCTGTCCCTAATTGCTATTCTTTAGGAGTACATTATTGTTTTGTATCTTGCTGTTGTTTTGTTGTTATGATGTTGCTATTTTGTTGTTGCTTAGCTTGAAACAACCATGTTCTGAATTTTGTTATATTTGCAATCTTTGTACCAAGTATTCTGTATCGGCATGTGCCAATTATTGTTTGTTGTGCACTGTTATTTTTTCGTTACATGATTTATTTATCTTTTTTTCCCCTTCTTATTTCCCCCAGAAGATTTTGGTGTGAAACTTTTTTAAAGCTTTGTTTAACGTTTGTGCCAAACTGTATGCGGAGCAAGAGCCATCGTCAGGCGTTTCGCCTTTTGCTCTTCTTCCTCTTTTTGCATCAGAAAGTAACAAATAAATCAAATAAAAAACAATAAAAATTGTCAGTGGCTTAGCTCGGCTATGCCAGGATATACGTAGCGAAAGCTAACGCATAGCTTGGTGAGCCTTGCTTAATCTTGATTGCAAGTCTAGGCTAGTCTGGTTGTCTGGTCACGTGGTTCGTCACGCAATTGGTCACGTGACCAGTCACGTGGTACGGTGCGAGCACGGTGGGACTGCGAGCACTGCGAAACTGCGAGTTCGTGGCCAATGCAGCTTTCGCTACAAAAACTGTCCGGCCAAATAATGTTTTCATAACGCATGCATAACACTTTCGACACTCTCCTATTGACAGGATACGGTCTTAACCTAATACTTACTCTGACCGCGTAGATAAATTTCAAAGCTCCTTGTCTGTGTTGTGGAACGGATTGAGAACGGTGGTATGTTAGCTACCTTTCACATGTGCACATGATCGCCGTTTTTCAAGTTAGAGAGCACTACTTCACTGGCAATCCTGAAAAAAAAAACCTTTATCTGAAGCCTCTCATGATACCTGCTGAAAAAAATCGCATGCGGTTTAGCTCTGGTTAAACCCGGAGTGACGCGATAGCTACAGCTGGCCAAGCAGATCTTGGTCACGTGACCAACCACATGACGAACCACGTGATCCGCCACGGCACCGCGCCGCCGGCAGCTGCTCAGCACCACGTGACCAACCACGTGACAGCGTGGTGGCGCAGCCATAGGGTGGCGGCGCCGCCACGCTGAAGGCTCGAAATGCTGCAGTAATGTAGCTATCGCTACAAAAAAATATTGCCGCGACTGGGTTTCAAGTTTATTTTATTTACATCATAGATTTACACCCATTGAGGCGCGAACAGATCAGGTTCGCAGGCCACTGCACGGGGGCATTATGCCATCGCCGCAGACGATCACGCCTGTCGCGCTGTGCATTGCTCATCGTCGTCTTAATCAACTTCCAAATATGCGTTGCGAACAGATCATATCAGCTTAACCTCGATCAGAGCTTAACCAGAGTCTAATATCATCAAAGACGTCACTAAAACCATGAGCCATTTAGGCTGTACGCTAGCTTTCGCACGTCTACTGGATTTAAATACGTTAAAACTGTACCAATTTTTTCTCTCTGTTCTCTTTCTTTACCTCAGGCCTTGAGCTATGCTTCGGTCGGCTGCCGGTTACTGGTATCACTGCGCTTTTTTTTGTATTTTTGTGACCTTCTGTATTCATTTCTTTACAGCGTGTCATGCAAAACACAAAGCAGTCATTTGTGCTTGGTTCTAACAGTTTTGTCTTGATCTACGTGCTTTGCTGCCATATGATGTCTAAAGAGGAAGATTGACAACGGTGGCAGCGGCATCGCCAGCGCACGGCGGGAGACCTGGGCGAGCACCATATTTTCCGGACTATAGTCCGCGGACTATATATGCTCAAAAACTTTCTTTAAATGATTTCATTTTTTAAAATGGCTAATCAAAGCCGTAGAAGCTTAGAGTGTCTTTAAAAGTAAAAAAAAATGAAATGTGACCAGATTGCTCCCCTGACAATTTACCGTGCAAGCCGTATCGCGTCAAGTTTTTGTCAATGGCATCACGAAAGCCGGTCCAAAAACAGACGGGTTTTAGGATAGACCTCTGTGTGTTGTGAAGTGAGTAAAAAGGTCCTGTGTTTCACTGCTCGGCAATAAATATTTTGCTCAACGAATGTATACGGCTAGCAGATAATATAAAAACTAATTTCCAGCCGAAATTCGTCCTTGCGGACTATCTAAGCAAGGCCTTTTTATTTTAAACCGAAATTTGCCCTTGGACTGCATATACACTGCGTGCGGATTATAGCACGAAAAATACGGTACATGCTGATAGCCGTCTCGCATTAGTCTCATAAAACTTGAGAAACATCCACACCAACCAGTGATTTATTTTCAGCCTTATTTCAAACCCAACCAGACAGACTTCCGTAGAAGATGTCTTCGTCCTATAACATATTGCTTGCGTCCATTATTAGACACCTATAGCATACCGTGTACCGTGTTACCGTGACAAGAGTACCGGAACCACGCTCACCGGCAATGCGCTGATTGGTCCCGATGCAGAAAGCTTGCGCGCAGCTGCCGGGTACTTGGCGCCATCTGGCGGCCTCTAGGCGATCTGCGCATGCGCAATGACGGCGCGCGGGCTCCCGGTACTCCGGTCACGGTAACAGTAACACGGTATGTTAAAGGTGTCTATTAACGCAATAGCGTTTAAGGCCCCGTTACGCAGAAAATCCGGCGTCGGCGTTGTGAGCGATAACTAGGGTGGTGTAGGGTGACTCAAGCAGCGACCCCTGGAGAAACAACCTAGGCGGGCAATCTAGGTCACGTGACCTTTTGGCGTCATCACAACGTGCCCCCCGGATTGTGAGCAAACTACCCTCGTAGGCGGCACTGAAATTAGTGGCTGACCGCGAGAGGTTGCTCGGAAAGAGCAACTTGCGTCGCAGAAGATCCACAGGTGGCAGCACCTGTCGTCGCAGGCGCATACCTTAACCTAAGAGGCGCATAGCCTAACAGGCGCATAACCTAAGAGGCGCATACTTTAACCGCAGCACCATTGCCCCAGGAGTGGTATGAGGACACCCTGAGACATAGGAATATAAAGTTGAGAATGATCTGTTCTCGCATATACGGGCATTATCTCATTAACGCTACCGCGTCATATCCTTGAGGCGGTGTTTAAGTCATCTCCAATTTTCGTGTGTTCTATTGTATATGCACATAATTAACGCGATAGCTTGAAAGCTCCTGTTCAACGGTGAACCCGGCACCGTGGGAGAAAATGCGGAGCGGCCGTAAAGGTATAGTGGCGCCATACGTGGAGCGGCGGATTTGAAAAGTAAATAAAGCATCATACAAATTGTGAGTACAAGGTCGCGACATAACTCGCACGTAATTATGACGTGTAAGAATATAAAGTAGATGAACTGCACTGAAAAAAATTGGGGTAAGAAGGAATAGTTGAAACCGTGGCCTTTAGATCCCAGTCAGATGAGCTACCCCTAAGGCCATCGAGACTTTTTTTAACATGGTATTTTTACAGTCAAGCAATGTTCTATGACTGACAATGTAAGGCAATCGAGTCACGTTCGTTCGAATTGGTTAAAGGGAGACCTTGTGTCTTGTCGACAGTGTCCCGTGTCTGCGAAGGGGTATGAAAGAGGAGCACAAGACGCTGAAGGAACCATTAAAGCCCCAACTCGATGGACACATCCTACGCGTACCGGCGGAGCGCCTACGCGCACGGGCGTACGCTGGATCCTGTCTGCGCATGCGCAAAGCGCGACGCGCGCGCAGGCGCGAGCAGGGGCAGATATCTGTCCATGTTAGATATCCGCGCCTGAGCGCGCGCGCTTGCGCGCGCGTCGGTCCGGTTTACAACAATAGGAGGACGGCGGGGGCTCTCGGGGACTCTTTTCTTTATGGCTTGAACCTATCCCAGGTTCCTGGAACTTTTCTTCGCGGTTTAAGTTGTCCTTTCAGCGCCCCCCAAATCCCCTTTCTTCACGCTTGAAATTCCTTCGGTCGGCTCGAGAGGGTGAACGCCCCAGCACAGGGAGCATGGAGGTGTATGACTTTTTTCGACGCCTGGCACGGCGCTGGGCGCGTAGGCGCTCCGCCGTACGCCTAGGATGTGTGCATCGAGTTGGGGCTTAACGCTATCGCGTCATACCCTTAAGGCGGTGCTTAAGTGTCCGCCGAATTTTTCCTTTCTTTTAATTGGTTTTTGGGGAAAGGAAATGGCGCAGTATCTGTCTCGTATATCGTTGGACACCTGAACCGCGCAGCAAGGGAAGGGATAAAGGAAGGGGTGAAAGAAGGGAGAGGTGCCGTAGTGGAGGGCTCCGGAATAATTTCGACCACCTGGGGATCTTTAACGTGCACTGACATCGCACAGCACACGGGCGCCTTAACGTTTTTCCTCCATAAAAACGCAGCCGCCGCGGTCGGGTTCGAACCCGGGAACTCGGGATCAGTAGTCGAGCGCCCTAACCACTGAGCCACCGCGGCGGGTGAATTTTTCCTCCCGTTATTATTTTTTTCCTCCAAAATGCGCCAGCACAACGCTCTCGCTGTCCCTTGTCACGATTAATAAACTCTGATTGTTCACATTATCATTTTGTAAATTTTCGATAAAAATATTATTTTTATTATTATTGGAGAGAAAGACGAGCTGACAAATGATTGAGAGGTCCACTGGCTGGCTGAAAAGTAATCATCCGCTGATTGATCCACTGCCGTGTTATAGCCGTGTTATAGCCGCAGAGCTTACAAGAAGAAAGGAATTGATCGGGGTAGCGGGCTTGAAGGAGAATAGGGTAGGGAGCAGATCGGGTCTGGAGGCAGCGCCAGTGGGAGGCCTGGGTTAAGGTTAGGGAGGGAGCCGGCGGTGCGTAAACGCGCCGGGTATATCTCGGTAGTAGTTAAGAATATCTTTAAACGTAAGCAGACCCGTAAGCAGACCACCCGGGGATCTTGAACGCGCACTGACATCTCACAGCACACGGGCGCCTATGTGTTTCGCCTCCATCGAAACGCGGCCGCTACGGTCGGGTTCGAACACGGGAACTCCGAATAAGTAGACGAGCGCCCTAAACACTGAGCCACCGCGGCGGGTCGATTCAGCGGCCGATTTGGTGTTTCTGAGAAGGCGGCGCTGTTGCACGTTCTCTGTTCCGGCGAATTCCGGCGCCGCGGTATGCGTGATCGATGGGAAAGGCGAAAGTCGACGATGGGAAAAGGAGAAGGCGATCGAGTCGAATACGGAGAATTTGAGCGCTTCGGGCGGATGGCGAATCGATCAAATATTGTCCGTGACGTAAGAAATGGGGTGAGGGAATGGCGGGGGAGACCGGTATACATAACGAGATGCATGGGACAGAGGCAGTGGGAGGCAGGAACTGTTCATTTCGTTTTTCATCTTTTTTTTTGTTTTCGGAGATTAAAAGGGAGATAGTGGTGATTGCTGAACGCTGTCCTTGAACGCGGTGTTTAGGACTGAGTGAACTATGATGACACCAGTGGAGATGAAAATTGGTCTTTCAGGAAGGGAAATGACGCAGTAACTGTCTCACATATCTCGGTGGACACCCGAACCGCGCCGTACGGAGGGAAGAGAGAGAGATAAATAATTTTAATTTGCACCCGTCAAAAATGACGGCGGAGAAGTCTATAGCCTAAACCCCCATTCATTCCCCTAACCGTCGGCCGGAATCGCTTGGGTCTAGGCGGCGCGAGGTGATGGCGAGACCGATTACTTTGCGTTGTTCTTTTGCTTCGTGGTTGAGCAGTAAAGTCTCCCAGGATTCTGCATTTCCATTCGGGTTATAGAAAGGGCAGGTCCTGACCATGTGGACAAGATCTGGAACGCCATTGCAGTGCGTACATCTAGAATTAAAGACTTCTGGATGCCACTTACTGTACAGTTGTGTTTACTGCACAGTTGTTTACTGTACTATTATTCAGACTTTAAGTGAAGTTTGAAGGATTTTATCGCGTCTTGTGTGTTCTACCGTAAGGGAAGGATTTTTTCTTTATGGGGGTTTAGAGTATGCGCTACAAGTGATTGCCACGGGAACAAAATTGATCACAGTATAAATCGTGCATTGATCTCCGCAATACCTGCCCTATAGTCGCTTTGATTCCTGAAATGGGAGGGTGACTTGTCGATATTTTGTTAACAGCCTGCGCTATTTGAACAATTATCCTGTGTAGTTCTATCTCCATAACGTACATGCTTGTGTTGTTCCTATACCTTTTTTTTGGAGGCGCCGATTGCCGTTAATCAGCGCTCGGAAGTGCGGAACCGGGCGAGCACCACCGGATGCCACAGATGCGAGTGGCAAGCGAACGGTAGGGTCACTGCGCCCCTAGCGGTGGCGGATGCGCGACACGCGTCACCGCGCCCCTAGCGGTTCCGGAGCGCGCGACTCGCATAGGCGAGCCCTCATTGTCCGCGCGCTCAGTGCGGAGGTCGTACGAAAGAGCGCGCGCTCCCCTCGAGACTGGCCGTGTCTGAACAAAGAAAAGAGATTTCAGCGGCGGTTCAGTGGTCATGGTAATTGGCTGCTGACCGCACGGTTGCAGTAGAGCAGCAACACGAACGTCCGGTTCAATGAGGCGCCAACTGCGCCTGCTTAGTGGCAACTGTTTGAGAGCTGCCGCCATCTGTCGCATGCGCCTGTCACTAACATGAACTGCGCGGTTCGAAGCCAACCGCGGCGGCTGCGTTTTTATGGAGGCAAAACGCTAAGGCGCCCGTGTGCTGTGCGATGTCAGTGCACGTTAAAGATCCCCAGGTGGTCGAAATTATTCCGGAGCCCTCCACTATGGTATCTTCCTTTCTTCTTTCACTCCCTCCTTCATCCCTTCCCTTACGGCGCGATTCAGGCGTCCGCCGATATGTGAGAAAGATACTGCGCCATTTCCTTTCCCCAAAAACCAATTTCCCAATTTATCGAGAGCGCGTGAGAGCAGCACACTCGTGGAAGTTGTCGCCTGGCGCTCGTAGCTCTCTATACACTGCAGAAACTTGTGGGATGCAGGATCACAATAAAAACTCGCCGCGGGGGCTCAGCGGTGTGCTGTGCGGTGTCAGTACACGTTAAAGATCCCCAGGTGGTCGAAATTATTCCGGAGCTTTCCACTACGGTACCTCTTTCTTCCTTTCTTCTTTCACTCCCTCATTTATCCCTTCCCTTTCGGCGCGGTTCAGGTGTCCAACGATGTATGAGACAGGTGCTGCGCCATTTCCTTTACCCTAAAACTAATTATTATTATTATTCGCAGTAGGAGCTGGTGAAGAAGAAGCGCGCATGCGCAGAGCGGCCGTGTGAAAAGCCGCTTGAGATAAACCTGGATGAATTTTCTCCTCTTTGGATCTGCACTAAGCCCTTGCCAATCCCCCAGTATGTGCCATTGGTTTTGAGGCAACAACAAAGGGGGATTGCAGACTCCGGAGGAACCAGTCGCAAGGCGTCTCTCAGCTACGTCGGAGACACAAGACCCTTCAGCACCGGGGCCTGTGCTGACCGAAGAAGCATTTCCGTTACCGTAAGAGAACGGTAGCCTCGCCCCCGAACAACCTCTTCGACGCAGTAATCGTTCTAAGAAGCCTTCCGATTGGTGCAGACCAAAGACAACGTGTAAAACAAAGTATGGGGAGCTCGCGCTGAAGTTTGCGGTGCCGATTGCAGCGCCATAACACACTGCCTAGCGAGAAGAGCAAGCAGTTTTGGGTAGTACTCTTAGTACTTTTCCGCGCCACCTTCAGGCGCTTTTTGACGTAAGCCTCCGCGCTTTGTCGAAGGCGCACGTGCCGTGCGTCAGCTATCTGGGCTACGCCGAGATAAGCTATATGCAATGAATGCTGTCAGCTAAACGCGGGTATCTAATCGAATCGCGCAGGATGTGTTCTCGCGTTTGAAGCGGTCCAAGCGACTGACAAAAGCAGTTTTGAGTCACCGAATGGAACAATTGCAGTGCCACCTTGGCAGCGCAGGATCTCCATACGGAATGAATGTACTGTCTTGTGATCTACTGCACCACGATATGACGTCACTGCCGTGACGCTCGCTTATCTGCATAAGCGCCTTAGGCTCTTATCACTCGGCTCTTCTGTACAGGTCCCAGTACGCCGAATAAACATGCAGTGTAGACAGGCACCCTGTCTCTGCTTAGTCCACCATGGCCGCAACAAAATGGTTTCGAGGGAAGCTTAGCAAGCGAGCAAAAAAAAAAAGGGGGGGGGGGGCTGGGGTTCAACGTGGCTTGAACCTAGTCAAACGAGCTAAAGCTGTTAAGATTGGTCTCCACTGTCTCAAACCAAATGCCAAGGTCAAGCACCCTAGTCATATGATCACGTGGTGATAACAGCATAGCTTGGGCCACACCATCATCATCATCATCAGCCTTACTACATCCACTGCAGGGTGAAGGCCTCTCCCATGTCTCTCCAATTAACCCTATCCTTTGCCAGCTGCATCCACCCTTTGCCTGCAAACTTCTTAATCTCATCCGCCCACCTAACCTTCTGCCGCCCCCTGCTACGCTTACTTTCTCTTGGAATCCACTCCGTTGCCCTTAAGGACCAGCGGTTATCTTGCCTTCGCATTACATGCCCTGCCCAAGCCCATTCCTTCCTCTTGATTTCGACTAGGATGTCATTAACCCGCGTTTGTTCCCTCACCCACTCTGCCCGCTTCCGGTCTCTTAACGTTACACCTATCATTTTTCTTTCCATGGCTCGCTGCGTTGTCCTTAACTTAAGCTGAACTCTTTTCGTTAGCCTCCACGTTTCTGCCCCGTAGGTGATTACCGGTAAGATTAAGCTGTTGAACACTTTCCTCTTGAGGGAAATTGGTAAACTGCCACTCATGATCTGCGAGAATTTGCCATATGCGCTCCACCCCATTCTTATCGTTCTAGTTATCTCCCTCATGATCCGGATCAGCTGTCACTACCTGCCCTAAGTAGACGTATTCCGTCACAACTTCTAGGCTCTCGCTGCCAATTGTGAACTGCTGTTCCCTTGCTAGGCTGTTGAACATTACCTTGGTTTTCTGCATGTTAATTTGTAGACCCATCGATCTGCTCTGCCTGTCTGATTGATCATGATTTGCAGTTCACCTCCTGAGTGACTCAGCAAGGCAATGTAATCAGCGAATCGCAGATTTAGGTATTCCCCATTTATTCTTACTCCAAACTGTTCCCAATTTAGGCCTCGAAATACCTCCTGTAAACATGCGGTGAACAGCATTGGGCCATACCACCACGCAGTTAAGTTCGGTTTGAACTTGCGAGGCATTGAAGGGCATTGTCTCCTCCATTTCGAAATCGGAAGTTGTATCCCGAGGAGTAGGGCTCTCTCTCTCTAAAAAAAAAAACTACCAGAGGTTTAACGCTTGTTAAGCCTAATGACGAGCGAAAGCACTGTTAAGCACGGTTTGGCGCCGGGGTCGGTCCGGCGCGCGGCTCATCCATGGCGAGACAGAGCGACCGAGCGCCACAGCGAGTCACGTGATACGACGTCACTTGCCAGACCACCGCTCCGCCGGCTCAAGGTCAAACGCGCACCAAACATGACCTCGGGAGTTACACTGCGAAAAGTAGAGCTTTCGCTCAAAAATTCTACCAGTGCACAAGAAAGTCAAGGCTGAAAGGTTCAATGCCAAGGATTTTCTTGTAAAGAGCTTTTTATTACAAACAGTATGTACAGTGTCACTGCCATCGCCGCGGCAGTATCTTCCCTGATAGCATCTTTTGTCAGTGCTATTTTAAAGAAAACAATTCGCAGGGCACGAGGTGCCACAGCGCCTGACTAGAATTAGCACACTCTTGCGGACCTCCAGCAGTTCCGTGCGCCTACGCATCAGGCGATGCTGGTGGGGTCGTCGGCCTTGATGTCTCGAAGCGTCAGATAGCGCCTCACCATGCGCAAACAGTACTCGTCCAGGTCGTCCAGCTGTAGCCGCGAGTCCCCCGGTGGTAGTGGAAGACACTGAATCCGCTCTTTGACGACGCCTGCCAATCGCA
Source organism: Amblyomma americanum (assembly GCF_052857255.1). NCBI lineage: Eukaryota > Metazoa > Arthropoda > Arachnida > Ixodida > Ixodidae > Amblyomma > Amblyomma americanum. The sequence goes on along the minus strand of NC_135504.1, from coordinate 31,929,562 downwards.
TGAAGACGTCCATGTCCTCGATGGTGGCCAGCCGCCTCCTAATCCAAGCCATCGCTACGTCATTGTCCAGGCCTGACGTCTCCACCAGCTCTTCCAGGAGGGAAGGACTGCGCCACACCTGCTCCAGGGAATGGGCGCAGTCTCTGCAGACAGTGAAACACCGATTCACACCGATTCCAGTGCAACCCCTTGGACAGCAGTACGCGCCCATAGATAGCGCAGTGCTTGTCAAAAACAGACAGACCAAGGGGCTCCGTTAGATCACAGTTGGCAGTTAGTAACGCGTCCGCAAGGTGTCGCACTGCTACAGGCCTTAAGACGTTCTCGCACCGGCGATATCGCAAGCGTCGCCCGACCGATTTCGGGCAATTAGTTACGGTTTTCTAAACACTAGGAAAGCAGGGAGGGAGCGCAGCAAATCGATTTAAACTTGTCGAGCGACCACCGCGACTCGCCATTGCAAATCCGCCTTTAATCCGCGGTTGGGTGATGACAAGAGTTCCTCTTACTTTTCGATAGATCTGGAACGCTGAGGATCTAGACTTAGCCACAATGAGGCATGGCCATGAAGCAAACCAGGTGGGCTGTATGCTTTAATGCGACAGCATTAGAGCTTTCGTCGCACCAAAACACCGATGTTGTTCGAGACGAAATTCGCTGACTGGATGAGGGAGGTCGTGTGACCTTGTGACGCCATCGCAACCTACCCAACGTGCTGTGAGCAACCTAGTTTCTAGACAGGAGCCTAGATGCAGAATCTAAATAAATAATAAAAAATACGTAAAAACAAGAAAGTTACGTGACATATGCAGAAGTCACCGCCATCAGAACGTAAATAGCAGACACCTGCTACTGCATCGCAGTCCGAATATGGCGTTAGCTATCGCATTCGAGTCTTAAATGGGCCATGACATGGTCGTTCTGCATATTGCAGTTTTGTGCTTCAGTAACTAATACAAGAGCTTATGATTCAGTTTCCAAATTTTGGCAGCCCTGGACGCGCTGTATATTCCAAAAATGCGATCGAAATTGAGAACGGGAAACTCCTCCCACCGGCAGCGCCCACCACAATGAATGCTATTGTGACGTCACCAGGGCATACACGGAGCAACATCGTCTGCTCTCGTTGCTGCAACCTGCGCAAGGAGGTCTCTTATCCCCTGTACTTCCGCGGGCGATCGAAGTAGCAGTCGTCCCCCATATATGAGTGACTGGTGCCGCAAAAGCGTTAATTATAGTAATGCGGTTATTCTTCAGTACAGGTATAGGGTCCGGTTACACTAGGCCGATGGGACGGCGGTCGGTTGGTTGGTCGGTGTGCCGATGGGACGGTTGGTTGGTCGGTGTGCAGCAACCGCCATATTGAATGCTGTCGTGACGTCACCAGGGCATGCACGGAGCAGCGTCGTCTGCTCACGTTGTTGCAATATGCACAGCGAAGTCTCATTCCGCCCTGTACTTTCGCGGGTGATCGAAGTAGCAGTTGTCCCCCATATATGAGTGACTGGTGCGGCAAAAGCGCTAATAACAGTAATGCTGTTTTTCTTTGGTATAGGTAGGGTCCGGTCACACTATAGGCCGATGCGGCGGCGATCAATGGTCAGTGGGCTGGTCGGTATGCAAATGCCGTTGCTGACGCACTGGTCTGTCACGCTAGACTGACGACAACGCCAGCACAATCAACGACCGCGTATCGTAGTAATATTAAGAGTCAGCTTAGTGGCAACTGGCAGTGTGTGGTGGGGGACTAGTTGGTATGACATTCTATATATTTAAGAATTTTAAAACTTATTGGACCTCGTATGCTAGCCACGGCGACGTACGCGACGTGCGTGCACCAGCGAAGATGTGCTTTCCTTCGGTGTCTGAGAATAGAACCTATCGGCGAGACAATTGAGCGACACGGACAGAAAACACCGTACGACGGTGCCGCTCGTCGCTCACTGCCGCCGCCTGGCCTTGTGCGGCCGAGCGAAAAGCTTCACGCCCGGTGAATAGACGGCCCGAAAAACTGCGCTTGTGTACCTTATCCTTATCGAACAAAGCGAAACGAGCGGCTGCATATCATATCTTTACACTTCCTTACTAGTAAATCAGCGGGGAATTCTTGCCAGATGCTTGAATATCGGCCAACGGTGGACCGCCGGCCCCTTTCGTGACGAGGCCTAGCAAGTACGCAGGATTCGTGTGTGCGATTTCGGCGATTGCGGAGAGCGAATTCGCAAGTTTTAGCGCCTGCAAATAGCTCTAGAGAGTAGTTTTGGCTACAGTGCCCTCAAAGCGACGACTGCCTATAGTATCGCAGGGCGCGAGTACAATAAGGGGGAAGTGCCGATATGTGGTCTGCACAGCATGTGCTGAAGGCAGCCGGCAGCAGCCGCCGGCGTCGACTGTAGATAACAAATCTGGTTGTTTTCCGTAATTCAAGTAATGTCCGAACGCAATTTTAGTTAAAGCGCTTTAAAATAAAATACTGATGGCATAGGAGGAAGCAGATGCAATCAGCGGGAAGCGCCGGTCCTACGCGAAGCGTTTTTTAAGCAGGCGATCTAGCATCAGCGGCGCTTATCGCAGTGTTATCATAGTGAGTAAATGAGTAAAACTACAACTTGTGAGCAATACTATACGCAATATTTAAGATAAGGAGAGTCCACCTTGCGTTTTATGCCAAGCAAACGAGCAGTACTGTTTGCGCACAGTAATGTAAACAACCCCAGCGCGGGGCTGCAGTTGTCGTGATCGTCGCATTCCCAGGCCACAATGCGCACGCACACTAAACGCTAAATGATGTACTATTATTTTCAAGCACTTATTTAGACGGCGGCGACTATTCATCGGTGCGGGCAGTGACAGCATTCGAATCGCGTAGGGTTTTGCAAGCGGCTTGGTTCCTGCAAAAGGGTTCTAGGAGCCGAAGGGAATGTATTTTGACTTACAAATGCACACATGCAGCGAGGAAGTCGTCTCATTCGGCACTTTTCTCTGCTCCTTTCGGTGCTCAAATTTACTCTAGTGTCAGCTTGTGATAATTTGAGTTTAATTATCGAGCCGATGAATAACGGACAATAAATTGGTAGCCAGCTACAAAACGCCGTGGCTTTCACGGCGCACATCTGCGAAGGCATGCACGGCACGTGTCGCTTATAACATACGGGAGCAATTGACTGCTCAAAAGAAACCACACTAATAACAAAAATAAAATGTTAATGAGCGTACATTAAAAAGCAGAGACCATCGATTTCTGTTTCCTTAATAATCAGAAAAGGGGTGCCACGAGCAAGTCCGCTTTCTTAAGGATCACTCAGGCTGTGTACTAAGCTGACGGCTTCCGAAAAGAAAACATTGAAAATGCCTTTTATTTCGATAAGCTAAAGAAAGAAAACTTTTCGAGCGACCGCCGTCTACGGTGTGCATGCAAGCACTTCAACAGCGCGCAGCAGACGATGCGGGGCGGATATGCCCCTCTGACGTCAGTGATCAGAGGTTGCCAGACCAGCAAGCAGTTCGCAGAAAAAACGGAAAAATTTTTTTTTAAAAATGTTTACCGCACATAATCAACCGAAACATGGTGGAAATTTAATTTAAGAAGTTGAGAATTAAATGCGATAAGCAGGGTATGCGTGAAAATAGGCTGCCATGGGCCCTTTAAGTGTCCCCATAGTTTTTTTCATGAAGGCTGTGTACGTGATCAGCCCGGTTACGTCTGCTTTTAGATACAAGGGGCATCTTCAGACTTCCAATGAGCTGCGTTATGCGCACTTTACCCCAAATAAGCACAGTAACTGAGAGAAATCGCAAGTTCTGTAAACTGGACGTTTCCCAGCACACAGCGCAAAGTTCAAAGCGCAACACAACATATTTCAATCATGTTCAGGCTAACGATCCTTTCCTACATGTCTCAAGGAAATCGGTGTCACCGTTTGCCATCCAGGCCTCCGGAGGATACAAACTCAAATACCGCTAAGCCTCCCATACAAAAAAGTCCTAGGGCGTCTATGGAAAAAAGCTATGTCCGTCTATGGCCTTTTATGAACGTCTATAAGCACCTGTAGAGGTGCTTATTGCCAGCTATTGAAAAATCTATGCCACTAAAGCTATAGCTTTGGAACCATACAATTGTCTTAAGCTCTCTATAGAAAAATATATCAGCCTGTATAGACAGCTATAGACAGAAATAGGAAAGGTCTATAGCTATTTGGGCCAAAATTCTATAGCCAGCCATAGGACATTTTTGTATGGGCTGGCAGAGCGACCACTCAGCAACCACCTCAGCAAAGCACACCTTTACAACTCTTGTGCGCGACATACACATACCTGTCGAATCGAACCCCATTGGCGAAGTAGGCCGCGAGGGCAACCACGCCGGCGTTACGACGGGGCACCTCCGCGATGGCGAACCACTGCTTGGACACTTCCTTCTCCATGTAGCACTCGATCGACAGGTTCAAGAGCGAGTAGTTGTCATCCAGGGTCTCGCTCAGGGCCTGGATGAAGACGCTGGCGTCGCGCTGCCTACACGGGATGAAGTGGACCGACCGAATGCACCGGCTGGACGCCACGGCGAGGGCCAGCCCCTTGACTCCCTTGTCGTTGAGGCGCACCTTGTCCACCTGCAGCTCTCTCAGGCTCCGGTTGAGGTTCAGCGAACTCACGACGGTCGCCCAGCACTCGTGGGCGGTCAACAAGTAGGCGTCTTCGGGCCGCGAGCTGAGGAACAGCCTCCTCAGGGTCTTCGTCCTTGCGATGAAGCTCGCAATCGCTACGGCCATGTCCGCGTCTATGTTGCTCGTCCAGATGCTCAGGTGCACCGCCGTGATGTGGCTGAAATTGGAGAGGTAGTCGAATACGGCGAGGAACTTCTCCTTGCTCCGCAGCGACGGGTAGGCGTGGTAGCTCCTGAAGCCGCTGCTTTTCAGCAGCTCCAGGTCGTCCTCCGTGTTGTAGCTGCCAAAGAACACCTTGTGATCCGCCCCGCTTTCCCTCAGAATGTCGCACAAGGGCGGCAAGAGGTGTCGCTCGTTGTAACGAGAGTCGATGGTCACCATCCTCAGGTTCTTTTTCTTGGACAACTCGCCGAAGAATCGCTTCCACTGCTTTGTCTTCCAGGTGATCAGGTTGATGCAGACTTCCTCCAGCGTTTCGTTCTGCAGGAGAGCGTCGAGCCAGCGATCGTATATGCTCTGTAGACTACGACTAGGGTCCTCTGGAACGGTGGCCACGTTGAACGCACGCAGCACCGTGTTCTCCGCGAAGACCCGTGGTACGAGCTCGGCGCAGCCGGCGTCCAGCTTGAAGTACGTCATGGTCACTCTCGTTATGGTCCTGTTCTGCAGCAGGCCCCGGAGAACCAGCCTGAGCGACTCAACCGAGCCCTCGAAGTACGCCTCGACGGTCAACGTCGTCAGCACGCTGGCGTTCTTGAGATAGTCGGCGAACACTTGGTGCACGATGGGTGCGCTCACGACAGAGTTATGCACACAGATGTCCTTCAATGTGCGGTTTTCTCGGAGAACTTCCAGGAACTGCCAGGCGCCCTCTGCCTCCATCCTGAGCTGCGGCATCCGCAGCGTGGTAAGCGACGTCGTGGTCAGCATCAGGGTCGCCACGGCGTACAAAAACTGCGGCGTACACGGCCGGTGGCAGTCGAACACGAGCACTTCGAGGTTGCTCAGGGTAGCGATGACGCCGTACAGTTCACTGTGGCCGTCGACCCTGGAAAACTTCATCCTGAGCGTTTTCAGGAACACGCTGTCCCTGAGGGCTTCGCAGAACAGTGCTTCGTGTTTCTTCAACGTGTTTTCGGACACGGCGAAAGAGATGACACAGTAGTGCCTCTTGAGGAGCCAGTACGCCGCTGTGGCGGCCTGAAGCCTTTCGTTCGCCGACGGCATCACCAACCACGGGTCCCTGAAGCTGGTCAGGGACAGTCGACCGCTCAGCCCGGGCAGCTCCCGCAGCTCCAACTGGGCGGCGCTGAGGAACTCGTTCCAGGCGCTTAGCTGTTGCACGACGTGGCACGTCTCGCCCGTCGAAGCCTTGCAGGGTGACTGGTAGTCGACTTGAGCGCCCGTGAAACGCCCCCTAGCGATGTCCATGTCGGCCAGCAGCAAAGTTGGCGATGCCAGCACAAGAGCAGGGACAACGGGTTGCCTTTCTGAGCTTGCCATTGCACGGCTGCGCAGGAGCCAAAAGAAGCAAAGGTGAATGCAAACCACAAGCGGAGTATAAACACAAACTTAAGCCCAGGGTCATAATCCCTGACGATCGATCTTAACACGTGCATAACTAAACTTCAAGTACAATAAGGAACGTCTTACAAAGCACTGCGTCGCGAGCAACCAGCGGTACAGTCCAGGTAGAGACAAGCGGCGGCGGTAAGTCCAGAGCACGCACGAGGGACGGAGCTCGAGCGTTCGGCACTCGAGCATCGGAGCGTTCGGCGCTTCTCGTCGTCTTCTTCGCTAAGCGCCAGCCTCTGAAGATTCCAAAGCCGAAGGCCAGTCTTACAATTCCCCCAGGGCGAAAGGGCGCCATCCTGGCGGCCTAGGCCGATGTGACGACGGCGGGGTCGTAGTATGGTTTGAGGCGGGTCGTGTGGACAATGGCGCGGCGTCGACGACGATGATCAGGGAATGGCGTAAGGGGTTCGATGACGTAATTGACGGGGGATGTGTGCTGAAGAATACGGTATGGTCCCTGGTACTTGCTAACAAGTTTGAAGGAAAGGCCGGGACCTGAGGAGGGTACCCAGAGCCAGACCAAAGAGTCAGGAAGATAAGCGGGAGGAAGTGCAGGGGGACCACGCGTGCTTTTCTGCTGCATGCTGCTGGGCGTGAGAAGTGAAGGACCGGGCAAGCTGTCGGCATTCTTTGGCATAAGTTGTGGCTTGGAAAAGAGTTGTAAATTCGGAAGCATCAGGGCGGTTAGGTAGAATTCAGAATCCCCTTTTTACTGATAAAAATATTTTTCTCGACACTAACTTTCGAGCCGTTCTTCAATCTATGGCACTAGGCAAATGCACTATATACCTACGGCGCATGGTAAAACTTGAAACATTATAGACATCCACTCTAACGTCACACTTCCCATCTCGCGCGGTGGTTTTCTCATGACAACGCGCATAACCTGTTTCTTCTAGCGGAATTACAATGAAGTCAATGCTGTCGAATCAGCTCACTGCTGCCAAAAGAAGCAGCCACCCAGAGATGACTGGCGGCTCTTTCCGAACGCGTACAACAGAACGCTAGCACAGAAAAAAAAGTTTCTAGGCTCTCGAACCTACGCTAGCCGGCGCAAGGTTTTAAACAATAAATGTTTGCAGTTATTACGTCAAAAATCCAGGCATATACGGGTTAAAAGAAAACAGACAAGAAATGTTTAGTTCCGTGTTTCTTTGCAATGCAGGATCATCACGCGGAATCCACGTACGCGTGACAAATATTTTTTTAGAGTGATAGCTCTACTAGACGAAAAAAACGGGTTTATGGGTTTACAGGGGTTTAACGTCCCAAAGCGACTCAGGCTTCGAGGGACGCCGTAGTGAAGGGCTTTGGAAATTTCGACCACCTGGGGTTCTTTACCGTGCACTGACATCGTACAGTACACGGGCCTCTAGAATTTCGCCTCCATCAATTCCCAATTGGCAGCGAGGGGGCTGGAAGTGGTACAGAATACGTTTACTTAGGGCAGGTAGTGACAGCTGATCCGGATCATGAGAGGAAAATAACAGAAGGATAAGAATAGGGTGGAGCGCATATGGCAGGTTCTATCAGATCATGAATGGCAGTTTACCAATATCCTTCAGGAGAAAAGTGTGCAACAGCTGTATCTTACCGGTACTCAACTACGAAGCAGAAACGTGGAGGCTGACGAAAAGGGTTCAGCTTAAGTTAAGGACAACACAGCGCGCCATGGAAATAAAAATGATAGGTGTAACGTTAATGAGACCGGAAGCGGGCAGAGTGGGTGAGGGAACAAACGCAGGTTAATGCCATCCTAGTCTAAATCAAGAGGAAGAAATGGGCTTGGGCAGGGAATGTAATGCGAAGGCAAGATAACCGCTGTTCCTTAAGGGTAACAGAGTGGATTTCAAGAGAAGGTAAGCCTAGCAGGGGGCGGCAGAACGTTAGGTGGGCGGATGGATTAAGAAGCTTGCAGGCATAGGGTGGACGCAGCTGGCAAAGGACAGGGTTAATTGGCATAGAGTTTCTAAATATTACCTAGAGGGAAAGCTGGCACCACCGTCTACGCGAGTTTCCGAAGGAGCCAGGAAAGCGCTCTTCATCCACCTAGGGAATGCCGGGAAGATAGCAAGGCGCACTTGGCTTGGCCCTAAGACATGACTATGACTGCAGAAATACAAATTTTCGCAAATTATATGTTGCAAGGAAGCACTGTATTGCAATTATTATGTCCTGTAATCAAATATGGTAACTGCATATCGCAATAAATGAGCAGAAAAGCAGACAAGCACCGAATTTGCCCATGACGAGACGGCTTTCTCTTCATGCCACCAAATTTAGCCAACCGTGGAAAATATTTTTTTTCGTTTAACAGACACTCATTTTAGAAAAAAATATTCTTGCATAATCATAATTGGTTTTTTGGGGAAAGGAAATGGCGCAGTATCTGTCTCATATATCTTTGGACACCTGAACCGCGCCGTAAGGGAAGGGATAAAGGAAGGAGTGAAAGAAGAAAGGAATAGGCGCCGTAGTGGAGGGCTCCGGAATAATTTCGACCACCTGGGGATCTTTAACGTGCACCGACATCGCACAGCACACGGGCGCCTTAGCGTTTTTCCTCCATAAAAACGCAGCCGCCGCGGTCGGGTTCGAACCCGGGAACTCCGGATCAGTAGTCGAGCGCCCTAACCACTGAGCCACCGCGGCAAAAAATCGCCAATTCTTAAAATACCACACACAGAAGCTTCTTTTTTTTTGCATTGTGAAAAACAGATACGTTTCATTGGTGAAGTCTGCGTTCGAACCCGACCGCGGCGGCTGCGTTTTTATGGAGGCAAAACGCTAAATGCGTGCTGTGCGATGTCAGTGCACGTTAAAGATCCTCAGGTGGTCGAAATTATTCCAGAGCCCTCCACTACGGCACCTCTTTCTTCCTTTCTTATTTCCCTCCCTCCTTTATCCCTTCCCTTACGGCGCGGTTCAGGTGTCCAACGATATGTGAGACAGATACTGCACCATTTCCTTTCCCCCAAAACCAATTATTATTATTATTAAGTCCGCTATTGCGGGACGCGCCCTATATCCGTGCCGCGATAAACTTACCCGAGCTCCCGCTTTTCTATGAGTGACTAGATTTCGCGCACTTATAGTGCCGGCTCTCGGCCAGATTTTGCCCCAGAAAAACATCAGTTAGAAAGCGCGAACCTCTCCTACCACAAGTAAGCGGCGGCCGTGTTCATGCTGACACGTGCAGCGGGTATTTGTGTGAATTAATTCATGAAGTGGAAGCCGTTCCTGCATGCAATGCGCGGCCACCGCCAGTCTTTGAAATGAATCAAGCGTAATCCTCGCCCAGTACGGTTAACATAAGTTGGACTTGTCGAAGTACTTAATTTTGCACCTTGTAAGTGTTTCGGAGGCTCCTACGAGAAATGTGAAGAGTGGTCACAGCCGTGGACTGTCGCGTCCTCAGTTAACAACAACAACAACAAAAAAACTTATTCCCTTAATTCACATCTCAATGCACAGATAGCTACAAGTTCCCACTCAGCAAAACCCAGTTCGCTGCATAAATGGCTCTCAGTGAAAGGGCAAACGGAATTTAGGCCTAACAGGCACCAGACACTGTGCTCAGCTCACTTCGAGTCAAGCGCCTTCGGATGCTAATAATAATTGGTTTTTTGGGAAAGGAAATGGCGCAGTATCTGTCTCATATATCGTTGGACACCTGAACCGCGCCGTAAGGGAAGGCATAAAGGAGGGGCTTCGGATCTCAAATCCTGCGTAGCTGCACTACTCGACCACAAAGTGCACAAAACATCAGTGAAAACTACAGTAGCGAAAGCGAAACCGGACGACCAAAAATCCAATCCGTAGCACAGTCAACAAGCTCCTAGATGTCAATCAAGTTTGTCTTCCCAGCATGTTTCGGGCGCCCAAGGTGGATGAAGTGAAAAGCCGCCAGCTTTCCCTCTAGGGTACACTAAGGAACTCTTTGTTAATTGGAGAGACATGGGAGAGGCCTTTGCACTGCAGTGAGTGTAGAAAGGCTGATGATGATGAAATTCGACCGCCACGGCCGGGATCCCCAGATGAAAAAATTCGAGCTCCGTGTCGGTGCGACGCTTGTCCTTGACTGACCTTGATAATCCAGCATTGCAACATCACTTTGTCAAACTACGCATAACAGCGGGATATACCATGGCCACCACGATTCATCATGGTGACATGACCTTGACCTTGGCGCAGGTCATTTCCAAAATTTGGCTGGGACTACACCCGAAATTTGACTTAGGACGATTTAGACCAAAATCGATGTCTGACTATAAATGACCATGCCCAACTGGATGACGACCTCCAAATTTGCCCAGGGTAATTTACAATAATTTGTCCCTGGCCACCACAAAATTTGACCTTGGTCCATTTGGACCAAAATCGATATCCGGCCATAACTGAGCGTTCCCGACACAAAGGCGACATCCAAATTTGAGCCGGGTTATTTCTAAAATTAGGCCCGGGCCACCCTCGACATTTGACATTGGCCGATTTGGCCCAAAATCAATGTCCAACCATTACTGAGCACGCCCGACACGATGGCGACCTCCAGATTTGGCCCGAGTCCTTTCCAAAATATCGCCTTGGCGATTTGGGATTGCTTTCGAACAATGAAAGGTTTAACCAAGTTAAAACCCTATAGTGTACCATGTCTACCAAAGGTGCTATCAGCAAGAAATGAAACGCGAACAAGGCAACAGACACGAACAGGAAAACAAGAAGCTCTTAGCCAGGCGAAGCTCAGTACTAGCTGGGGTTATTTTGACTTCCAAGGCACGAAGACTCTTCTCCAGAAGTGTTAATCACCCTCACTTGTATTTCCTCTCCAGAAGCTATGTTGGTGCTTTTGTACTGCCACCTGTTTTCTTGTTCGCGTTTCATTCGCTGATGACAGTACACCATGGTGCCTCATCTCCACCACGGTGGCGTGCCCTCTGACCCTTGACTTTTCACCTTAAATGAGTTTCGTCGAGCATTAGCCACGAAAGAAGAGTCGGGACCGCATGTCTAGCCATGCTAGAGCTATCCATCGACCTTTGGGTATAACCGTGGTTAAACGCTAACTTTAAGCGAAAAGCTTCACCCCGCTATGTAAAGAAGTCGTCTAGTAGGTAGGGGAATGACCTTGAGCGACCTTCACCCCAATGACGTTAGCCGTGTGTGATCATATGTGGTACAGTTATGGTGTCGAGCCCTTGACCCCAGACCTTTAGTTGACCTTTGACATTGGGTGACCTTTGAGCTTAAGAACATCCGATGAGGTGATGTGAAGTCACGTTATGACATACGATGGGGGTGTTGTAAGACCATGTGACACCCCGTCATAGCCACGTGGTCGTGTGGGTATGTATAGAATGGCTGTCGCAAGCGTGTAGCGGAGCTGCCATGGAGACGCTTAGCAAGCGTCCTTGCTTTTCGCTGAATTCTAGTGTTAGCCAACTTAAGCCACTGGCAATTTTTTCTCTTGTCTCGGTTTCAACAGCCGAACGGTGCCAATGACATTGCCGCCTCTTTTACGTCTCGGACAAGATTACTGGCATTCGTTTCCTGGTCGACACGGGAGCACAAGTCAGCGTCATAGCGTCCTCTTGGCCAGACCTCCGTCGCAACGAACAGACCTCCCTGCTCCGAGCGATCAACAACTCCCCCATTAGCACGTGCGGCCAACGGTCCCTGACGCTTAACCTGGGATTGCGCCGCACGTTTCGCTGGATCTTCATTATCGCTGACGTCTCACAAGCGGTTCTCAGCGCGGACTTCCTCAGTTTCTTCAACCCAGCCGTCGACATGCAAGCTCGTCGCCTCATAGACCTCAGCACGCACCTCTTCGTCAACGGCGTGCTCTCCACCGCTGCGGCGACGGGGCTTCACGCTCTCGTCCCTGTTTCCCCGTATGCGAAAGTTCTGGATGATTTTCCCAACCTCACAAAGCCGCATATCTGAGTCACCAGTGAAGCACTCGATCACTCACCACATCGTGACCTCCGGTGTTTGCTCGCCCTCGCCGCTTGTCGGGAGAACGCCTCGCTATCGCTCGCCGTGAGTTCAAACACATGCTTGAAATCGGCATAGTACGCCCATTCTGAAGCAACTGGGCCTCGCCACTTCACATGGTGCCAAAGAAAGATCCGGGCGACTGAAGATCATATGGAGATTACCGCGCCCTCAACGCTCACACTTTACCAGGCCGCTATCCACTTCCTCACATACAGGACTTCACATAAAATCTGGCTGGGTGCACGATCTTCTCTAAAATTGACTTAGTGAAGGCTTATCATCAAATTCCTGTGGAGCCCGCTGATATTTCGAAGACGGCCATTACCAGACCGTTCGGCCTCTGAGTACGTGCGGATGCCTCTTGGCTTGCGCAACGCCGCACAGACTTTTCAGCGAGCTATCAACGAGGTTACGCGAGGCCTCGACTTCGTGTTCGCTTACATGGATGATCTCCTCGCCGCAAGTTCATCCGGTTCTGAGAATGAAGCTCATTTGCGCGCTCTTCCACCGACTGGATGAATATGGTCTCGTCATCAACCCGAACAAGTGCCTCTTTGGCGTAGCTACAATCGGGTTCCTCGGCCACCTTGTCACTCCCCAGGGCATTCGGCCCCTTGACAGCAGTCAAAAGTATTCAAGATTTCCCCGCCTCCACGTCACTCAAAAACCTCAGAGAACTCTTGGGCCTCTTGAACTTTCATCGCCGCTTTCTCCCGAAGTGCGCCTCTTTCCTGAAGCCTCTGACTGATCTTTTGGCTACGAAAAAAGATCCTGCTGCGCCACTTCAGTGGACTGAGGACGCTGCCGCAGCATTTGCTGCTGCCAAGAAGGCGCTCGCAGACGCAACTTTGCTCATACATCCAGTTCATGATGCTCCACTGCGCCTCGAGCACTGCAGTTGGCGCAGTTCTCGAGCAGCACGTCTCTAGTTGGCAGCCCCTCGGTTTTTTCTCACAAAATCTGAAGCCACCTGAGACTAAATACAGCACCTTCGGTCGAGACCTGCTCACTAAGTACCTCGTCATCAAGCATTTTCGCCACTTCCTGGAGGGCTGGGACTTTCACGTCATCACGGGCCATAAGCCCTTGACGTTTGGTTTCCAAAGGAACCACAGCACCTACACTGCACGCGAGATCCGCCAAATCTGTTTTATCTCCGAGTTTACAGTCGATCTCCGTCACGTTCTTGGCCCGGAGAATGCTGCTGCTGCTGATGTGCTTTCTCGTATGAGTGCCACGGCGTCTGTATCACCAGTGGACGTGGAGGAGCTAGCGGCTGCATAGCGCAATGATCCAGAGCTGCATCGTCTTCGCTTCTCATCCACGTCCCTCTGCTTCACCGAATGTCCACAGCCGCATTCCTCCCAGTTCATTACGTGCGAGACATCCACTGACGTCTCGCGCCCATACGTACCTTTGGCTTTCCGTCGCGCCATTTTTGATAAACTGCACCACCCGAGCCACCCCGGTATTCGTGCTACGCAGAAGCTGATCACATCTCGTTTCCTTTGACCAAGCATCAATGCCGACGTCCGCCACTGGGCACGAACCTACCGTCACTGCCAGTGTGTCAAAGTTCACTGGCATACCGTCACACCTGCCTCTCCTTTTCGGCCGTATGACGCACGGTTCTCCCACGTTCACATAGACATTGTTACACCACTCCCGTTATCACATGGGACCTCTTACCTGCTCACCTGTGTGGACCGTTTCACCCGCTGGCCCGAGGCGTTGCCCACTGATGACACTACAGCCGAGACCGTTGCTTCGGCCTTCATGGCCGGCTGGGTCTCTCGTTTCGGCTGCCCGTCTGTCGTCACCACCGACCGCGGCCGCCAGTTGCAAACGGCCCTGTTTACTGCTCTTGCTAATATTCTGGGCGTTCGCCACATCCATACGACCGCCTACCATCCTTCGGCCAACGGCATGGTGGAACGTCTGCATCGACAACTGAAGGCTGCCCTTACCACTTATCAGCCAAAGGAACGCTGGTCCAACCACCTTCCCTTCGTCATCTTGGGCATTCGCTCGGCACTGAAGGCTGACCTCGGCAGCTCTTCTGCTGAGCTAGTCTGCGGCGTTCCCCTGCGTCTGCCTGGGGAATTCCCTACTTCCTCCCCTCCGTTAATCCATGACGCTTCCACCTACATCCGAGACCTACGCAACACTATTCGCCACATTACTCCTGCCCCCCCCCCCCCCCCCCTGCCGCCCGTCACCCTCAGTCCCTGTTAGTCAGCCAGGACCTGGCCTCCTGCACCCATGTCTTCATCCGCCGTGACCACGTCCGTCCACCCTTCAGGCCGGCCTACGATGAACCGTTCCGCGTCCTCCATCGTGCGCAGAGTACCTTCGCGTTAGACGTCAAGGGCCGTGAAGACGTCGTGGCTGCTGACCGCCTCAAAACAGCCTACAGTGCCACTCCTCTGCCCGTCGGCCCTACACTCGCTCTCGCTTCGACTGCGCCACCATTGTGCGCAGCTTCCTCCAAGCACATCCGCTGGTCTAATCCTATGACTTCACTCTTAGGGGGGGGGGGGGGAGCCCTGCAGCACCTCTCACGCCGCACTCGGCTCGCAGGCCATGGCACACGGCGCCGGACAATGAAAGGGAAGTTGGGCTAGGCCGCCACAGCGCAAACAAACAGTTCGAACCTCAACGCTGACGTAGCTCCACTTGCGGCCACAGCTGCCGAAAATACGGTGGTACCAGTAGAAAGACGAGGGCTAGGTGGCTGGCCACGCGTCGGATGGTTGGGATTCCGGGGAGCGGTGGCATGGCGTGAACCTCAGCGGAGAATGGCGCGGCAAAGGCGCGAGGACATCGAGCCGCCTGGCAAGAACATCAAGTCGACATTCGATGCTGGCAAGCTGGGAGTGTGCGGCAGTAGTTGGAGGCGGACTGGTCACAGAGCTGACGTAAGGGAGCCGTTAGCAGTGCGAAACACAGTCAGCGAGTTCATCGAGCTTGTGTAATGAAACATCACCCGCAGCTGCGAGGATGGGGACCATGTGTTGGGTAAGACGCTGAAGAAACAACTCACGCAGAAGTGGGTCGTGCTGAGCAGCGGAGTCTCCCTGTAGCTGGCGCATGCGACGGAGGGGTTGCAAAGGGCGGCTGTCACCAAGCCATGTAGCGCTGTGGAGCTGCTGGAGTTTGCTGCGCTCGGGCGCCGCCTTCAACGTGTCGAAGGGCCGAGCTGAGTCCGGCGAGCTGGTGACGTCCACTAAGTCCTCAGCGACGTCACGAGGTGGAGGAACTTGGTCTCCTGGCTGGTGATACGTCGCAGCTGGAAATGTGCCTCAACCTGCAAGAGCCAGGCGCGGGAACTATTGGGCCAAAATGGCGGCAGTCTGACTAGCTGGAACGCGGCCACCGAAGCACTGAGAGGCTGAGCGTTCTGGGACGAGTCGCCGCCGGTAGGAAGGGCGGAAGAGCCAGGGGAATCCATGTAGGATGATGGAGTTGCATGCTCGAAGTCGGGTCGCCAAATCTCTCGGAGCTAAGACGAGGAAGAACCAGCTTCGACAGCGTTGAGGTTCGAACTGTTTACTTGCGCTGCTCGCGCTGCGGCGGCCTAGCCCAACTTCCTCTCTTGTCCGGCGCCACGTGCCATGGCCTGCGAGCCGAGCGCGGCGCGAGGGGCGCTACAACATCAAAGCTTAGGTCCGTGAGCCTTTGAATAACTTCAGTGGGGTCGCTGCTTCTTTGTTTAAATTCGCTGTAACCTTTACGCCAGCTTGCAGGCCGGAATGACAATGAACGATGAAGGGGCTAAAATATCGTTGCTTTAATGCGATAACTTCACCGGCCCCATCGGAAAAGAAAAGCGGTGGCGGCGTGTGTCACATAAATCAGACCACAACTGACGTCCCTTTCGGCACACCAACACCTTCTAATGCTATTGCTCTGCCAACACATAATGTAATCTGGTGTCCCTGTGAAATTTTGCACGCCGGGGCCTAAACTAAATACTGACGCCATGGCAACTGTTCGGCAGCTGATACCGAAACGACAGGAAAGTAAAGTCGAATTATAAACGATTTACTGGGCACAGGCAATTTTCACGTGCTGGTTGATGCTTAATAATATTATCCGCATTATTACGATGAATGAATCAAGGAACGAATGAACGAAAACAAGTTTTTGGAATTGCGGAGGTGGTCGTCTTTAGGCCAGGTTCAAAATGGATTGTTCCCCTTGCCTCCCATCCCTCCATCGTTGGATGTGCGTTTATGTCGATGGTGTCATCTCCCAGGCAGGCCCATACCTGGCCACAGCCCATAGCAGGTGGTAGTGGTCTGCATTCGCTCCCTAGAATTAGCATTGCGTCGACAAGGAGTCGGGCCATCTCGTTGAGTGTCCTGGGGTTATTGAAGGATTGCGTCTGTTTTCTGAATCAATGTATAATAATAATAATTGGTTTTTGGGGAAAGGAAATGGAGCAGTATCTAACATATCGGCGGACACCTGAGCCGCGCCGTAAGGGAAGGGATAAAGGAGGGAGTGAAAGAAGAAAGAGGTGCCGTAGTGGAGGTCTCCGGAATAATTTCGACCACCTGGGGATCTTTAGCATGCACTGACATCGCACATCACACGGGTGCCTTAGCGTTTTGCCTCCATAAAAACGCAGCCGCCGCGGTCGGGTTCGAACCCGGGCACTCCGGATCAGTAGCCCTAACCACTGAGCCACCGCGGCGGGTCTGAGTTAAGTATCTCTTGTTCTTTCGGTGGGCCTCAAGCGCGCCGGTGCCAACGCCCCGCCAAGGTGAAGGAACACAGACAGCCGCGCGGAGAGCTGCTCGGCCCGCTCCTTCAGACAGTCGCCATGGGACAGGGACAGGGTGCGGTCGAAGACAACACCCTAACGGAGGGCTTGAAAGACAAGCTCCTACCGTCGAGTCTGATGCTGGGATGGCTGCGGCGCATCCCCCCACGAGGAGGGGAAAACAGCACACAGATTCATTGTCTCTGCTATCCACTCTCGCCTCCCTATCGACGGGCGGCTCGCTTCTTTGAAGGAGGCGTTGCGCGCCGAGCTATTCACCTGTTTCACGTCCCGGTCGAGCAAATCTCGAGCTGTAGCGTAAGACACTCTTCACCAGAGGAGGCAGAGATGGCGGCGATTGCCCCAGCAATCACAAACCCATCAACTAGAATAATCATCACCGATTCTAAAACTGCAATCAAAGCCTATGACAACGGTCGAGTGTCCAAACAGGCCGGCAAAATTCTGCAAGCACGCAAGGAGAACGTACCTAACGACCTAGTTAGCATAATATGGGCACCCGCCCATAGTGGATTCACAGGGAACGAGGTCGCCCGAGGACTCACACACCGGGCCCTAGCGCAGGCAGACTGCTCCATGTCCAAAAAAGCGAGACTTAACCACATACAGTGAAATTCTAGAACACTACAGAATGGGGAGGACAACCCTGCCCCCCCCCCCCCCCCCATACATCTCTCACAAAGGAAGAAGTAATCTGGCGAAAACTGCCGACGGGTACCTTCCCAAACCCGTATATCCTACACAAATGGCATCCTGGGGTGCACTCTTCCAAATGCAAAAACTGTGAAGGCATAGCGACCCTAAATCACATGCTGTGGGCTTGCCCAGCGCTAAATGGTCTACATGGAAACTAAGAGTCATGGGAATCCTCCCTCCATAGCCAGGAAGAACAAGTCCAAAAACAAGTCATCAGTCAAGCCCAGGCCACCGCCGGAAGTCAACTGATTTCGGCTGACGTCTAGGGGGAGGCGGACGGTGAAAGGGGGAGCTGCGTCTCACCCGATCACCCATACTCTCTGACGGGTGCAAATTAAGTGCTTTCTCTCTCTCGACATAGAACATGAATGTCTTAAACGCGATGCTGCATAAAATAACAAGAAACATTACTTATTGCAGAACTCAAGCAGCAGCATTCAATACTGACGATACTCGGGAAACAACGTGGCATCTCCCAACATAACGGCTTTCACCAGCCGGCACGGACGCGCTGGAATAGAGGTATTGTAGCTTTGCCATTCGTCGACGAAGGTTAAAGCCCGGGATACCTGCGACGTTTTTTTCCGACGATGTTCGCGCGGCAGAAAACGCCGTGGCGGCGCGACACCCGACAGGCGATACATGGAGCGAAAAAGCGGCAGCCCGCCGCCGCGTATATCTCAGCGCGAAAGCAATGTGATCAACAAGTGGCAAATACCATTGAGCGAGGAGCTCTTCAAGAGCAGCGACGCTGACTCCTCTGTCAGAATAACGAAATTGTTCATTTAGACACCACTGTCCTGATTGCAGCACGCGTGCACAGGTATCTACAAGGTTTTGCGTGCTCGAATGCATGCGGTCGCGTACCTTTCTATGCCCGCTCAGCCGTGACTACCATCGGTTGCGGTTTTCTTCGGCACCTTCGCTTCAGGGAGGAAAAGCAAACATTTCGATCCAAGATTCGGTCGTGCTCTCCAAAAAAAAAGTGACATTTCATGTCTCGTGAAGCGTTTATTTTCACGATAATAACATTTCCGTGCCATAAACACAGCACCGCTGGTCGGCCATCGCGGCCATGTTGGCGGCGGCAGCCAAACCGGAAGAGCGCTGCTATTGGCTTGCTTTGGCTGCCGCTTCCGGTCTCGTCGGACGCCGCGCGTCAATATCTGGCGGGGCCAGATGGGCGGCGGCGGGCGTTTTTTTCGAGGCCGCGCGTGGGGCGAAAATCGCCCAAAAAACGCTCCATGTATCCCGGGCTTTAATAAGAAGCATGAACGCCTCAATTTCGAGCCGCCGCGGTGGCTGAGTGGTTATGGTGCTCGGCTGCTGGCCCGAAAGACGCGGGTTCGATCCCGGCCGCTGCGGTTCAATTTCGATTGAGACGAAATTCTAGAGGCCCGTGTACTGTGCGATGTCAGTGCACGTTAAAGAACCCCAGGCGGTCGAAATTTCCGGAGCCCTTCACTACGGCGTCCCTCATACCCTGAGTCGCTCTGGGACGTTAAACCCTCACAAACCAAACCAGCCTCAATTTCGCTTTCAAGCCCCTTCGCTTTTCTGAAAGGCTTGCCCGCAGCGACGCTCAGAAGCGTCGAGCATGCCGGAAACACGACGCAATTTTGTACAAACAAGTTTAGCAAGACATGCTGGACTCTTTCCGAGAAGGCAGCCGTAGTAACGACAACGCCGTTGTTTGATGCCTGTCCAAAACGGCTTCCAAAATAGAGTTCCGCCACACATTTTTTCCCATGGTAAAATATTGATAGGAATTGGGTCTCTCCTGTCTGACTCCAGGCGCTCGAAATTTCCGGAGCCCTTCACTACGGCTTCTCTCATAGCCTGAGTCGCTTTGGGACGCTAAAATTTCATAAACCAAACCAGACTCAATTTCGCGACCCGCAAGGAGTCACGAACGCCCGCCTGATCTTTGCGAGCGCTCAGCCTGGCAACAAACTCACATTTCCGTGACAAGGGTCAGAACACCAGGAGCGGAGAGGTTGCTCTGCGCAGCTACAGCTTCGGACATCTACAGCGGCCCGAGAGCCCGCCGTCGTCTTGCTCTCTCTTCCTTGCCCCTCCCTCTCCCTCGCCTGATTATCTCATGAGTGAATGAAGTTTAGCTAACTGCCGGTCATATAAAGTGTGGCGCCCTCATGCGCCAACCCGACGAATCCAAATTTGTAGTATATGTACTTCGTAAGTACAGGGTTTCAGTTACGGACAATGCGAACATGGACGAAAAAAAAAAGAACACTGTTAAGCATAGCTAAGCGCGGAATACCGTGCAGTAGCACTGGTTACGGTAGGCCCTCAAGCTCCTTGCATGGCTAAACGCGGAATACCGTGCAGTAGTACTGGTTACGGTAGGCCCTCAATCTCCTTGCATGCTGTGAATACGAAAGCATCCCTTGACCTATAGGCCTTTACGCGAAAGGATTTACCATGAAAGCTTTCACCCTAAATGCCTTCGCCCAGGTGAAGGCCTGCCAGGTGTACACACCGGGAGGTTGCCCATAACCTGGTGGTCTGGCGCGCCGCCTGCCAGAAAGCTCGCTCCGCACGTTTCGCTGGTCTTGCCCTTCGTCAGCAGTGAACTGCCACCTCCAGCCACGCTTTGTGTCTCGCCTTATGATTTAGACGGATGATGAAAACTCTCCACATTCTTTTTCGGTCATGATCTTGCCACCTTTAAAGTGAGCGTAGCCGACAGCGGCCGTCATTTTTAACCCAAAGACAGTCGCTTGCACTTGCTGCTACCGCCTGACTGGTTTTCGTACATGGTCAAAAGTTCGCCTAATCACCCATAAACAATTTGCGCCGCCTAACGTTCGCCGTCAGCAACACGTCGCAAAATATGCACAACGTTATCTGTGCTGCTCAAGCTGCAAGGAATGTTGAGATCTCAGCGCTAACAAAGTCTTCTGCGTCACGAAAACCCGCGTGTTCAGCACGAAGCCGTTACGGTGATAGAACAGCACCATTGCCATGCCATTCCCAGAACGCAAGTGAAACGACTTGCTTAAGATGGACCGAACGAGTGAACACAATGCAGGAGCCCGATATTAATCACCGATGCTACGCGATACTATCGGGCAGCTAGCTGGTTGCGCATAGAGTATGGGCTCTTACCTGTCGGTGTCTTCCGGGCTCACCTTCCTTCCACGAACGACTCGAGGGATACCGAAAGAAAAGCGAGACATTCGCCTCTGTTTCGTACAAGCTCGTTCCCGCCGGAAACCCGTGGTGCGGGGTCAGCCGACCAATAGTAGCAGTCCCACATAGATAAAATTTTTCCGAGCAAAAAAAAAAAAGAAAAAAATTAAGGGGGAAAGAAAGCAGACGCTTGTTTATTTCACGAGTGGTCAACGGCATCGTGAAACGACTGCTGTGTCATCCGCTGTTGCTGTCACTCCCCCCCGGAAAGAAAGAAAAAAAAAACACGATGGAAGTCCACAGCTATTGTTAGTGACACATGCAGTGTGGCTCTTTCGCGAGCGAATTTCTTAATCTGAAACATGTGGCAAATATTTTTTTTTATGAACAAACATGCAGTATTGAAAAACGGAGTTACCTGAACTACCCTACCTGAGCCGCGCCATGAACTGGAGGTCTCCTCGATTTGGCTGCACTCACAAAAGTGCCGTGTCAGTGTAGTGCCAGTTCTTGCGGCGCGAGTGTAGCTTGACACTAGTGCTGTCTGCGCAGCGGCCAAATCGAGTGCAACAATTCGAGAGGTTATTCAGACTACCGCTCGAGACGATCTTTTACAGTCCATGCGCGTGATTCAGGCTGCTTCCGTTCTATCAAAAAGTGGCTGCGGGCCCCGGCGCAGATGCCGCGTCTTTCACGGGTACGCGGCCGTCTCAGCGCCGCTCACTAAAACAAGCATGGCCGCGGAGCCGTCTGCTACGGAGCGCGCCAAGCACCTTGCACAAGAAAACTCACCTGAAGGCTAGTGCAGCACGAGGCCAAATCTAGTGCCGAAGTGCAAGTGGCGCTAGCTGCACTGTCAAATCGAGTGCGAGAGTGCAACACTTCCTGAACTGGTGCAGAAAGCGCAGCCAAATCGAGGAGACCGTGGGATGGAGGGAAGTTAGCAGGCCGAGAAAAAAAAAAAAAGGAGGACGCTTAAGCTTCGTCTTTTAAGAGAGAGACGCGACAGCGTGTCGCAGCGTTGCCAAAGGGTACACGGAACGCCACCGCCCGTTCGGCGCGACGCGTGGCCCGTTGGACAATTTAAGGACGCCTGTCTCGCATATCTCGGCCGACACCCGAAACGGGCCGTAAGGGAAGGAAAATGAAATGAACAATTGCTTTTAAGGAAAGGAAATTACGCCTGTCACATTTCTCGCTGGACACCCGGATCGCGCCGTAAGGGAAGGAAATATCGATCAATAGATCATTCAATAGATCAATCAATCCTTAACGCTGTCGTGTTAAAATCCCTTCCGTTACGGCGCGGTTCAGGTGTTAACCGAGATGCACCATTTTTCGCTCACGGCCAAAGACGCCGACACTGGCTTTTCTGCGACACGAGCTCCTTAACGCTGTCGCGTTAGAAAGCGCCGTAATGGCCGGAGTTCTTCGGTTTAATTTTGTACAGCCAGGGAAGTTTAACATGCACCGAAATCGCACAGCGCGCGAGTGTTTTCGCATTTCGCCCGCGGTCGGGATTCGGCCCAGCATGCTCGTCGAACGCCACGACCACTGGCCGAGAAACGACTTCCCGCAAACGCCGCCATTGTGAGGTGTAGGTTTAGTCGAGTTGGCGATTAACCAAAGGCCGTTCAGCACGTGGTAAACGACACTAAAAAGGAGAGACGCGGACAATAATCTCAAAACACGAAAATAAAATTTATTGAACCTGACTTCACACTTCCTTGCAGTGACTGCCAATGCAAAACAAAAGTGGACCAGGAACAAGCAATCAGTAGTCATTAAATGCCATGACAGCTATGCATGTGGCACTCAGTATGACAGAATGAATGAGGGAACAAATTTCCATTTAAAAGCCATGACACAGGTATGCACCCAGCACTCAGTAAGACTGTGAGAGGGAACAAATTTTACTGGTCACAAAATGTCCTTAGCAGTCGTATGAGACCCCAGACAAGGTCACTCACTCCTACAGTGTTTGAGCAAACTTGCAGTTGCTCTAAAGAAGCACAAAGGTGTGCTTGGACTGACCTCCTTCAGTTTTCCTGCCACCACAGGAGTGCATAGGTCTCTCCATAGGGGGGGGGGGGGGCGGGAGGGGGGGAGAAGAAAAAGTTCATGGCAGTGCTTGTTCATGTCTTTTGGGTAGAATGAAACAGTACAGTATAAAATTTGCTCCCCCCTTGGCTACTGGGGGGGCCACTGCCCCTCTGCGCATGCTTATGCCTGCCACGATTATTTAACAATTGGTCAAGTGTTATGACCAACAGTGATACATGTGTCAGAGTTGTCCACAGACCTGTCAAAAGCGCTCGAACGGCGCACCCCTGGTGTGATTTATGAATGGCCTAGGGCATTAAATAAGACCGCATAGTGCATGCACATTGACATGGCTCGTGCTTAACTCCTCATACCTTTAAGCGCTATATAGGGCCCCCCAGGGAGCGGCACCTGTCAATGCAAAATCGAGTGCACCGCCACAGTGCTATGGACATGTGTGTGGATCATTGCACTAACAACTTCCATAGTCCAATGAACGACACCTCTCCCATAGCCTGTTGTTTAGGTATCTGCTGATCTTCTCTGCGTACCTGTGCTATTGCAGAATAGGATCTTACACATCAAGCCCTGCACAAAGTCATTGTACCATTTACAATGGTTTGTTGAAATCTGACACTGCTCCGAACAGAGGCAACCAACCCTCAATGGGTTGGTCACAGAGGTGAACAGACGTGACCCTGCTTCTCAATGGGTACACTACTGTTTCATGCTATGAAAGCAATGTTCAAGAGCACAGCAGTTAAAGGAAGGTAATGAATATTGGGGAAGTAATTTTGGTAAAAGCAATTAAAATGATGTGCCCTTCTGTTTCAGACATCAGCCAGCTGGTTGACAAAGAACAAAACTTGGAGAGCACTGCAGAGACTGCATTAGAGAAATGCAAAAGCATTAGTGTTTGCCGCGACGTTGGTGGCTCCTAGTCGACTTTGGTAGCTCCTTTCCATATGATGTCGTATGGAATGCTCTAGAACTATATGCAAACCTGCATATCATTGCACTTCTCAGACACCGACATTGAGGGCTCCGTGTTTTGCTTTCCTCAAACTGGTTGATGGCGTGACCTCATCAGACGTATGGGATGATGTCACACCCTATGACCTCCCATTAATTACCCCTTTAGTCAGCATAATTAATTATTTCGGCATGTGACCATTATTAATTGGAAATGTTAATTAGTATAATTATGCCTTTTAATTGACATAAGTAATTACTAACTAATGTTGACCAGTGACTAATGGCTGACTCGATATTGTTTAATCACCGACTTTATATGCTTCACCACACCACTCTTCCAGATTTAGCGGACACTTCCGGTGCTGCCGTAGCGTAGTAATGGTTTCGCATTAACAAAGATCCGCAGTCCGTTTACAGTAAGCTCCCTTAAGCTAAGCTGCAACCAGTCGGAGTTTAGGACAGAGATTTTTAACGAGGAATAGACTCCAATCCAATACTGCACTGGCCTACAATTGATTTAACTCACATTGTTTTTCAGGTGATAGAAAACCTAATGTTGAAGCTGTCCAATAATGTAACAGCTGCACTGGAAATGTTATGAAACCTTTTCAGGGTTCTTGTCATTAGCACAAACACGTATGTACCCCAATACTGAAAACAGCAGAGCGCAATGGTGATTGTATCTTGGCAAAAGAGAGAACGTGAAAAGATATGATGTAATGTGCATAAAAGTGAACTGTCACGAGAAAATGAATACAATACATACAAGACGAGACTGCCTCTCCTGTCTTGTATGTGTTGTCCTCATTTTCTCACGCTAGTTTGCTTTTGTTCACATTGTCTCGATACAAGCTAGCTCAAGCAAAATTCTTGTCAAGCAAACCTTCACTGAACAGTGCTATGTTCAACTTGGCACATGCCTTCGGGACCAATGCAATGCTTTATCCTAACCTACACACACTTGCATGCTTTGTTACACATGCATGACTGCATTGACATGTGTGTGTGCTGAGAAAGCTGCTGGAGCTCCACTGTAACACTCATTGATATAAAGGCAATATCGATGAGTGTAACCTGCTTCACATTTCAAGATGCTGAGAAGAGAACATTAACGTAGAAAGCCCTTCTTGTGTTATTAGAAAAGGGAAATGGGAGGGGTAAGACAATGCATCCAGCAAGTATGTCATGCAGTTACATGACAGCTATGCAGGCAGCAACAGTTTTAGGACCGAACACGCATTGCTTGATCTATTTTTGTTCCCTGTGCCAAATAAAGATAAAATTTCTCATTCACATGCAACATCATGCCCAATTCTGCTCATGTAAGGAAAGATCCTTTCATTTGAGCCGTAAGCTATCAGTACCACTAGCTACATAAGCATTGCTGATGACTTCTGCCAAATGTCATGTTCCAGTACAAAAGCCTAAATGGCACATAAACTTCATGAATTTTTGCAGCTGAGAACAACTTGAAAATTAGGTTACCATGGTTGCCAGCAGCCTTTTTCAACTTGGTCAACAAGAGCTGGATGCATAGGTTCATGGCCCTGTTATTTACTTTTAGCTGACGCATCAGTAACGCATCAAATACATCATCATCATCATCAGCTGAAGTCCAGTGTAGGACAATGGCCTCTGCCACATTCCTCCAGCTAATCCTGTCCTGTGGCTAGCTGTGGCCACTTTAGCCCAGCAAACTTCCTAAATTTCTTCCGCCTACTCGGCTATATGCAGTTTTCTGCTATGTTGCCTTCTCCTGGGATCCACTCCATTACCCTTAACGACCATCAGTTGTTTTGCCATTGCATTACATGCACGATCGATGCCCATTTCTTCTTCTTGATCTCAACTAGGATATCATTAACTCCTGTTTGTTCCCTCGTCCGCTATGCTCTCTGCTGTGCCTTGTCTGAAAGCATTCCTTCCAAGGGGTTTCCGTTACCTGAATGCTGAAGCTGAACATCCTCATTCTCCACACAGGCACTTTGCAGGTCTATCAATGTTCGACTTAGCACCTCACATAGAAGGTGGCACAGTGCAGGCTTTCAAGATGGCTAATGTAAATCTCTGAAAGGTTACCATAATTACCTACTTGTAGAGTACTGCTACTTTGTACTGCTAATTTGACAGCCCTGTTTACACCAGTTGCATTAATACTTGAATGATACAACCCCCACCAATGTAATGACTACAAGGACCTCTAGGGCACCTCAAATAAATAAATAAAGAAATGAATAAATAAATTATTAATTGAATGAATGAATAAATAAGGAAATACACAGAATAGAGATAAAACACAATGGTAACAATCATGGCCAGGACATGAATAGATGAACAAAAATACACACAGTGACACTTGCCTTTCTTGACTTTTTTCACCTGTTATTGCTGTGCAGACATGCAGACATACAGGTGGAAAAATGAGCGCATCAACGTCACACACAACTACACTTTTTGTAATATTGTGCTCCTCACACATAAGCCATGAAAGAAGCACCTTTTCAAGCAAACTTGAGTTAAAGTAGCCCATCATTCCAGCAGTGATGTTCCATTTGGGGAATTTTCCCTTTTCCAGAAACTTTGGGGAGTAAAACTTGGCAAAAAGAGAATTTTTAGAACTGAAATTGTCTCACTTTTTCTAAGTTGCTTGAGTTTGATTTAAAGCTGGTGCAGGGAAAAGAGACTCGAATAAAGAAGGAGTTTTTGGTAATGGCATGGAACAACACTGCATTCCAGGTACCTTTGGCAGGTATTATCTCCAAGCGGAGGGGCAGTAGTACATACTGTATTGCACCTCTGGAGAAAAGTAATGGATGTGTTATGCAAACGAAGAAATGCAGTCACTGGCTAAGTCAGAGATGACAGAATTGATGTTTTGGAGTGCGAGTGGCTTCCTTGACACTGCGAACATAGAGCTCGCATGGCCTCTGAAACATCATTTCCATCACTACTTATTCCATCAGTGACTGAATTTCTTTGTTTCCATAATAATACCAAAATTTCACCGAGCTCCTGGCTACAAGGCAATGCGAAGTGTCCAGAATCGTATAGTAAAATTACTGCTCAACAGCATTCTGACAACCTTTCTACATCATTACCCTCATCACAACTACATCCACTGCAGGGCCCTATCCCTGCAAACCCTCATCTACTCATATGACTCTCTGTCAGTACCTTCTATGCTTTGCTCCTTTTCGGAACCAATCAGTTTCCCCGAGGGACTGTCATTCATCTGCCCTCTGCTTTACACGACCTGCTCATGTTCATTTCTTCGAAATTTCACCTTAGATATCACTAAATCCCCTTTGTTTTCTAAACCACTCTGCTCTCTTCCTGTATCTTACCTTTCCTCCTATAATTTTCCTTTCCATTGCTTGCTGTCTAGTCCTGAATTTAAGTTCAACCCTTTTCTTTAGCCTTCATATTACTGCCTCATGGTTGAATATTTCCTCATGAGGGATCCTGGTAGCATGCTGGTGGTTTACACTCCAGAAAATTATTCTTTAGTTCATGACTTATGAAACAGATAAAAACAATCGCTCTGTGATGACAGGCAGAGGAAAATTCTGCATTTACAACACCGGATGCGGCATTTGGATGCGTACCGTTCACATCTGCACCGTTGTGCATTTATTGTGTTCAAAAGTTAGGGCCAATGGTTGCTTCCAACATAGTCAGTGCTTAAGGTCTGGCTCCATAGAGGGGGTCTCAAGCGCTTTGACAAAGGGGAGAAATAATTTTTAAACGTCGTTGTTTGCTCAATTTATGACACAGACCCTAAACAAATGATTCCCATGCTCTACCTGTGTGCTGACTGTAGTGTAGCCTTGGAGCTGAGTGGCTAGCTCTGGACTTACTCGTGGTAGGGTTTCCTTTTTTCACCCGGCTCTTGTGCAGTGCTCCCCACTGTATTTTTCTCCTTTCCAGGTTTTATAAAACACGCTAATGATTCTTGCTAAAAACCACAGCGAAATTTTCAAATCGATAGAGAAGAAATGTTCCAACCACCACTGACAAAAAGCATAAAAAATGGTTGCTTGCTTCAGATTCATGCAGTCTACATGCAGATCTCTTTTCAATATTAGTGGTGGGTCTAAGACCGTCAGAGACCCTCCTGACTTTATGCACTGATTACAGCGCACTGTGTTTGTCGGCAGCAACTCAGTGTTGTGAGAATTCCTAGCAACCATCTAACGGCCTTCATTGCTCGGTTGTCCACACTTCCTTGGAAGTGCTTTTCCATTGGCTATTTTCATGAACAACGCTCCAGCGCTGAAATCGTCCAACGTTCATCTTGTAGAAGCACAGTTTTCAAAACCTGTAAGTAATAAACCCACTTCGTACCCCATTTTCCCTCAAAAACTATGCACAAGGGCTAGAAAACAGCATTTTGATATTTTTGGCATTAAGGCACCATGCCCATGTTTGTAAATGTGCCAATCTGAATGTTCACCGCAGCAATTTTTCTTCGTCTATGACGATGAAAATTGGTGTGCTGTTTCTACATTAACCTACTCACACATTACTAGTGGTAAATTGCATCATTCACTACCATTTGAAAAGAGAGCAGTCAAAAATAAAAGCTACTTTACTCGCCCCACACAAAACAACGTGATAACCATCTTTACTTCTTTTTACAAACACATTTCGCTGCAGCTGCAAGAGAGGCATTACAAACTTGATAGAGAGTGTCAAAATGTTAAGAGTGCAGAATTCAAAGGTGGAAACCGCCTTGTATACGAAAATATGAGCATGCTTAGGTCACGTCCACATATGTGGACACAGCGCCTGAAAGGGATAAGGATCGCCTGAGTCGGCGTCCTTTCACTGACCATACTACGCTGCTCATGCGTGCATTTCTGACAAAATTTTACATTACAAATTATGACTGTATTGAACTCAACAATATTTTACCTACGATATGAGGTTTGACTGTATAAGCTGCACTGAAAGACATACTGCCCTGAAGCAAAATCAAGCATCTTCTAGACTTTTATACCTTATTTGTGGAACACAGGGGACAAGCAAATGCAAGCATGCTTCAGTTTTGAGACTGTGAGCTGGCACCTTTTGTTACAAAAAAAAAAAACACGGAAAGGAAAGGAGGCACCGTAATTTGAGCTAATATAGCAACTCCTAGCATGCTTCACAAGCCTGCTGTAATGTTTGTGCATGCCCAGGGTGAATTAGGCCAGCCTCTGTCTAAATTATTGTTTTGTGTCCCACTATACTCGTAGCTGTCAGCCCCAGGTGGATGATGTATCTGTGATACCATGCAGTTTGATTCTGTCAGGCAATATCCTATCTATATTCCAGTGTTGGCGGTAACGTGTTTTTTCGGTAACTAACCGTAAGAACCGGAATATAGGTCGAACTTTTTTTCAAAAAACCATGGTGAAAAGTCGACCCCCGTCTTATATACCAGTCATTGGCGGAAAAACAACGGAAGTCTTGCAACAATGGGCGGCTGAAGTCAACAGCCTCCATCAGCATCGCCATCAGCAGCAGTGCCGCCATTTTGGGTTTCCATAGGCGCAAAGCGGAAGCTGACGGCAATTTACCGTCGCCTTCAAGAAAAACGCGATTGAGTATGCAGAAGCTCACGGGAACCTGGCGGCACAGCGCGAATTTGGAGTATCCGAAAAGAGCATTCAGTACTGGCGGAGACAGAAGCTGCGTATTACAACTTGCAGCAACCAGAAGAAAACATCATTTCTTGTGTGGACCGCAGCGTATTCAGAATTGGAAGGAAAGGTTGCGCTGCTTGGAAGATCGCTGCCTGTGACTGACGAATGCATCTGCGTGAAAGCGGTAGAGATCGTGCGTGCCTCTAGACTCACGAGGGCGCAATTCAAAGGCTCGCCATCCTGGGTGCGGTGATTCGTGAAGAGGAAGGGCTTTGCTGTACGGCGCCGTACTTGCGTGTGCCAGAAACAAACACGCGGGTCGATGGGTGCGCGATATTGCTAAAAAATTTGCCGGGTGTACATACGAGCAGCATTTAAATGAAAATAAATACTGTCACCATTGTGCAACCTGTCGAGTCGCATTTGTTTCAAGGTAAGGGTGTCTTTTGGTACTTTTTCCATTGAAAAGGATTTTTTTTATTTTTAGAATTGGTTAGTTAAGGGGCCGACTTATATTCCGGTCCGACCTATAGTCTGGTTTTTACGGTAATAACGTACTTGTTACCATCTCGCAACTGTAACAGGTAACATACTTACGTTAACATTTTTCGGTAACGTGAGGCGTTACTAGTTACTTTTTGTTCCAGTTGTCAACCGCTCCGGCCCCTTTTTTTTACAAAAAAAAAAGCACAGAGCCCCCAGTCATGTTGCAAATAAACAAACAGGTGCTCTCGGTGACCTTTGTTGCGGCTCGCATGTATGCCAGAAAACACCTGGCTTTGACGACGCGCCCAACTAAAAGAAAAAGAACACCTGTAACGCACGAGCACGCATTCACACACTTCCTTCACCTATATACCTCCCGCTCCCAAACCACTCACACACACAATTCTCTACAGAGTGGAAGCATGCCGAGCATTTGGGAACATTACTTTTTCAGAATTACTGTAAATTGGCTGAGAGTTCAGCGATGTTTTCTTTTGAAGTTAGAGTTGATGATGAAGTGTCATTTTGTGTTTAAGTTCACATTCATAAAATGGCTTCACCATGTGTCACAGAGTCAGCATCCATCACATGTAACTCTACAGGCAAATTTAGGCCATTATAACATTGCTAAGCTTCTGCACATTTCTGCATTCTCGTTAAGTCATTGAAGTATTCTCGTTAAATCACGATTTTTCATAAAATGGTTGTTTGGGCTAGGAGTTTCATGTTAAATATGAGCTTTATAAAATTGATATCTTCAGTTCTTAAGGCAAAGGTGCACAATTAAAATTTATGGCCATGAAGTAACAGCAAACTAAGCTGCGGTACTTTTTTTCGGTAACGGTAATAGTAACGCATTACTTTTTTTTGTAGGTAACGTAGGGCGATAACGCGTTCCTTTTTTCTTAGCGTAACGAGCAACATATTTAGTTACTTTTTTTCAGTAACGCCTACAACACTGCGATATTCTTATGCTGCAGCTGCTGTTCAGCATTTCCCTTGGCTAACCAGTTCCCAAAAACATTTTCTTCACAGACTCCAAGGATTGCTAACGTTTGCATAGACAGCTATAGGCGTGTGCAACATAGCCCTTTAATTTTGTTAAACTCGTCATAAATTAAAAATGCTATTCACAAGATATATTAAACTCATGCAGTTAAGGGCTCCTAAAATACCCATAACTCAGTGTGTGTGCGCGCGTGTGTGTGCGTGCGTGCAACAGCAGTATTGAAAAGGTAAGTTACCTGCTTGCACTGTAACTGTGAATTAAAACTTTTCAACACTCGAGCTTTTGAACAGGATGAAAGAAAGGGTGGTTTATGTGTTTCCTTTAACCTGCAATAATTCAAACTCAAAGACAAATTAATGCACAGTTTGAAGTGACAGAACTTCTTTCATACAGCCAG
This sequence comes from Amblyomma americanum, assembly GCF_052857255.1. Lineage (NCBI taxonomy): Eukaryota > Metazoa > Arthropoda > Arachnida > Ixodida > Ixodidae > Amblyomma > Amblyomma americanum. The sequence goes on along the minus strand of NC_135504.1, from coordinate 31,898,151 downwards.
TGTTGGCGAAACAAAAGTGCGTGCTCTTCGATTAAGCCGGAAGTTCGGATTAACATGATTTTACTATGCTGTTTGAGTTGGCACTTTATATGTGCACATTCCTTCAAGTTCTGCGCAGCTTTCAGAAAGGAGGGTCATGTGACAATGGGCAGTATATCCTCACTAGCCAGTAAGTACTTGTGACAATGCTTACTGGTCGTGAGGTGATCACGTGAGGCCATTACCGAAGTGATGGTTTCATAGAGTTTTTGGTTACTGTACAATACTACTGTGATGCCATCATAAACCCAATAAAACTGCCGCCGCAAGAAAAGAAAAGCATCAGACATGAATCTACTGCCACTGACAACTGCAGGTTACATAAAAGGCTTGTTCTTAAGAAGGATGCGGTAGTTAAAGCTACTTTAATTATTTTTGTAAGAAATGAAATGAAATTTGACACAAATACACAAATTTTCATTTACATTTCTGAACTCAACCTTACTTTAAACTAGCTTTATAGTTACTCAGTAACTAAATTTAACACCCCCACAAAATAAAACCCAGGGTGGTAAATAATTAAGAAAGCGCCGAAGTTTTTATCTCAACATGCTTACTAAATACTATTTTGTGCAATAAAGCAATTAATTGTTTCTTTATATGCCAAGAACTGAAGGCAATTAAAATACAGCATGCATATTTACATGAAAACGTGTTAGAAAAATAACTTCGAAAGACTATAGCACGCATGCATTAAGATGTCAAAGGCTTTCTCGCAATCCTCAATCCCTCAGGATTAATTCACAAAGGACAATCATTCTTCTTTCACTTGCTACGAAATGCCAAAGGGTTGAGTGATAGTAATCGCAAAAAACTGAAAGCTGAGAAAATCAACCTTAAAGTTCATTCCCTATTTAATTGCCTCGTTTGATTTTGCTTTTGGTCACAGAAATACAGCACTGCAGCCTCATTCGAAATTTCGTGCTGTTTTCAAACATGTAATTGCTGTTCTAATACGGCAATTCATTCTCAAGATATTGAACATTTATAACACTGATAAACAATTTGAAAAAAAAAAAGACTCATTAGAAATCTATTCTTAACAAGAGCCTAGATACTCTGATGTGTAAGGAATGCAATATTAAAGTACCTTTCAGATTAAACCATCAGTGATTTAACAGTGCAACCTTGCACAATAAAGATGGTTGATGAGTGGTCCAAATTTGAGCATGCAAAAAATTTGCACACATAACGTAAGGAACCTGCTTGCAACAAAGCATGATTTGATCAACTGGTTAGCATGATACAAAATAAGTTACCAATCAATGTGCTTAGATTCCAAGACACTCTCGAGATACTTCCTGTAGAGTTGCAAACAGTCCAAGATATGTGCTTTGAGAAAATAAACCAATATGGGCAAAGTTCGATTAATTCAAAAGTACTCAAAAATATGCACATATACTTCAAAATTTACATAGCCAAATTACCAATACCATTCCAGGCATATTACCACCAAAGTGCTATATTTTTCAATTCTCTTTATCAATGCTTTGCATGCACACTTGAACTCTGATGCCAATTTTCAGCATTGGTCCTTTTCCATTACGTGCTTTGTGTTCTGCAAAGGCAGAAGCTATACTGAGCTTTCTTAGAACACTTAAGCCCTTTCATTCCCAACATGGAATTTCGTCACAACTTCAACCGTAGCTGCTTGAAAGTTGAATAGAGAAGCATGAAGCACCTTTGGCACCAATGCTGTCATCATTATCTGCAGGCTTTCATTGCTGTTTTGTATTTTGCCATGCTGGCACTAGTCAAGCAACTTCCTGTCAGCGGGTGCTGATATAGGAGAAAAAGTACCTTGTAAACATGGGGAGGCAGGTTGTAACGATGCAAGGGGAAGCTGTTCCCTGGATCTTGCCATATTCTGGAGACACCAGAAGCTGTGGCCTGCTCGACAAAAGGCATGGTTTGACACACCAACATTCGATGCAACACTGCGATGTGCAGCGATCACAACCTTGGTCATGGCCTCTACATCCCCCAAGTGCGACCTTATCGTCATTGTCAACCCATATATGTCGCTGCAATGCCTCCTGCCACTGTCCTCCAATTAACGCAGTCCTGTGACAGCTGCAACCATCCTACCTCCCCAAACTTCCTAGTCATGTCTGCTCACGTGATTTTCTGCCATCCCTATGCTACATTTACCTTCTGTTGGAATCCATTCAGTTACCCTAAATAATCACTGGTTACCTCTGCTCTGCAGTACATGGCCTGGCCATAGCTGTTTCCTCTTACTGATCTCTGCTAGGATATCATCAACTCGCTCCTGTTCCTTAATCGACTATGTTATCCTTCCTGCTCTGTAATATTACCCCTATCATTTCCCTTTCCATAACTTGTTGTCTGCAATAGCATTTCAGGCTATTTCGTCATCCTTGTTGAGCGTGACTTAAAAGACCAATACGGGACAAGCTTTAATAAAGACACCTAACAAGTGTTTCCTTTCCCCAGATGTACTCAGAACTCTAAACAATTTAGGCTTAACCACAACGAGGCTGTGTAGAGCTCTACCCATGCATTTTTGAACATGATTCAAGCAGTCTTCTTTCTGGATGGGGTGTAGCTGTACACCTAAACACCCTAAAGAGCTAGGAGGAATGTATTGCTGAAGCAACCTGAAAAAAAAAAAAAAAGTCGTATAACACAGGCTGTTCTCTTGCAGAGATATCCGGAATGATACAAGACCAACCTGTAGCTCCATCTCCCCAGCTTTGTTTTCTGGAACTTATGATTTAGGTTCCTTTTGCACCCTGGAATCTGGCCTTCTTAATGCTTCATTTCATAATCTATCACATTCATACTTGCTTTTTCCTGGAGCTTCACTTTTTCTGGTGACGTGATCCATGTCGGCCACTCCTCCCCAAAAGATGCATTTTTCTTCTTGGCTTAGTGGCTTTTCTTCTTTCTTCTTGGGCTTGGTCCAATCTTGGGGAGGGGTAGTTTCCCGCCTGTAGTCTTCTTAGTATCTTGCACTCTCTCTAGCTTAGCTCCTTCCTGTCTGGAACGAGATTCTAGGGTGCAATAGGAACTGGCCCGCCTGGCAGCTGCAGCATCACTTAAATTTAAGTGTTAGTCTAGTAGTAAAAACAACCCCTACTCCTCTCCCGGAGGCCCGCGTGCCGTGCCGGAGAGGACAGGTGGGGGGGCTGGTTGAAACAATAAAGTTATTCTGAACTGAATTGAACTAATTTAGAATCCATGCTGGGTAACACAGAAATTAGGTAGCACAGAAATCAGACAATACCCCCAGTCCAATGTAAATCCCGTGAAAAAAAATTAAATTTTATGTACTTATACATACTGCAGCCCTTTTAAGGCTATAGAATGAGCAGGCATTAAAATAAAGACCAAGGAGGAATGCCCCTATTCATTTGGGGCAGAGCACCCGCATGCTGCGCTGCATGAGACCACAGTGTTATTAGGATCCCCCAGGCCCTTTCATGTAAACCTGCGTGCATAAAAGTACTTAAGCTGCAAAAACGTGCAGTGTATATGAGGACTCATGTTCATAGTATTCCAGCGCAACGGCACATAGCCAAGGAAACGAAGACTGAAAAGAAGAAGGACGAACACAGCGCTGTGTTCGTCCTTCTTTTCCGTCTTCTTTTCCTTGGCTATGTGCCGTTGCGCTGGAATACTATGAACGTGAATCAAGGATACCAACTAGCCCAAGAACTGACTCTACTGAATTATATGAGAGCCTGTTTCTCATACTCTGGCTTAGTAGACAAGCGCCTTAACCACTGAGCCACCACAGCGGGTTCAGTGATGGCTGTGTTGGGGACCCCTTGAGCACCCATAAAATGACTAAGGAGCTCAGGAGAGGTGCACAGAAGTATTTTGATACTTCCAGCTAGCTGTGAACACGAATTATAGAGACACTGGGTACAAGTTAAGTTCAAACACATTGACAGATTACACACATTGTTACAACAAAGACGCTTCTCTCATTACTTTCAGCATGAGGTTTCATAAGCTGGAAAGCCTGAGAAATGAAATACAGATGCTGACATTGCCGGCCGATTTCACATGTAGACTGTGGTGCGTTGACATTTTTTTGTGTGTGTGCGCGTGTGTGTGTGTGGATCCTAGAGGCTCAGCTGGAACGCCATTCACTTCAAAATGGTGGCTATCGTGTGCTTTTCAAATCTGGATTGATTGGCGGGCAGATTTTAAATGCAATTTTCTCGGCAATAAATAGGTCTTTGCCTGCCAAACAAACAAACGTTCACATTTGAAAAAAGCGCAAACTGACGGGGAAAACAGGAAGAAATGACGACGCAGGTGCTGTGTTGTCATTTCTTCCTGTGTTTTCCCTGTCAGTTGTTCGTGCTTTTTTCAAATAAGAACTTCAACTAACTCGCCCAACTTTTGGTACTACTAAACATCAATGTGCCCAAGACAGCGACAGAATCAATTTTTACTAAGAGCAAAAAATGGATAGTTTTCCCCAGTGCCCCTGATGTGGGGACTAAGGAAAACTGCATACAATATTCAGCTGCTTTTCGAAACTAGAGTTTAAAGTCTCATACAATTTCTTTGTGAAAAATTTCATCCTTTAAGTCCATTTACATTTTTTACACTCCAGCCACTGGTGATGTCATCCACGATGTCACCATTAAAACTTGATTGGGAGAATTTCAGGGTACTGAGCCGGAGTACCCGGGTTCGAAACTGACCGTGGTGGCCGTGTTTTGATGGAGGCAAAATGCAAAAGGCGCCCATGTGCTGTGCGATGTCAGTGCATGTTAAAGATCCCCAGGTGGTCCAAATTATTTCCCCGACCTCCACTACAGCACCTCTTTCTTCCGTCCTTCTTTCACTCCCACCTTCCTCCCTTCCCTTACAGTGCTGTTTGGGTGTCCACCGAGATAAGTGAGACAGCTACTGCGTCATTTCCTTTCCTCAAAAACCAATTTTCATTTCAGGAAGTAGTCACTTCAAAACAATTGTCTGCTTAGCTTGAATTGGCCATGCTCATGCCAAAATCATAGGACACTGACCGACCAATGCAGTGAAGCTGACACGGCCACAATGACATGACATTTATCAGTAATCATTACATCACACACAGTAGTTCATACGTGCACGTATGGCACTGTCATGAGTTTTCTTTATGAACAATGGACAGTGCCGCCGTACTATCAAATAGTCCAACCGTGTCTATTTCATCTTACTGCCCAACACACGCAATAACTGAAATTCACTTAGGTGAATTTCAAGTCTCTATTACATCTTACAATATACCCATCAGTTCACTTACTCACTGTTTCACTACAATGCAGCACAAAAGAGTACAGACACCAAATTTTTGCTTGCAATTTTTTCTTAGGAACGATATGTAAGACATTGGTATACACGGACCACCACGTGATATTCGCCTGCGACTGCTAAGTAAGTTGTAATGATGTTTCAACATGATGTTTCAACAGCTGAACAATGGCTGTGACGTTAAAGGTCAGTATACGTCGTGCGAGACATGAAAAAAATGAGATAAACTCTCTACTCCTTCGTTTCAATTTGCTACAACGCTGAAGCCAGGCAGCCTCAAGAGCTGAAAAAACAACGAACGAAAGAGCAGCATTACACTGCAGATTTTTCATGCCTCATGTGACCTTTGTCATTATAGCCAATGTTTCGCTGTTGAAACTAAAACAGCATAGGAGAAGAAATTCAATTATAAATTATTTAACAGTCGTAAATGAATACCACATGCTGATCCATGTATAGTAATGGTTTATGGTTTATCCGGGTTTAAAGGGGCCATGCAGCCTATTTTCACGCCTACCCTGCTTATCGCCTTTAATTCTCAACAGGTTAATTTACAATTCCCCGAATTTTCAGTTGATTCTGTGCGCTAAATATTTTTAAAACGAATTTTTTTCGTTTCTTTTGCGAACTGCTTGCTGGTCTGGCTACCTTTGATCGCTGACGTCACGAGCGCATACACGTCCTGCATCGTCTGCTGTGAGCTGTTGAGGTGCTTGCATGCACACCGTAGACAGTGGTCGCTCGAAAAGTTTTTATTTTAGCTTAGCGAAATAAAATGCGTTTTTCGTATTCTCTTTTGGGAAACCTTCAACTTAGTACGCGAGCTGACTGATCCTTGGGAAAGCGGACTTGCTCGTGGCGCCCGTTTTCCAAATGTTGAGGAAACAGAAATCGATGCACCCCCACTTTATTATTTACGCTTAGAAGCATGCTATTCGTATGTTATGAGTGTGGTCTCTTTTGAACGGTCAAGTGCTCCTGTATGTGAAAAGCGGCACGTGCCGTGCATGCCTTCGCCGATGTGCGCCGTGAAAGCCGCGGCGTTTTGCAGCTAGCTACCAAGTTCTTGTCCGCTATACATCGGCTCGATAATTAAGCTCAAATTATCAAAAGGTGGTACTAGAGTCACCTTGAGGACTGAAAGGAGCAGAGAAAAGTGCCGATTGTGACGACTTCCCCGCTGCATGTATGCGTTTGTAAGTCGAACATACATTCCCTTCGACTCGTAGAAACCTTTTGCAGGAACCAAGCCGCTTGCAAAACCCTACGCGACTCGAATGCTTTCATTGCTCGCACCGACGAATAGTCGCCGCCGTCTAAATGAGTGCTTGAAAATAATAGTACATCATTTAGCGTTTACTGCACGCGCGCATTGTGGCCTGGGAATGCGACGATCACGACAACTGCAGCCCCGCGCTGGGGTTGTTTACATAGTTGTGTGCAACCAGTACTGCTCGTTTGCTTGGCATAAAACGCAAGGTGGGCTCGCCTTATCTTAAATATTACGTAGTATTGCTCACAAACTGTAGTTTTACTCATTTACACACCATGATAACACTGTGGTAAGTGCCGCTGATGCTATATCGCCTGCTTGGAAAACGCTTCGCGTAGGACCGGTGCTTCCCGCTAATTGTACCCGCTTCCTCTTATGTCATCAATATTTGATTTTAAAGCGCTTTAACTAAAAATGCACTCGGATATTACTTGAATTACGGAAAACAACCAGATTTATTATCCACAGCCGATGCCGACAGCTGCTGCCGGCTGCCTTCAGCACATGCTGTGCAGACCGCGGGTCACATGTCGGCACTTTCCCCTTATTGTACTCGCGCCCTGCCATGTAGGCAGTCGTCGCTTTGAGGGCACTGTAGCCAAATCTACGCTCTACAGCTATTTGCAGGCACTAGAACTTGTGAATTCACTCTCCGCAGTCGCCGAAATCGCACACACGAATCCTGCGTACTTGCTAGGCCTCTTCACGAAAGGGGCCGGCGGTCCACCGTCGGTCGAAATTCAAGCATCTGGCAAGAGTTCTGCTGATTTACTAGTAAGGAAGTGTGAAGATATGAAATGCAGCCGCTCGTTTCGCTTTTTTCGATACGGATAAGGTACACAAGCGCAGTTTTTCGGGCCGTCTATTCAGCGGGCGTGAAGCTTTTCGCTCGGCCGCACAAGGCCAGGCGGCGGCAGTGAGCGACGAGCGGCACCGTCGTGCGGCATTTCCTGCCCGTGTCGCTCAATTGCCTCGCCGATAGGTTCTATGTGCAGGCACCGAATGAAAGCACATCTTCGCTGGTGCACGCACATCGCATACGTCGCCGTGGCTAGCATGAGGTCCAATAAGTTTTAAAATTCTTAAGTTTATAGAATGTCATACCAACTAGCCCCCCACCACACTCTGCCAGTTGCCACTAAGCTGACTCTTAACATTACTACGATACGCGGTCGTTGATTGTGCTGGCGTTGTCGTCAGTCTAGCGTGACAGACCAGTGCGTCAGCGACGGCATTTGCATACCGACCAGCCCACTGACCATCGATCGCCGCCGCATCGGCCTATAGTGTGACCGGACCCTACCTATACCGAAGAAAAACAGCATTACTGTTATTATCGCTTTTGCCGCACCAGTCACTCATATATGGCGGACGACTGCTACTTCGATCACCCGCGAAAGTGCAGGGCGGAATGAGACCTCGCTGCGCATATTGCAACAACGAGAGCAGACAACGCTGCTCCGTGCATGCCCTGATGACGTCACGACAGCATTCAATATGGCGGTTGCTGCCGGTGGGAGGAGTCTTCCGGTCTCAATTTCGATCGCATTTTTTGGAGCGTCCAGCGCAGCCAAATTTCGGAAATTGAATCATAAGCTCTGGTATTAGTTACTGAAACACAAAACTGCAATATGAAGAATGACCATGGCATGGCCCCTTTAATGTCCCAAAGCGACTCAGGCTATTAGGGACGCCATAGTGAAGGTCCCCGGAAATTTTGACCACTTCGGGTACTTTAACGTGCACTGACATCGTGCACTACATGGGCCTCTAGATTTACTCCTCCATCAAAATTCGACTGCTGCAGCTGGGATCGAACCCGCGTCTTTAGGGTCAGCAGACAAGTGCCATAACCACTGAGCCGCCGCGGCGGCTCCATGTATAGTAATGTCACGCGCATTATTACAAAAGAGAAATATGCAACCAAAATTTGGTGCTTATACTCTTTTAAACATTTTCTCTCCATATGATATGTGGGGCTTAATTCTCCAAAGCTGTATGTCAGCTCTGATGGGTGCTGTAAGAAAGAGCTCCAGATTGATTCAAACTGCCTAAGGGGGTTTTTCAATGTGCACTGACATTGCACAGCACTCAGGTGTTTTTGCATTCCGACTCCATCGAAACGTGGTTGCTCCAGCTGGGATTCAACCTCGCGACCTTGGGATCAGCAGCCAAATGCCAAGGCCACTGAGAATTCCTCTCGACGCGCAAGTCCCTGAACAGGCCTGATTCAATTTATCCGCTGGTCAGAACAAACACATGTGGTTCCATCAAGTGTTTCCATTCAGTCCAGAAATGTAGCTGTCACTGGTGACTAAGAACTTCAGAGAGCTTAGAAATGTCTCTGAGGGCGCTCCACAGGGTCAAAGAACCCAATCTGAAAACCAACCTTAAGAAGCATCGCAACTGTAAAACCAAGCAGAGGTGGTTGATAAGTAATTGCAGGTGTGTTTCATAATGTCCGCTGTAAGCACTTCACAGGATAAATCCAGAAATGGTTTGTGCAATCAGAGTAACAGCAGGAGATTGGGCATAGCAGAATAATCCTGACATTTAGTGCCCAATGTCTTACCCAAGATAATTTGCATTTGTTTTCTGAGGTCAACTGTTGTTTGGAGGCCATGCCAAAACAGCAGCTGGCAGTTGACAAGCTTCCCTGGCACCAAAGAAGTTTCGAGCCAGGACCTCCCGAGGATCACTGCAAGATCGAACACGAAAAAATTAGAAAGAGAAGGGCCAGGTGTCAGGACAACACTCTTATCTCTGCATTCCAAGGCAAGGCTAGAGTGGTCACAAACAGCGACCTTTCTCTACAGAACAAATAGAATGAATTAATGTCTTCAAATGCTTGCTATCCAAAGTAGATGTTTTGCAATCCTTAATGCAGGACCAAGAAAACTGGCAGAGTAAACTTCAATGAACTATAGCAGAAATAGCACTACTATTAAATTTCGGCAAAATGTACAGGATAGATTAGTGGTCAGTTAGACATGGTTAATGGCTAATGGACTTTTACATGCTACAACAGCATTGTGGCCTATGGCGGCGGCATGCTGTTATACCGTAAAACTGTATTCATGTGAGCAATGGATATGTTTTTTCTTTGTCCACAATAAATGTATGTACGTTAGGACAGGAAAAACGCAACAAGCGTTCAAATGCCTTCTAATTACTGTATCTTTGAAAGCTCAGTAAAAGCAGTGCCATCAGTATTAGTGGTATTTCCTATGCTGCCTTGAGTATTTTCTCACTGACAGACCACGGAACAGAAACAATAAGCTTGTGCTATACAGAGGAAAAAAGAAGCAGGGTGTTTCGCCTGGTTGGCTCATGTTTTTTTTTTTTTTGCTGGGTCGTCGGCACATCTGATGACGATAGTTGATTCAGGTCTGGTTGAGGTTAAGCTGATCTGATCTGTTCGTACTGCAGCTGGAAGTTGATGAAGACAATGATGTGCAATGCACAGTGCGAGAGTGTGCTGCAGTCTAAGATGAGATGTGACCGGTTGTGACAATAGCATGGTGCCCTCGTGCAGCGGCCAGCGAAGCTGATCTGTTTGTGCCACCGTGGGTTCGAAACCCAGTCGCGGCCATATTTATTTCTGCATGGGCTGTTGCTATGCTAGCTTTTGCCAAGGTCGTCTTCAAGGTCAAGCTTCACACTAACTCGGTGAGCCGGCTGACCTCATGAAGTAGCGTTTTCGCACTAAAATAAAATGAGCAGTCTCCAAAAGGAACAGAAGAATAAAATGTCGTTTATGAAAATTTTGGAATATACTTTACTGACTTCCATACCTGATAGTCACCAAATTGGTGCAGGCAGGCTTTCTATGTTTCTCTCCGAGTGAACATCCACTTCTACACTCTCAAACATGAACACTAAGCAACTATTCGAAGTTGTATGTACTATCCAATTTAGAACTTGAATCTGACACAGAACGATGAGATTAAAGTTTTTAACACTCACAAAACTGTCTAACTATACTGATAAAATTTCCTAACTTAAGGCTTCCTGCTTGCATTTTCAGTACCTTGGTGCCCCATAGTTGAAAAACTTGCCACATCTTAATGTCACGGTTGACTTGGAAGCAGGCTGAAAATCGGGCCAGCTACACAAGATAAGAAACTGGTTAAAATGACTTTCATGTAAGCTTCAGCTCGCACAGCTGTTCCAACTGCAAATGACACGTGGTCTGAAACTGGCATCTCTTGAATGCAAGAAAAAGAATAAATAAAAGCCACCCGGCGCATGAGCATATTGAGCACGATATAAATATTGACCCTCTCGTTTCCAGCATAATCAATCCCAAATGCACGACCACAGACAAGATTGTTGTGGCATTGCTTCATTGGATTATGCACTATTTTCTTGTGAAGACATCTAGACTACAAAGGTACCGCAGTCAGGGTGCTTTGGGTTCTAGGCCATAATAACTTGTACACCACAACATATATGTATATCATTAAAAAAATCACGAACCCAGAACTAAACAGCCCTCAAGATATGTGAACATGTCACATTTCTGCACCTGAGCAGCAACTGCTTCTTTATCGCAACATAGAATGATGTATTGCTAGTCTAGCTATTATGTTGCTCCCGTTTAGCCTAGCTGTATAATAATAAATGAGTATCATTTCTCCTTTGTATATGAATCCTCAGCACTTGAGGCAGTCTTGTGAATGCTCCTATCAATGTGAAAGCAGGAACAGGCACAAAGAGCAAAAATTGTTGCTTAAAACAAACCATGCAATGCAACTCAACAATTGGCCATTGTCATGCAGTCCTAAGCTGAAGGAAGGTGCTTGAACAAAGAAAAAAAAAAAGCCTGGCTAGAGGAATCAAAATTCTAATCCAGTAAGGCAAAAACTAATAATCTAGTGGTATGCAAGCATTACTTGTGGACATGAAGGGTATTAAGGAACAAGCACCTAATGCCATTTAACTGGCAGAACCGCTGGTTCAGAATTCAAAATTTACAAAAGCACTTGTACAGTCATGAGTAAAAGTGAAGAGACCACGGCTCCGGGCACGGGAGCGGCTGCGAGGCGCTACTATCTCACACCGCACGCTCGCTGCGAGAGTGCCCCGAGTGACGACAAACTTCACCCTCGCTCTCGCGCGGGTGCTTATCATGCTTGATAAATTCCCAGTGCGGCGTTCGGCTACTCTAGAGCTGATGGTCGTGACGCGGGGGAGTGCGCATCGCAAAGCGCCTCGTCCATCGTTTTCGGCGTACCTTGGAGGTTACGCGTCCATGCCGTGCCTGTATCGGCATGCTGTTGGAAGGCACGTGCGGCTTCCACTCGACTCTCAAATCATTAGGCAGAGACGAAAACATCGAGGCGTAAAATGCAAGGCCCTGTGGATCCTCGCTCCGAACACCCCATTTAAATAAGTATTAAAAATGTTTGGCACTGAAAGGCTCTTTATTGCCTTGAGGAATAATCTGAACGTAACATGCAACTAATACTTAGTGAAGTTGCCATTAATGGCAATTACACCAGCAGTTCATTGCGGCGTCGAATCATACAGTGGTGACACAACATCGGGGCGAGACGAAGAGTTTGCCATTCTTGTGTTATGGCAGTCCACAGGTGATCAGCTGTAGCCGTGCGGGGATCCCGGGCCTCAAGTTGTTCTTGATCAGCCCCCACAAGTTTTCAATGCGGTTCAGATCTGCACCTACTGGTGTCCACTACAGTGTGCGGATGCCCAGCTCTTCCAGCAGTGTGCCCACGAGGCGAGCTGTGTGAAGAGGGCTACGATACTGCTGGTAAAGAAAGCAACCGCCCATGAAGGGACCACCAAGCACGTAGGGGACCAACTCCTTATGAATGATGACATTGTACGCGCAGGCTTTGAAGCGGCTCTCGATGCACTCCAGACACTGACAGCGCACCTGCCACTTGACAGGACGCCCATCGTCTACTCGGGCTATAAAACAGGAAGGAGGAGAGAGACGTAGAGATAAAAAGCACGCCAGGTAACACACGATCTCTCTAGGCCAATGAAGGCAGTAAGATAGATTGTAATTGTCCTGGATAAAGAAATGTCTGATATTTTACAGGTTTAGCATCAAGCACTCTATCATTTTTTTTTTACAAGCCGACGTCCACTCAGTAAGTGCTGGTCTTGAAAGAGAGAATGCGAAACACAACGCTACCGTACCGACGGGCCGTCAACATGACAAGCACTGATGTGAAGCTCCAAAAGGAAACACGATACTCACATTGTTTCGGAGCAAAGTTATTTATGTGTGATGAGCATTAAAAATAAGGTCAGTGGTCAACTCTATGACACGTGCTAAGGTTCAAGCGTTTCTAATGCTACCGAAAGAAAAGAGCTTACTGTTGAGGAGGAAGAAACAATATAAACACACAATTGTCCTGAGCATACGTAACCCACTGTACCATGTGGAAGCTAAGTAAGAGGTCTCCTTGAGAAGTCACCCTTCTGAATACTCGGCATTGGAGAGGTGGTTTCCACATGCCTGCAGTTAAATGGGTGCAGACCTGCCGTTGCTGGTCCCACTGACTCGAGAAGCTACTCTTGTCAGAGAGTAGATCTCCCTCTAGTCGGTTGCCGTCCAGTGCGGCACCGCTTGTGCAAAGCTGAGACGCAGAATGCGTTGCCTGGGGGTTAGGTACGGCTTCTGAGCCGCCACGCAGTTTCTTAAAGCTGCTTCGTTGAGACGTCGCACGGTCGATGGCGACACCTCAAGGCCCAACATGTCACGCATTTCTCGTGCATTAAGGAACGGGTCCGCCACAACTGCGGCGACAATGAGCTCATCAGTTTCTTCATCCGTGAGTCTTGGTCAATCGCTGCGCTCTGTGTCGGCAATTCTTCCACCTTCATACCGACATGCATGATTAATGCCATTAACGGCACTATGCGAATGGCCAGTAATAATAAATTGCACGTTGAGAAGTGCCCTGGAGACTAAGCTCAATTACCCTTGTTCTTGTCAATTGGCACTGGCGGTGACATTTTCGCCGTGACATTTTTGTACTAAGAGAAAGGTTAAAATCGGGGCATGATTACAAGGCAAAGACGAGCAGCGAGTGGAAGCCGTACGATGATGGTCCAGACAGTGCAGAAACTGGGCCCAAAGCTTTGCCGTGACAGCGGCTCATGATTGAGATCGATTGATAAAATGACCTTTCCTTGCTTCACCAAAGCCCTGTCTCACGATTAAAATGCTAGGATCTGTAGCCAGCTTGTGCCGTTACAGCGCCTTTATTTGGGCCATGTTTAAAGCTGGACTAGAATATAGTGCATTTTCGCTGCAGTTATGCAAGGCTCAGAATTCTTGTTGTTCAAATTTAGCGCACAATCACACGCATTTGTAAGGGATCAGTAGTGGAAAGGCACAAAGGCAGTTGGTCCCTAACGAGGGCTATCAAGGATTCCCTTCTACTACTGCTTATTTACTATTATTACTAAAATGGTTATTTCTGTCACATACCTATTTGCTGTTTTTGAGATGCTGCTAATACTCATACAAAATTAGTAGCAACATACCTCATTTAATTGCTAATCATTTTCAGCCAGCCTATAATTTTCAATGGTGCTTTTTATGTCTCAGTGCTGTAATCATAAAAACCACAACACCTTATTTGTTATCCATTGTAACCTATCATCATGCAATTGCCGTTAGTGGAGCGCCCTGTTACTTCATGCTGTGTGTTTGTTCCGTGTCCATGCTGGACGAGTTGCTGATGTATTTGCCGTTAATGGCAACTTCACTAAGTATCAGTTGATTGTTATGTTTAGCTTGTTTATTTCTCACGGCAATAAAGAGCCTGTGAGTGCCGAACATATTTAATACTTATTTAAATGGAGTGTTCGAAGTGAGGATCCACAGTGCCTTGCATTTTACGCCTCGATGTATTCATCTCTACCTAATGATTCGAGAGTCGAGTGGAAGCCGCGCGTGCCTTCCAACAGCATGCTGATACAGCCACGGCATGAACGCCCAACCGTCAAGGCGAGTTGAAACCAGAGGAGGAGGGGAGCAGTTTGCCCTACTTTCCCTTTAGAGACTTTAGGCGCTTTGCGATGCGCACTCCCGCTCGCAGAATAGCCGAACGCTGCACTTGAAATTTATCAAGAGTGATAAACACCCGTCTGAGACTGAGGGTGAAGTTTGTCGTCACTCGGGGCACTCTCACAGTGAACGTGCGGCGCGAGATAGTAGCGCCGTGGTGCGGCCCCGCAGCCACTCTCGCGCCCGGAGACGTGGTCTCTCCACTTTTGCTCACAATTGTACATACTCGTAGACTCAGGCATGTCTTTTTAACTTTCATTTCACTTAAAACTATGATTTCGTGGTGCTACTTCAAGTCTGCTCAAAATGTAACGGCCACTTCAGTCCATACTTGTGCTGTCAACCTCATCTGGGGTAAAGGCAGCGCCCATAACGAAGCATTGACTTGCTAACTCCTCTGTGACAGGTATTCTACCCTTTCTTACTTTTGCAACATGTCTTAAGACACTATAATCACTATTAACCTCGCAGCCAAAGGGTGAATCCTCAAAACAGCACGCAACATATCTGGTGCTCCAGGCAGCCGCTTCATAGTTGAGCCTTGAATATAGCGGATACACACAGGGTGGCTGCTATAAGATGTTGGCAAGTTTTGCATAAGCTGTATATATGGCCTTCACAAATTATGAAGAAAGCATTTCAGTCACAGTATCTATGCACGCATTACGTGACCAAGCTGCTTAACAACGTGTAAATATGTAAGAAAAGAGCCACAGGAATTGCGCAACTACCACAGTCTTATGCAGGAGGAGTGACAGGATACCATTCAGAAGGGGCTCTAGACAGAAAGACACAATCTCTTCATCGTTATTCACCGAGTGTCTACAAAAACTATGCAGAGTTGCAGTGAGACCTAGGATAGGAGCTAATACGGAACACATGAGCAACCTTTAACTAGCTGACATGGTCCTGCTAAATGATGCAGGCTATAAATTACTATAAGTGAGTAACAACACAAAGAGCCAAAGCAGTAAGGTAGGTTTGAAAATTTATGTAAACAAAGCTAAAGTTCAACAGCCCAAGGCACCAATTTTCAGCAGATGATGACGCACTAGAAGCAAGGGGGAAGCAGGCCCATCCAGCTCATGAAATTATGGAAAGCGGAAATCATGAAAGACAAATCAGCTGGTGAAGAATTGCGGGTTGGTGCGTACATGATTTGGCCAACGTTCACCTCTAGGGTGAAAACTTCTAGGTGAACGAAAGAACTTGAAACAGCACAGTGCATGTTGAAAAGAAAAATCATGGATGTAACATTAGGGTATAAATAGAAAGCAGTTAATATGAGTTGGTGATATCCCTAGTCGAGATTAAGGTGAGGAAATTAAAAGTTTCACTGTGTGCCTAATGTGCAGGGAAGATAACTAGCAAGCTATTACAGTGAAGAAGTGGTTACCATGGAAGAGACAACATAGTTGAGGGCAGCAGTGAATCCAGTGGGGTTATGAGGTTCAGGCCTTTTCTGGGGTAGGGTGGCCACAGTTCACCCCAGGCAAGGGTGCGTGGACATCACTAGGAAAGGCCACAGACCTTCAGCGTGTTCAGCTCGGCTGTAAATAGTGAAGATTTGAGGTCATGTTATTTTAATTCTAGGAGACTGTTGAAAAGAACAGCGAGCTGTAAGTAATGAATGAATAAATTTATTAAAAGTGAGGGCTCATGGGTCACTGGATGGGGAAGGTTTTATGGTTTATCGGGGTTTAACATCCCAAAGCGACTCAGTCTGCAAGGGACGCCGTAGTGGAGGGCTCTAAAAATTTTGATCACCTGGGGTTCTTTTGATGTGCACTGACATCACACAACACAGAGGCCTCTAGAATTTTCTCTGGATGAGGAAGGGGATGGAGAGCTGTTTTAAAGCTTTCACTGGGTCACGACTCCTATTCAACTTGCCCAACTTTCCACCTTACTTCACTACGTGACTGGGTCATTACCCAGTGAAAACAACAAGAGAACATTGTTTTACTTGAATTGCATCTCGTGAAAACAATGTGTCAAACTTTTGCAGTTATTTCCAACTAATTATTTACGTGTATGTTACAGAGACAGGCATGAGCTTGATCAGTTCTGTGCTTGGGCAAATAAAAGTTGCACAAGTTAGACATGTACACACTTCGTAAATAATTACATGCATGGGGAAACAAATAACCCTTTTAGAACAAAACACGAAAGAAAAACAGCAAAATATAGATAGTAGAGATGACTTAAATATGAAAGGGCTGAGAATACTTATTAGACACATATAAGAAAATCACATATAAGAAAAAAAAAAATGATAGGTGTAACGTTAAGAGATCGGAAGCGGGCAGAGTGGGTGAGGGAACAAACACGGGTTAATGACATCCTAGTCGAAATCAAGAGAAAGAAATGGGCTTGGGCAGGGCATGTCATCCGAAGGCAAGATAACCGCTGGTCTTTAAGGGTAACGGAGTGGGTTCCAAGAGAAAGTAAGCGTAGCAGGGGGCGGCAGAAGGTTAGATGGGCGGATGAGATTAAGAAGTTTGCAGGCAAAGAGTGGATGCAGATGGCAAAGGATAGGGTTAATTGGAGAGACATGGGAGAGGCCTTTGCCCTGCAGTGGGTGTAGTAAGGCTGATGATGATGATGATGATGAAGAAAATCTTTATGTGTTGTATTGTGAATTTTTCTTTCCCAACGTAGTCTCTATTGTGCTAGTTGTACTGACCACTGGGTACATCTCCAATAGGTCCTTGTGGACGGGGCTGACCCGACGAACTAATGTACTATCAAATATTACGAAGCAATAAACTATCACTCTTATTCCTTCATATGTACAACATATGCTGCTTCCCACAAGTGCACGGCGATGACATCATTGCACTACTACGCTTTAAAAATACCAGCAGCACAGCACACCGCCTCTAAAGGCAATCAGCTACAGTTCCACGCAAGGAACAACACAAGACAGGCGTGTGACAGGTCCCGCGGCCACATGCGACAGAGCCGAATTGTAAATTAAGCGACAGCTGTTAAGTGATGCTTATCCTAGTACCCGCGGTTGTCATGCGAAACCCCCACGCCATGTAGTTAATGTAATGTGTCCATTACTTTGAAGAGCAAAAATAATCGGGCTTTAGCAAAAACACGACGCGTATGTCAACACAGAAACGACAGCTGTCGCGACCGCCTAGCATGTGGCTTCCGCAAATTCCCAATTATTTTTTCTTTGTGGTACTAGTAACACTGTTACCTGTAGAGAGACAAAGACTACCATGGCACTGCTGAGAAGAAACCAGCGCCGCTTTCCCGTAGCGTTCCTCAGGCACGCAAATTTGCCCGCCAAACACTCGTTCTCGGAATGCTTTCAGATTCAGGGTCTAGTTCGTGCTTGACTTGCTCCTCGACTGACTTATATCTCTTCGATGTAGGGCGAAAAGGAATTACTTTTATATACTTTTTTCCCACTAATACTTAAAATTGTAGTTTTACATTATTATGGTAATCAAGCAATCCTTAGGCTACACAGTTATTTCAAGCATAAAATTTCACCCAAGGTTCTGGGCTATCAGCGTAATCCAATACAAGCCATAAATTACTACACGTGCTTTTGTGTGTAAACACAACTCGTGGGCAGTTTGTGGCGCAGTGCTTTATGGTGACAGGTAGAGTCACTAAATAAAGACTTATCTTTATTTAGTGACTCTAGTGACAGGTTTGTAACAGCGCGCTGCCGCCAGGTAGTTTGTGCTGGCAGTTTGCGGGCGCAGTTGCGCTACGATTGGAAGCGACGTGGATTAGATGTACGAGGTGAGACGAAGCTCCTTTGCAGAGACGTCGAGTCCCACGTTCTCGGCCCTCTACGTCCGCCTCAAACAGTCCATGGTCCTATTAAGACTTCTTGCGAAATCCGCGCACAACGCGTCGCCCAAATTGCCCCTGAAATGCGTCATTCATAGAGTTGACGCTGGTCCCACCACCGACGTCGTCATGCCAGAGGTGGAAAGCGACAGGGTGACAGTACTCGTCGCCGGCATGATGGGCTGATTAGAAATCATTATTATACGCTTGAGGGTAGTACCAACGTCCCCCATAATGTTTTCTACTGCTGGTGCACCCACCACCCTAAGGCTTACTGCTGCTACAAGTACCAGCGCCTTCGCTGAACAACCCAGGTTTCATTGCTGCCCCACAGATACATCATCAACCCCTGCATGCCCTGTTGCAGCCACCGTAACAGGGAGCACACCACCTTGACCCCCCCCCCCCCCCCCCCCAATTCCCAGTGAAAAAACAACAACATTGGAACCAGTTGGACATTCCAACTGATTCCAACTGGACTTTCCAATTGGAACCAATTGGTTCCAGTTGTGTTTTTAGCCACCTGACCATTGGACCCAACTGGACCAACCAATTGGACCCATTTGGCTAGGCAGTTACTGCAGCCACGTAATATTCACAAAATATAACTCACAATTAAGTTTTGCAAAATACGCAGAGTGAGAAATATTTCTGCAATTTAGCATATTATTATTGTGCAAAAGGAAAACAGATTTGTGAAGACTGCAGGGAGACACTGTGTTTGGGGCGAATCAACATTTTTACTGCGGAATTGAAATTAGCATGCTTTTATGGAATTCAAGGCCTACATCACATCACACACGAGAAACACTACAAATTCAGACTCTATTAGCATATATTAGGTAAATCTGTACATCCGGAGAACACAGTTCTGGTCCAACTTATACAGTATTGTGCGTTTTTATCGTGAAGAATTTCAAAAATTTCCCCGCCTCAACCGCTGGCTGATTTGCGGTGAACTGCACACAGAGCTTGCGTATTATGGTAACTTTTGTATCGTAGCAAGTTTGACAACGGTACTTACTGATTTGAGCCGTGCATGATGCGAAAACGTAATCGTCTACGTAGAGATCGGCGAATCAAAGCCCACAGACGACGTTTTTTTGCTAAACGGCAGCAGTGGCGCTATCTGTTTGCGGCAGTGGAAAGCATCGCGACAAGGCCGCCGAGACGAGCGTTGCAAACAATATTCTTTGAAAGGTAAAGCCTCGTTAAATCAGTTGTTCTGATATTTTTCCGCTCACTTAGCCGAAAATTCTGTAAGCGCTTCAGTTGAAGCAGACGAAATGGCTGGAACGTCATATTCAAAGGGCCGCGCTTCTCGAAACGCTCGCCTCGGCGGCCTTATCAATACGCTTTTGACTGTTAAAAACAGATGGCGTCACTGCCGTCATTCAGCGAAAAAACGGCGTCTGCGGGTTTTGGTTCGTCGATCTCTACGATTGCGTTTTCACATCATGCACGGCTCAACTAAGTAAGTACCGTTATCAAACTTGCTACGATACAAAAGTTACCGTAATACGCAAGCTCTGTGTGCAGTTTCATCGCAAATGAGCCAGCGGTTGAGGCGGGGAAACTTTTGAAAGTCTTCACGATAAAAACGCACAATACTGTATACCCCATTTATGAGGCTCTCGTGCTGGGGGCAGTGGTGCTTGGCCACCGAGCGCAGTTATTTAATTTTGACCGCAGTGGTGGTGATGATGAATACAATTTAGTAGGTTAAGCTGCTGATAGCTCTTATTATAAGAACCAGATTAGTTCTGCCTTGTATATCAAATATGCAAACATTCATATGGATACAGTGGGTGCAGCTGGACAGATCCAATTGGATGCAATGGGTAAGACCAATTGGGCTCACCAACTGGAATCTCAGTTGGTCAAATGGTTACTCCATTTGGACTGTTCAATTGGGACTTTTGTACTTTTGTCCAATTCGAATTTTTGTACAGTCTGGCGGTTTCGCTACCATGTGCTGTGGCCTGAGCCTGTCCATGGCACCGCTGTAATGCTCTAGAGGATCTCGACCTCCGTCTTGCTCTATTATTGCTGATTTCTCTCTGGTAGCCAGTTTCTCACACAGGTTCCGCAGCCCCACAGGAATGCCAGGAAAATCGTGTGCTTCAAAAGTTCACTGTTCAGTACTGCCTTGAACTGCTTCATTAGTCATGTTCCCAAGTGTACCCGAAGCAAGACTAACGATTGTCTCCTGCTTTATTTTGAGTGCATTCTGCAGTGTGTAGACAGCTTCATTGTAATGAAGCTGTAGCCTTCTTTCTTGTGTATTGTGTATCTTGGCGCTAGAATCTTTTATTATACATTTGACAGCCAACTAGGCACATATACAACGTTTACTCTGCTAAGAAATTTTGAATGTAGGAGAATTCTAAGCCACTGTTAAGGAAATATTTAAGGTATTTGTGCACTCTTCGCATGTGTAGCAAAATATTCCTGTTAAAGTTTTTGCATCGCTCGCATGGAGCAGTTAAGAATATCATGGAAAACCGATACGGAGCGCTTTTGACGACTGTAAAAATAATATAAAAAAAATGGCAAGCCTCTGTACGAGTGATCTGTGGATATCGATTGTTATAGTAAAATCTTACATGAAACAACTGCGGTTACCAACTGTTTCCCGCTCAGAAATGCTTTTGCTCAGAATTGTTGGGTATAAGAGTACCTCATCTGTCTCTATTACGCAATCTGCTCTATTGCACAGGTGCATTTCTTAAACAAACCGTCAGGCGTATGCTCGTCAAATACATTACAATCAGCCGATATATAGAGAGAAAGTGCACTGATTGATTGCTTAATATATTGATTGACAGTTATTCACATTCCGCAGCAGTGGATAAATTTTGACAACATGGGGCTTTTACCGCGCGCTACAATCTCACTAGAGCAGATATGTTTTTAGCCTTCATCTCCATCTAGCTTGAGCCTTCATGGTCCGACATATAATCCACGACATTGTGCTCAGTAGACGAATGTCGTAACCGCTAAGCTTGTGACCACGAGGGGTCGATTTTCTAACGTAAGCAGTCGGAGTACGCACAAGCACGATGGCTATACCGTCAGCCATCTTGCGAGTAAAATACGGCAGAAAATGTCAAATTTTTATTCAGCATATCCCACCACCTCTTTTTGTTTTCTCTCTCTCGCAAATGTGCAGAATCATGGAGCCACGCGATAGGGACGAGGTCATCGCCGTCTGCCGCACTGGAGACTCGATCGCTACTGTCTTCTTTAGCCGCTTAGAAAAAGGCCTGGAAGTGAGACAAGGGATAAGTTGCATCAGACACCTTTGAAACAGGAGCAGGTAGGCGTGCATGATCTCGAGTTAAGCGTTTTTTCCCTTCAAAAACAAAAAGTGGTTACTTACCGACATTCCCTAAACACTTGCACTGAGCATGAATTAGACATCCATATCTCCGACAACCGAGACGGCATTTATTTTCAATTAGTCTTGTTATATTCACGTTTGCGTGCAGTAATAGACTGTCGATTTGATGCCATACATCTGCGAACGTGCACTTTGCATGCACAGAATCAGACGACTGTAGGCTGCCTGAGAAAAATGTTAGCGATTTCAGCTTAGATTGGACCCTGGGGTCGACATGGTGGGTGTGAGGTATAACCCGGAAAATACGGCGGGTAACCAATCGCTTTCCCTGACCAAAGACAAACATGCGGTACACTCACATGAGAGGCCCAACGAGAGGGTGATGGCTTTACTAAAGGAGCCGAAAGTCGCCTGGAGCGTCGAATCCATCTGTATGGCCTGGTTAATGGCCGTGATCAGCTGGCAGGCGATGCCCTTAATAACAGCAAGGAACTGGTCTGCGGGAAGCTGACCCAGGATGCACTGTAGGCAAAGAAATGCAAGACACGGTGGTTGAAGGCCTCCCAGGGTGATCCCCAAAGTGCTTCGGCAAATAAAGAGCAGAGGAAGCATTTGCCCATGCAGTCCTACAAAGTAGCTTCCATTGTACATGTAGGAAGCATGCCGGACTGCGACGAGTGTTAACGGGCTCAATTATTACTTTTTTTTTGCAGTGACAGCTCATGTCGATTCTTTCCATTTCATCCGTGGCGCTATCACGCACTCTCCAGGTAACGAGATTATTTAATGGTAAACGATGGTAATGGTAATGAATTAAATTAATGATAATGGATTTAATGGTAAAATTTCAATGTTTCGCGTTTAAGAGCACTTTATTTCCTTCCTTCGTTAATGTTTGATGGACAATGCCAAAAGATAACATGGTGACCACTTGAAGCTAGAATTATCGTCACAATGTGTGTGGCAACGTAGAATGATCCCTGAAATGCAACAAATCGTCGTGATACGGCGAGCAAAGCCTCTAGCTATCGCTCTTACTCTCATGCTCGCTGCCAATTTTGTAACGTTTTAGAATTTGCAGAAACGGTGGAGAAAAACACACAAAACAAGCATTTCACTTTCAAAATGGACAAAACTTTGCAGAGATGTTTCATAACAGTGCTGTATACTCACAACAATGGACTGCACCGTGGACTGCACCATGTTGGTCTGCAAGGAACGCACAGTGCGGAGCAGGAAGGTGAATCAGCATTTCTTATTCAATGTATTTAACGACTACCGTAACAGCCAGTGCGCAATAACGAGAGACTTTCTTAGCTTCCAACTCGAGCAACTAGAACGTATGTTGCAGCACAGGCGAGGCACAGAGGTCTCACAACTACGGATAGCAGGTTCGCTCAGGTGCGCGCTTTTTTGTCCCTTCATTGTTGCTCTATTTGTCGACTGCAAATCAGCTTAGTGATTTCACTAGCCCTCGCCTATGTCAAGATTATTTGAAAGCTGGCAACCAGGAAATGGAAAGTGGCACCTTACAATCTAGTACGGATGCACTTTTTATCCTTCCGAATAACCTCTCTTTTGGTCTCCGGTTCCTTGTTCCTGCTCGGAAATAGAAATTCGCTTATTATGCCAAAACACCGAAACAGTAGGCGGACGCACCAGCATAGCGGTGTTGCAGCGGCGAAAAAATTGGTTGCTTGGATCTTGGAGAAAGGAAATGGCGCAATATCTGTCTCACATATCGGCGGACAACTGAACCGGGCCGTAAGAGAAGGGATAAAAGAGGGACTGAAAGAAGAAAGAGGTGCCGTATTGGAGGAATCCGGAAATTTCGACCACCTGGGGTTCTTTAACGTGCACTCCTATCTCACAGCTCACGGGCCTCTAGGATTTCGCCCCCATAGAAATTCGACCGCCGCGGCCAGGATGTACCCGCGTCTTTCGGATCAGCAGCCGAGCACAATAACCACTGAGCCACCAGCTGCGGCTTAAATCAGTAATATATACACATAAATAAACTTATGCCATGCTATTTAAATACATGCTGTGATGTTCTCGGTGAGAGCAGGAAAACCAATCGAAATTAATGAGAGCCTAATTATTATTAGAGCCTAATAACCTAATTATTCAATAACATTGCAACGAATGTAGATCAGTTAACTCTTTCTTGCTCACATCTGTAAGAAATAACCTTTCAAACGCGTATAATGTTGAAAAAAGAGTCAAACAGCGCTATCAGCGAAAGTTTCTTGTTTTCAAGTTCTAAACCCTACACGTGAAAAGGCGCAGCTGCGCACAATCGCACCCGTTTTGCCGTGCCCTGGAAGTCGGAAGTCAGCATGCGCGTCCAGCAGTCGAATGTTGAAAGGACTTTATGCCTTAAAAACGTCAATATATATTTCAACTATTTTGAATTTTTTTTCTGTTTCTTTCCGCGCTCTGCATAAAGCTTCCGTTACAAGATGACGCCTTGGAGGTTCCTTTTGCGATGATTCGAACACCGCTAAGCTGTGTTTTTTCGCTGTTCCCCACAGAAAAGTGCTCAGCGACTAAATTAACAAAAAAATTGAAGCAGCATAAAGTATGGCGATGATTGCTAGGCAACCAACGACAGCTCTGTCTTAGTTATGCATGTATGTGTACGTATGTCTTTATAGTTTTTTTAATGGGACCATAATTCAAGGATTCCGCGTTAATTTAAGGTGCGACGCAAACAAACACAGGCACTGGAACTATCTCAAAAGGATTTTGCTCGTTTCATTGCTCTATAGTTTAAATAAATTGCAACTAGAATGAAACCTGCCTTGACTTCACATTTTTCTTCTCTCATCGCAGACTGTTTGCCCCGCATACGTATTCATACATTACTCCAACCATAGTTCCGCAGCAAGCGTACCTCAACGCCTCGGCACGTATCGACAAGACTAGGCCTTACTCACAAGATCGGTACCCCATTCCTGCAAGTCAAATGCTTTCCTTCAGATAGTTTTCACCATAGGCACGCAGCCAGTATAAGTTCATCCCCGTCAAAAGTATGCAGCCCAAGGGGTTTGCTATTGAGGTCTGCAGCGTGGCTCGGTATGCGTCCTGAGCGACCACAATCTCTTGTAAAGGGAATGGCTTCACGTCCTCGCTCGTCTCAAGCTTTAGACTGCTAGATGCGCTCGAGAGCCCCGCTAAACAGATTACAAGCGAACCCTTGGGCCTGTATGCTTTTCTAATGGTGAACGATGTGCGCAAATAGGGAAGTCGTAACGAGGGCTGCACGTTCCTTCCACAACAGCGGCCATCGCAGATAATCAACTGTTCAAGAACAACTTAGCTAACATAACTGGGAGCCATTTAGGATGATGATGATGATGATGACTTTTTATGGCACAAGGCCAGCCCAAGGGCGCGAAACTCGCCAGTCATTTTCAGAACACGTGAACCTTTTGTGGCCCTGTACTCTTTCCTGTATATTTTACCCTGTATTTTTGAGCTTTTATTGTTTACCCTTTTTGTAACCACTTGATCCTCCTTATTTTATTTTTTTAAACTTTACAGCTGCACTGTTTCGTTCATTGTGCATATGTTTTCATCATGAGTGGATTTACACAAAACCATGTGTAAGTCCTTCCTTATGTAATGCCCTCGGGCCTTTATGGATGAAATAAATGAAAAGAAATGGATTAAGAGCGCCATTGCCCAAGGTAGTTTTCATTGCACAAGGTGGGGTCAAAGATCCACTTTCTCAGGCATTTCACCCTAAGGTACCGAGCACCAGACCAGGGGAAAGCTTGTACCCATTGTATCACCGGTGGGCACCCGGCGACACTGGTGATCGAACCCCGCACCTCCCGCATGCGAGGCGGATGCGCTGACCACTAAGCACCGTTGCGGTCAGGAGCTATTTATGAAAGAGGTGCATCTGTCCACTGAACTGTGCTAAATTTTTATGTCTGCTTGTATCCGCCAGCTTCTGCATTGCGTTACTGGTCCTCTTTTATATATATGAATGGAGAAATAAAAGTAATATTAAAGCACAATATTTCTACAGTGAAAAGAAAACAAAGTGGGAGAACTCAACCTGGAGAGATGAAAATATCGCGTAATTACTCTTGTTGTTTTTCAAAATTGGCCAATTTAATATGTTTACTAAAACTCCTTTAAGTGACATAGTTCTCAAATAAGAAACTAATTAGTCATTAGCATTCATACAAGCCAAGCTATATAGCTACAAAAATGGCTGCGCTCTCTTGGATGCGAAGTAGTTATTATTCATTAGTCATTAGTTATTACTAGTTTTTTTTCCTGACCATTTTTATCTCAAGTATAAAGCACAAACGAGAATTTCAATGCTTAAGTTATTGACAGAGCACCTCCGGTTTCGATTAAATGGTTCACGGAATGCAAATAATGCTTGTTAAAATATAAATTACTGACCATTGTGGCATTCTTTCAAGTTTCCTGAAATTGACACCCTTACAGGATCCCAAATATTCTTCGTGCTGCTTCATGATGAACAAAATTATTGTTTTTGATAATGTACTTTAACTGTTCCATTACTCCTGACAGCAATCATGTGCTGATCGCAATGTAGGTATGGTGTAACATGCAGCGCAAACCGTTTATATTCGGACACTTATTCTAGTAAATTTCCTTCTGAAATATACTAGAAAGTGATATCATTTTTGTTGTTGATTCTGTAATGGCAGTGCTTCGTTTGTAGCCGCTTTTCACCTGCCTAGTCTGGCATCACTCCACTGACTACTAAGTTTGTTGTTCGGCATTTTAAGGCCATCTACGAGTGAATACCTCTTTATGGAACGCAGCCGTTTGAATACACTCTCTTCCAGGCTGAGCCAATCAGCGTAATTTCTAAATAAAAGCCTTGCAAATATGACTGATCCAGGCAAAACAACAATAACAACGTTTTGCAAATGCTTCCAGCTGGGACCAGCTTTTTTAAAGAAACCTGCACCACACACATAACTCGGAACAGTGCTAGTACCCAGAAGGCATATTACCAAAACTTGGTGCGGGCGCGTTAGTAAGAGAAAGACAAAGTTCCTAGTAAACGCGACAATATTTATAGCAACGCAAACCGGCATGCGGGCCAGCCTTCTTCAAGTCAACTTGTTGAAGTCGCGTAAAGAAAGTATGGTATACGGTATATGGGGTTTGACGTTCCAAAACGACATCGGCTATGAAGGACGCCGTAGTGGTGGGAGGGGGGTTGGGTTCTGCATTTATTCAGACAACCACCTGTGCGTTTCTTTACAGTTCACGAGTACTTTACGGTTCGCCTTTAAGGAAACGTGGCAGCCGCAGTCAGGATCGAACCCGCGTCTTCGGAATGAATAGTCGTGCGCCATAACCACTGCGTAATTGTGACGGGGCCCGTCAAGAAAGGTAGAACATGGTTTATTTGGAAATGTTGCGTTCAAACAATTCATGGCGCAGTATTCGCAGCGTCTCGAAACCGCCACCAGGTGACGTCATGAATTTCACAGGACGTCTTCAATTTTGTTTTACTGGTGACGTTCACACTCTCATGGTTACATGCTCTGTCAGTACGAATTTAGACACAGTTAACGCGAAACAAAGCCCACACGATAAGCACGCTCCCAAAATGCTCCTAACTTTTCCCCACCCCCAACCTCTTGCGCGCTTATCGTGTGGTATTCGTGTCCTGTTAACAGTGCGTAAGTTCCTATCAGTATCTCGTTAAACCACGAGAATGTACAATCAACAAACCTCTATTGCTGATGATGTGATTTTTTTATGGCGCGAGGCCATCTGCGGCGAAAGAGCGCCATGGCACAAGGTATTTTCGTCTACTCAAGGTGGGGTCAAAGACCCGTTTCCCAAGCATTTCGCCGTCAATAATCCCAGCACCAGGCCAGGGGAAGCTTGCACCCATTGCATCACAGATGGGTACCCGGCGGCACAGGGGATCGAACCCCGCACCTCCCGCATGCGAGGCGGATGTTCAAGTCACTAGGCCACAGCTGCTGTCTATTTCTGCCTTGTTTGTGAAGCGCACAGTCCCGTCAAAGCCGGATTCGGATCCGGATTCTCAAAAGAGCTGTCTGACGCAGTTAATATTTTTCCCCACGTCAAGTGCTTTTTTTCGGCTGATAAAAAGTGTTTATCGTGTTTCCACATAGAAAACACGGAAAAACGATTAATAAAGAACTGGGCGGTCACCACAACGCATGTGTTCACAGATCAACGCTAGAGTACGTGGCTTGCTCTTTCATTACCGTTTAACAGGATTGGGATCTGTGCTCGGCATTTTTATTACATCCGGTTCTGCTACCTCGTTCGTATGCACCCATTATTTGAAGCTGACTTGTCTTTTGACATTATTTTGTTATTTTTTGTTCTCTTTGTAGTGTCAAGGCCTAGGCATACTGCAGCATAGCCTTTTTTGGTGGCAATGGGAAAGTCGCTTGTGTCCGGTAAAAAATGAGCGCGAAACAGTCATCTAAGTGGAGCCCCACACGCAAAATTCATCACATGCATACCCGCATGTGCACGAAAAAGGAAATCCCAGTCATTCGTAGGGGCGTACTTCTGCGCTGGCAACGCCTGTGTCCCATTAACCTCCCGCGTCTGTTCAGCAGGCGTATGACGAATAATTACAAAAATAGCGCAGTTGTAACTCACTGAAGTGGCGTGTCGGCCGCAAGCGTCACAAAATTTATGAAACAATGTGGGCATAGAAAAAAATCGTTTTTAATGAGGCGCTTTTAATAGTGACGGTGAGAACAACACGTAAGCAACCTATCTAGCTCTCCACTTCACGCTCTAATAAATGACTGTGCGAAAGCATTGATCACCCTCTGCACTGTAAACAAAAGCTTTTAATGACGTCGTCCTCGCGTACTTCCACGTCCGGTTAGTGCCTGATTTTGGGGTATAAAAGGGCTCAGAGTTCCAGGGCACAGACATCTTGAACTGCTCCTACCAGCCTGGTCTCAGTCACCCCGTCCGCCGTACACTCAACTCAACGATGGCATCTGCCTACCTCCTCCTCATCCTTCTGGTCGCCGGAGCCATGACTACTGCATCAGCTTCATTGCCGAGTAAGCAGAAATTTTAAAGACCAGCAAGTTATAACGGCTAACCAATTTTTACCGAAAAATAACTTCGGAAGTTGTGATCCTCTCTAAAACTTTCTAACTTTTCAGCGCTCTCCACGCGTTCAGAACGCCAGAAATTCTCATTTAACGCTCGCAGCCCAGCAAATAATTGGTCCCTGTCGAGGACCATACGGCCTCGTTTCCTGCACCGAAACGTTTGCATGTAAGGAATAAAATAGCTAGCCGGTTACCATCCCCCATCGTTGTACTGCAAGCTAGGCTTTTTTAAGGACTTAACGTCCCAAAGCGACTCAGGTTGTGATGAACGCCGTAGGGGGGGACTCCCTAGAATTTCGACTACCTGGGATTCTTTAACGTGCACTCACATCGCACAGTACAAGGTGTTCTATCGTTTGGTTTCCATCGAAATGCGACCGGCGCGGCCAGGATGGAATCCGCGTCTTTCGGGTCAGCAGCCAACTACCATAAAAACTGAGCAACGCCCGTGGCTGCCTATGGTTTTTAATAAGTCCCGCACTGAAAATGTCGCAAGGAATGAGAAATTTAATCATTTTATCAGGCCTTGACAGGCAGGACATCGCGTAGTGTTGCTGTTTGAAATGTGGGACACCTTTAGCATAAGGTTTAGCTGGAGGAAGGCAGACTGCATGGTACATACAGGAAGAATCAGCTTATAATGCCGACCACAGAAGTCTCTTGTCGCACGCTTCTTAATACACTTGTAGTAAAATATAATGGAACCAAATGTGCAAGTCCGACCTTATTTCAATTATTCTGCCGAAAGGACATGAAGTTTTGTGGTTCATTCTTGAATGCTACCGGTCATTTCATGAAGTCAGCAATTTTTAAGAACTATCCTGTTTAAATGGAGTTACGTTACAACAAGTATTTAGAAGAAATCCAGGTGCACTTTTAATCTTTTCTACCCTAAATTCCTCAAAACCCCTCGATCATGGCGCATTGCCATCGTACTCCAGAATAGAACACTTGGTTCCATTAACTCCAACCGAAGAGTCAACGAATGATTTTCTCTACGAATATTTCCCTGAAAAGGCAAGGCAACAAACTGTTCTTTCATATATTTAAGCTTTTGGACATAAATCATTTTTTTGTCGTCTTCTCGATCAACCAGATTCGAATGACAGTTGAGGAGATTTGGTAGGAGGTGTTCATGCTTGAGAAAAATCAGAGCGGACATAGGATCCGTGTGCGAGATGTACCACCTCATCTGACGTCCTGTGACTGGGTAGTTTTCTAATCAGAATTCATTGTTTTTTCTGATATGAAACTGACCATAGTCCTTTTATGCTGCACTTACGTGTGCGTAGTCAAAATTTTGAAGTTAGTTAAAAACATTTTGTATATTTGCCTGTCTTGAAATGGCATACCCTGGGGTCATTTTATGATGAAGCGTTCTGCCATAGGCCTAGATCTCAGTATTGTTGTAATGCTGTTTATTTATTTATTTTTATTTATACTTTAACCGCAGCATCAATTTGTCATTACAGTGTGGGTAGAAGGAGGTGGCACATATAACACATAAATGCAGGTAAATGACAAAAAGAAAAAGCAGCACCATCATCTACAAAAGAATAGAAAAGATAACAAGCATCAGCGGAGTGCACATGTATATGCAGAACTAATACTAAATAAAGCTTCAACTTCGTACTTCACCCAAAAATATGCACTTCAAAGAAAAAATAAAACATCAACGCAGTACATGTGTAAATGCACGATTAATGCTACATAAAACTTCTAATGTGCTAATGTTTATTTCACAAAACTATAGTGCGCAAAGATGAGAATAAAGTGGAAAACACTAATTGGCCAACTACTTCTTAATTGTTCTTTTAATGTTGAAATATCGAGCGTTACACTCGGTATAGTATCCCTGCTACGTATTTTATTCCTTTGTGCTAACAATTCATTGATCACTGACTCTGTCCTGGCGTGTTGACAGGGCTAAACACAGCGAAATTGGAACTGTCGAAAATGAATAAACCTCGCGGTTCGATTCAGAACTATAATTAAAATGTGGCGCAAATAAAAGTGGCTAGCGCGACGAACTATTAGCAAATGTAAACTAATGCTAGTACCCCAACACATGTGGCCCTGCTAACTTTTATGGCCTGCACAAAAGCCTCCTGAAGCCCCTAACACTTTTCTTACTTCACGTGTGCTTGGCGCATCATAGTCTTAGTTTCTTTTGCGCCATTAAACTCAATATAACTAAGTAACTTTTCTTACTTAACTAAAATCACATCCGCACAAACATTTTGCTGTAAGTCACAGTATGCAAGATGTATTTGAAAGCATTGATAAGAATACCCTGACAAGGTTTTTGGCTAGTTGGACTAATGCAACCTTCTTACAATCCTTGCCGACATTTATGATGATAGCAGTTAATATGCACTTGTCAATGACATTCTTTTGTCACGTAAAAAGATTGAGCAATTTATCAGGCAGTCGGCAAAAAATAAATAGAAAGACTGAACAAACCGCAGAGATGTCGCTCTTGATACTTAAGAAATGTATTCGCAATCACTGTACGGTGTAATTTCAAATATTCCCTGCGACTAAATCGGCCACATCATTTCGAAACGCTCCAACTTATTTCATCACTTTATCTTTTCAGCCTCTTGCGTCAACATCACCCTCAACAACATACTCGGCATCGGAGCTGTGAGTCTCACAGTGATGCTATCTGCGCATTGTTCTGATTCGATTGAATAATAATAATAATTGGTTTTTGGGGGAAAGGAAATGGCGCAGTATCTGTCTCATATATCGTTGGACACCTGAACCGCGCCGTAAGGGAAGGGATAAAGGAGGGAGTGAAAGAAGAAAGGAAGAGAGAGGTGTCGTAGTGGAGGGCTCCGGAATAATTTCGACCACCTCGGGATCTTTAACGTGCACTGACATCGCACAGCACACGGGCGCCTTAGTTCCTCCTTAAAAACGATTCGATTGCATACAAAAAAATTCTCAACTGCTGTGAAAATAGCAAAGCTTTACTCGCTTGTTCATAGCGAGAAAGTAAAAAATTTCGTCGGCTTTCTGATGCATGAGCACGTAACATTACATGTGCACGCTGAAAAGCGAAAATTGAAAAAAAAATGGCTGGGAGAGAAAGAAAGTAAAAGAAGAGAGAGCATGCGAGAAAAGAAAATATACTTCGTGGGCGACGCTTTCAATACTTCACAAGATCGTTCAGCAGTGTCAAAAGAGAACGCAGAAAGAAGTAACCACGCAGTAGTAGATCTGAAGCGCGCCTGATACCAACGAGTTGGGTCCACCACTCATAACTGTAGGCACGAGAGAAAGTAGGTCGGACAGGTTGTCTAAACAATGCCTCATTTGGAGACTTCGTTTTAAATTTTTTTTATAATTGAGACGCGGTAACAAACAGCGCCTATATATGTTTCTCACTTTTTTTTTCCTTTTCAGTGCGCCGGCACATCAACAAACTTCTGCGGTAACACGAGCGTAAGTTTTCGCCTTTTGAAGCTCTCTATTAACTGAGCTCTCTTCGTGGTCTGTAAACTAGTGGCCTTTATTTCTTTCTTTTTCTTTAGAACGTGGATATTTCAGTCCGTCAATGAATCAGTTTTTTTTTAGTTCTTGTTGAGATCTGACCATTCACGGTAACATAACATGTAACAGCTTCTCCATAGGGGAGATAGTGCACAGCTGTCCATTTTCAGCGCACCCAGAAATTCTTGAGAAAAGCCTTTCCCAACGGGATATAGTTCATGGCCACAATGTTTTCATACATTGTAACATTTCACTATAGCAATCAATATACCCGCAGATCTCCCCTCGCCAAGCTTGCATTTTTTGCTATTAACGTTTTTGCTATGGTCAAAAAAGTTCCCCGCTGGTTTTCTATGACATTGGTAACTACTCGATGCGAGCAATGAAAAAACTTTAAAAGAGAGATTTTACTACGCATCCAAACAATGAATCACTACCTTCAATATTTACGTAACAGTACCTTACAGTGTTCCAATATACAAATTTTTGTCCAAGAATGGTGGACTTGTAACATTCTGGCCTGACAGTGCTGTTCTATTAAGTCGCGCTTATTAATAAAGTTTCCGGATGCACGTCGCGTCTTGGTTATGCTAGAAAAGAAGTGCTGATAAGGCACAATCACATGTGTATCCGTGAAGTGGGGTTATGTATTCACCATTGGTTATATAATGATATAGTTAATGGTTCTACATGAGCTCTCGTACCGGTGTATCATGCACTCGGGCTTCTTGAAGCTGTACTAATGTTGTTAGGCGAAGCTTGGGTTTAAAAGAATGGCCCGAACTCAGACTCTTCAAGCTGCCTGCACGATTACTGTGTCCTCAGCAAGACAGAGATAAAAAGAAACCAGCGTTTATTATTAGTATTATTATTATTTTTATTAATTGGTTGTGGGAGAAAGGAAATGGCGCAGTATCTGTCTCATATATCGTTGGACACGTGAACCGCGCCGTAAGGGAAGGGATATAGGAGGAAGTGAAAGAAGAACGGAAGAAAGAGGTGCCATAGTGGAGGGCTCCGGAATAATTTCGACCACCTGGGGATCCTTAACGTGCGATGTCAGTGCAGGTTAAAAATCCCCAGGTGGTCGAAATCATTCCAGAGCCCTCCACTACGGCGCCTCTCTTTTCCTTTCTTCTGCGCCATTTCCTTTCCCCAAAAAACAATTATTATTATTATTATCCTTACCGTGCACTGACATCGCACAGCACATGGACGCCTTAGCGTTTCGCCTCCATCGAAACGCAGCCGCCGCGGTCGGGTTCGATCCCGGGAACTCCGGATCAGTAGCCGAGCGTCCTAACCACTCAGCCACCGCGGCGGGTAACCAGCGTTTGTGAATGCGTTTAGTTTCCACGATAAATGGAGGCCACGGTTGTCTATTCTTTTCAATAAGAACGGCATTTCGGCTTGCAAGAGTCATTGTTTAGTAGATGCATTGTTTCCTGTGGTGGCAGTCAGGCTCATGTGGTGTAAATAACTGTCCTCAATATTCTGTCCGTGTTCGCAATTGCAGACAACTGCAACCACCCAAGGACTCATCAAGATCATCAACGTAAGTTTCTGCACTCTCCTGCATTTGATCCAGTTGAAAATCTTTGCTTGGCGGCCTTTTATGTCGCTAAATAAGCTTTCGTGGGCACATTTTTTTCGCTATTATCAACAAAATAAAGCGAAATAATCGCGGTTAACAGGGGTAATTACGTTGATGTGCTAGTCAGTGAAGTTCCACAGATATCAGTCCGACTTCTGTGATTTTGAGCCAATGTTATTTTGTTATCGTATGCAAATGCACATTGCGGCAAGGTTCTTTTTCTTAAAATAAAAGAAAAAAATATTAGGCCCTCAAATGACCCGTCTAAACGCCTTCGCTACAAACTTCATTGAACCCCAAATTCTCCGCTCAGACGTCGCTGTTCACCTTCGCTTCTATACTCGTAATTGAGCGAGAAAATTTTGAAAATTGATTGTTGCAGAAAGGAAATGGCGCAGTATTTGCCTCACATATTTGCGGACAACCGAACCGCGCCGTAATTAGGGATAAAGGAAGAAGTGAGAGAAGAAAGGAAGAACGAGGTGCCGTAGTGGAGAGCTCCGGAATAATTTCGACCACCAGGGGTCTTTAACGTGCACTGACATCGCGCAGCACACGGGCGCCTTAGCGTTTTTCCCCCATAAAAACGCAGCCGCCGCGGCCGAGTTCGAACCCGGGAACTCCGGTTCAGTAGTCGAGCGCCCTAACCGCTGAGCCACCGCGGCGAGTCTTGAGCGAGTGACAGCGGACTTAATAATAATAATAGTAATCAGTTTTGGGTGGAAAGGAAATGGCGCAATATCTGTCTCATATATCGTTGGACACCTGAACCGAGTCGTAAGGGAAGGGATAAAGGAGGGAGTGAAAGAAAAAAGGAAGAAGAGGTGCCGTAGTGGAGGGCTCCGGAATAATTTCGACCAGCTGGGGATCTTTAACGTGCACTGACATCGCACAGCACACGGGCGCCTTAGCGTTTTTCCCCCATAAACACGCAGCCGCCGCGGTCGAGTTCGAACCCGGGAACTCCGGATCAGCAGCCGAGCGCCATAACCACTGAGCCACCGCTGCGGGTCTTGAGCGAGGGACAGCGGACTGCTGACAATGAAACCCCGTCGCGACGTTCACTTGCAGTGCGCCATTCAAGGAATCGTCCAGAACGGCTCTCCTCAAGGAATTCTCAGCGCCCTGGCGCCTCTGCTGTTGATCATTGTGAACCGGGACATTGCAAGTGAGCTGACCGTAAAATTTTATTTCTAACAACATATTACGCATATGATTTCTATCCAGAGGGCTAAACCTTTTTCTATGCACGTAGCAAAGAAATAGCTCGCAAGCCGGAATGCGTGCGGCAATTTCACAGATCGTATTTTTTTATGTACTGAGTTATTTATTTTTCGTTTATTTACTCGTTTATGTATTTGTTTAGTTCCTGCCCTATTTCTTTTTTTAGTAATTTATTTATTTGAGGCACTTTTCTTGTCATTTATTCGCAGAAGAGTTGTCTTCCGTGAAAGAATGACACAAGACTCTATGTAAATGTATCAAAAGTTTCAAGTTTATTTAATAACGCAGACAGTAACAGTGTAATAACTTCTAATACAATTCTAATAACAGTAATAACTTCTAATTGTATCGCATTGTGAGGATATAATGTAATTCGGTGTGCCTGTGAATATTTCGTGATCAGATTGAGCAGTTACGTTGTCCAGAACGCAACACCGCTTGGTGCTGAAAAAGACAACAAGAAAAACAGTCATAGATTGCTGGTCCCTGTATACATGTACAATCTACAAGAACGTTTGAGCGTTCTTCGTTTTTATTAACTGGTGAATTCCTAATCATATTACTGTTGTCATTTATGTTGAAGCTGTTGTCCAAGACCACAATTTTCCTTAGGTTTTACCGGCCGATCCATAGTAAATGCATGATTTCATGCTTTTGCCTGTGAAGCGGGTGCAAAGAAGCAGAAATATTAGCATTTTATAATTTCCTCTTTGAGCTTCTTTCTACTAATCTATGGGACGTAATTTTGCAGCCGGCCTCAACCTTGGGCCGCTGGGAAACTTCCAGCTCTGCAACTCCAGTGGATGCCTTAACTTCCTCATCAAGAACGACTCGTGCCTTGGATCGATCAACATTGGTCTGCCAGCCGTCGGAAATCTAAGCTCGGTAAAAAAAAAAAAAAAGTGGGCCGGGAGCCTCTGTCGTAGGGACATTTGTCTCCCTAATGTTACTCTTTGTTCCTAACGATTATTAATTCCTTATGTATCGTTTTCAGTGCGCTGGAGATACTGCTATGCTGTGCACCGCTGGATCGCCTACCACCGTAAGTTACCGGTTATTACGCGATAGCGTAATGAGCTCGTTCCACTGAAAACCCAAAGTCGGCTGTGGGTATGCGTCAGTCGAAAAAAATCCCAGATTCCCTGAAATCAGAATACAGAAAATAAAACAGCCGGCATTGGCACTCAAACCCATACCCACTGTGTGCCAGGCGGGCACGCAATGCGTAGTCCAGGAAGTGTCCTTCATTGAAACGCGTTAGATGGACACCAAGTGAACGCGTTATAATGTTTTGTTTCGTTTGGTTCGGTTTGGGGTTTAACGTACCAAAGCAGCTCAGTCTATGAGGGACGCCGTAGTGGAAATCTCCGGAAATTTCTACCACCCGGGGTTCTTTAACGTGCACTGACATCGCACAGTACACGGGCCTCTAGAATTTCGCCTCCATCGAAATTCAACCTCCGCGGTTGGAATCGAACCCTCATCTTTCGGGACAGCAGCCGACCGCCACGACTAAGCTACCACGGCGGCCAGTTATGGTGTGTAGGACTTAGTAACGTGTGTTTGAGATGTGTAGTGATGTTACAGTACTTTTTTAAAAAATAATATAAATATGCTAATTAGGCGCCAGAAATTGCGCGCAACGAAAAGGCGCTTTTATGGTGCTTCATTGTACCGAAACAAATAGTGGGCGCGTGCACGGGTATGCAGTGGGGTAGTATGTCGTGCAGTGTAACCTAGATAGTGATTTGTGATTGCCAATCGAAAAGTGTGATTGGTGATTGGTAATCGGTAATGTGATCGGAAATTGTCGTTGCAATCGATGACCGTGATCGGTAATGTATTGTGGATTGGTAATCGATGTGGAATGAGAGAGAAAAGGAATAAAAATAGAAAAAAGTAGGAAAAGGTGCTGTCGCGTCTACTCCTAAGGCGAAGCTTAAGCGTCCTCCTAATATTTTACCCCAAACATCCCCCTGATAGTTGTCGCGCTTGCTCTCATGATTTATAGCAGGTTGTAAAGTTGGATGGAATCAGCATCAGATCCATAGTAAGGCCAAATTACTATTAGGAAAGGTCTTAGCGATAACTTCAATTAGGGTTACAACCTGATGATTGAGGAGTAAATATTGCAGGTAAAAATTTTACAATGGTTCTTTACCCTGAGTAAGCACACCATGGGGCATGTTTCTGTAGTTCCCCGCTCGTAGCGAATTTCAACGCAGTTCCTCGTATGTTTATTCGCGCCACGTCGGATAAAATTTGAGAAATCAGGGGAACACACAGGTAGTTCTAAAATCAACCCAGCGCTCACCAGTGGCCGGCAGCCAGTCCCTGCGTGCGTGTTGTGGCTTCGTAGGGAAAACAGGGGACGTTGGGATTTCAGTCACAGACAGTTTTCATAAACTGGTGACAGCTAACATTGGTGCGTTAGACGGCGAGGTAGGTGAGGAGGGCTAGAATCTGCAGTATGGTAAGACAACAGTTTAAACGCGTCCTAGCATAGTTGTAGTACTATCATTAAAAAATGCAGCTCAATTAACACCGGATTGCAATGCCTACTGTGCGACACAAACGGCAGAGAATGTTTTAGCGAATATTTTATGGTAGATATGTTTTTTATATCACATTCAGTTTTTATTTGTTTATACATTTCATAAGTACAGTATATCATGCAGAAGGATATCCCGAAGTCAAAGACTGTAGTGAGACCTCCTAATCAAATATATCGCGTAAAACATTTAACAGCTCGCGACAGATGAAATGAATATGTGAAATTAAATATATACAATATGATACAACTTAAAGAAGACACATGAGAGAGAAATGAAAGCTATTAAAATTTAATATTATTATTATTATTACTATTATTATTATTATTATTATTATTATTATTATTATTATTATTATTTGTAACTATATACGCAAAAACACCGACGCGTCACAAATGCCGAAATGTTCATTTTCAGACTGCCTTTTTCTCCGCGTCTCTGAGCTCTGCCGCAAAGTACTTCGATCTCTTTGGAAAAAAAAATGGAGTCGCCAGACTGTTTTTTTTTTTGCAGCTTCGTCATTAACTCAGTCTCATGCAATGCCTGTGTATGGCGCAGAATTGTACACAGCGAGCGAAGTGCATCAACACTGTATTTCCAGTTTGCGGGTTCAATTTCCTGGTTGCCAGCATTCAAAGAATCAAGGTACCTTTGAGAGCTATTCAATAAATTGCGAGAATTAATAAAGCGCGAACAAAGCAACTTAACAAGAACAAAACAAAATGAAACAAAAGACAAAACAGGCTATCCGTACTTGTGGAGCGTCCCTGAGAGTCCTTGAAGAGGCATTCGCAACTATGAACAAGGCAACGCAAATCCTTGTTCGGGCTAGTACTAGAGTTGGCAGGCAAAGACGTAGCTCGTTACGACGAAAAGATTGTTGCGATGCACATGAAAATACGTCCATCAAATATTGACTCACCTTCTTGTACGTGTTCCTTGTTGCAGACCAACATGATTCAGTCCACGGTGCAAGCCATTGTTGTGAGTATACGGCACTGTTCTCGTACATATCTCAGTAATCTGCTTTTTACGCGATGACGCATACAGCTCGTCTGATCGAAAAGCTGTCGGCGTAGTAGTAGTCTGCACCGCGTGCCGGAAATATTCGGGCGCTGCGTAAAAAAATCGTATCATGGTAATTTGTGGAGCTAGTGATTGAGGATTGATTGGAGTGTGATAGGCGATGACGAGTTGATGAAATCATTGCAATTCATTGATTATTTAAAGAAACAAAAAAATTGAAAAAAATGGAGATCATAGGCGTCAAAATGCTCAGAATGAAAAGCCAATGCTTGAAGATGCTAATTAAGAAAGTTTTGAGTGTGTAATTGACCATCGAATTAATAGAAACAATTGAAAAAATTAAAAATGCGTTCAAAGGTGTCAAACTGCTCATAATGGAAAGCCTAACCCACTACGCTATCATGTCATACTCTTAAGGCGGAGCTTAAGTGTCCGCTCCAAATATTTTTTTAATGCGAAACCATTACCGGACGCACTGCGAGAAAAGCCGCTGGCTTGTGTTAGTGTGTGTACTCGCACACGGTACGGAAAATATCAGCGAAAACCCAAACCTAGCACCGCCATCTCAGACAATGATATACTTGTCGTTCGTGTATGCATGTTCCTCACCGGCTAATATTAATGTGGCGCCAGTTTTTCCGACTACATTTGTACCAAATGGTCACATACGATTTCTCGTCGTATATAGCTTTCATGTACTAGTCAAGTGTCAGGCTAACCTGCGACATAAAAATAATAATTGGTTTTTGGGGAAAGGAAATGGCGCAGTATCTATCTCATATATCGTTGGACACCTGAACCGCGCCGTAATGGAAGGGATAAAGGAGGGAGTGAAAGAAAGGAAGAAAGTGGTGCCGTAGTGGAGGGCTCCGGAATAATTTTGACCACCTGGGTATCTTTAACGTGCACTGATATCGCACAGCACACGGGCGCCTTAGCGTTTTTCCTCCAAAAAACGCAGCCGCCGCGGTCGGGTTCGAACCCGGGAACTCCGGATCAGTAGTCGAGCGCCCTAACCACTGAGCCACCGCGGCGGGCAATATGGATTCGAATCGACGACATAAACACCTTCAATTGTATGCCTTTCCAGACTTCTTACTTCTCCTCTTAAGGCACGGTTGAGGTGTCCACCAAGATGTGAGACAGTTACTGCGCCATTTCCTTTCCTCAAAAAAAAAGTTCGTATCAAAATTGAGATGCAACCGTCCGTCGTACAGAGTTCAGGGTGGTGTCATACGCGCGCGCGTGTGTGTAGGCCGGCGTGAATGCACCCAAGCAAAGTAATGCTTTCGCATTCCTACACATAAGCAATGTTGAGTATCTCTGTCGAATTTTTTTATTCGCTCTCTTAAACTGAAAACTTTTTCTTTTCTATTAACTTCTAATACTTTACAGAAACAACGGCGATCTTCAGACCGGCACCTTCGGTGTTTCATCGCCAGATGGCGATAAATCTTTTCATTTCATTGATCAATATGCGTCGTCATACACATCACGACAACGATTTTTTTTCACAGAGTGCATGGACGCATTAAGCATTAGCAATTAAACATTTACAAATAAAGATGAAGTAAGGTGTCCTCAAACATGAAACACTAAACGTTAGCTTAATCAAGTTACCTGGGCAAGACGTGACATTTCCGCGGATGTAATGCAACGAATCGGCAGCAGCTGTCACTAAAATATTTGAGCCCATTACAGACATCCCACTCAGACATGCTGCCTACAGAAATGCAGACTACTAATTACCTCAAGGTTTAATGCTTCCAATGCTTTTTAACAGCCGAAACACTCTGAGGACCACCCTGGGAGACCTTCAACCACCGTGTCTTGCATTTCTTTGCCTACAGTGCATCCTGACTCAGCTTCCCATGAACCAGTTGCGCGCTGTTCTTCAAGGCATCATCTGCCAGCTCATCAATGCCATTAACCAGGCCTTACAGGGAAATCTGGCGCTCCAGGCGACTCTCATTGCCTTCCGCTTGGCCATCACTACCGCTCTAGGCGTCACGTGTGAGTGTGTCATGTGCCTCGCTCTGATCGAGAAACGCGATTCGTTACCCGCATTATTTTCCGGATTATACCTTACACCCACCGTATCGTCCACAGTGGCCAATCTGAGCTGAGATTGAAAACGTTTTTTTTTTTCCGGCAGTATGCACTCGTTGTCTGGTTCTGTGCATACAAAGCGCTCGCCTGTATATGCATCGCATGTATTCGGCAATGTTTCAGTGCACGTAATCATAATTCACGAAATACGCTCACAATGACTCCGATCTCTGCTATCGGAGTCTTGGATTTCTCATTCTCGCTCCACGTATGACAAAATTTTTTAGGCAGTATGACCAAGCCGCTGTTCTTTTTGATTCCATACGAATGCCAGGCATGAAGTCATGCCCGCCGTGTTGCTCCTGTTTCAATGGCGCCTGACACCGTTTTCATCTTCTCTTACTTCCAGGCCCCACGATTGGCTAAAGACGGCAGCAATGAGTTCCCAGTCCGTGAGGCGGCAAGAGCACCCTTCTTCCCTCGTGGCTCGACGCTTCTGTGCTTTTCTGAAAGGAGAAATGATAAAAAGGTGGTTGGCATATATTCAATAAACATTTGACATACGGTTTACCGTATTTTGCTCTTAAGATGACTGGCCCTACAACCGTTTTCTTGGCGCTTACTCAACCACCTATGTCCGCCAATTGAACCCTCGAGGTCGCTTAGCAGCTATGGAATTCATCTGCTGAGCTCCGAGGGGCATGGATTAGATCCCGGCCATGGCAGTAGCTCGTCATTTTACTCCGGTTCGGAAGCTCGACTCGTTAACTCAGCTACTACTGTGGCTCAAAGCTCGACCAGCCGGGTTACCCAGCGTCGCAACGCTGTAACCTTGCGAACACTGCAACAAAGCCTTTGTTTTTTTAGTAAAGTCAGTTACTTCCTTTTTCAGTGTTACGTCAAATCTATCGCAATTACTCGATTCTAACGCGCACCTT
Organism: Amblyomma americanum; assembly: GCF_052857255.1. Lineage (NCBI taxonomy): Eukaryota > Metazoa > Arthropoda > Arachnida > Ixodida > Ixodidae > Amblyomma > Amblyomma americanum. The sequence continues at coordinate 31,856,342 of NC_135504.1, read as the reverse complement.
TTTTTTCAAGAAGAAATCGACCAAAAATGATACTCGTGCTAGTATGCAGTGCTAGAATCGAGGCCCTGCCGCGCTGGCTCAGTGGTTAGGTCTCTCGGCTACTGATCCGGAGTTCCCGGGTTCGAACCCGACCGCGGCGGCTGCGTTTTTATGGAAGAAAAACGCTAAGGCGCCCGTGTGCTGTGCGATGTCAGTGCACGTTAAAGATCCCCAGGTGGTCGAAATTATTTCGGAGCCCTCCACTACGGCACCTCTCTCTTCCTTTCTTCTTTCACTCCCTCCTTTACCGTTCCCTTACGGCGCGGTTCAGGTGTCCAACGATATATGAGACAGATACTGCGCTATTTCCTTTCCCCCAAAACCAATTATTATTATTATCAGAATCGAGTGCGAAAACAAAACTATGCCAGCAATACCCCACTGATATCGGCCTCACAAAGATGGCGGCTTGGTACTTGTGAATCCATATTATCAATACCGCCTACCGCAGGCTTGGATACCGAAGAGCCTCGAGAGCATATGAAGTCTGCTGTCAGCCAGGCGCCGATCTGCACTTGAGTCAAGATGGAAACGTCAGTTGCGAAGACGCGCCGAGTTCCCTACTATACGTAGGGTTGAAATAAATTGACAGTGGCTTATCTTGGCTAACCCTGGAATTCAGCGAAAAACTTCTGCACACATGGTTACCCGCCACGTGGCTTCACATCACCCCATCGGATGTTCTTAACGTCAAAGGTCAACCCTAAGGTCACCCAATGTCAAGTTTCAGAGATCAAATGCCAACTAAATGTGACGAGTCAAAGTCCGGGGTCAAGGCTTGGACACCATAACTGTACCACATATGGCCATACACGGCTATCCTTGGTTGGACTGAAGGACGTTCAAGGTCGTTGTGCTGCCTACCCGAAGACTGCTTTACTTAGCGTAGTGAAGCATTTCGCTACAAAAGGCGACAGTGCAGGAGGAGGCTTTGCGCAGCCGGCAGCCCCGCGCCGAGAGCGCCACCACCGCTGACGCTCCCGACCAGGGCGCACAACCGTCTTGGCGCCCTGCCGAGCTCGCTGAACGTGTCACCGCTGGCAGAGCTCCTGTTGAAAGATAAACGCGCCACCATCCTATGGGAGCGCAGCATCTCGGCGCGCTGCCAAGGTCTACACTGAGGACACGGACGAAGGCGGGAAGGAACGAGCTAAGATGAGCGAACGCTTTGAAATTAAGGGTTAGTTCGCACGAATCCGGTGGCAAACGAGTGGCCTCACGTGCGTATTTTTTTTTATCGAAGCATGAAAATCCGGTGCGCATTACAGACTTTGAAAAGCGGGTGCGCGTTACAGTCGAGGGCGCGTCAGAATACAGTAAATACGCTATTTCCTCAGTTTTTGCAGTTGGCGTTGACCGCACCGAGGAGGGCGCGGTTGCCATGCCATAAAGACGCGCAGCATAAAATCCTGATCAGTTAGCAAAAATATTTTACCTTTCTTTTTGCTTTTATTTTAAATTAAACACTTACTACTACTACAGGGTTGAATGACGTCATGAGTGACGGCAGTACATACAGGCCAATCGGCGTGTCATCGTATGCAGCGTGTCAACGAGTAGAAAAGAAGAAGGCGACACGGATGCTTCTACAAAAGACGACTAAGGTTGTTGGAGGAGCCCTTGCAGCATCTTGGCCTTGGTCTGAGCAGCCCGCGCTTGCTGTCATTTGGCGCCACCGCACTTGCGTTCAGCCACAGATCTCTTTGTAGCAATAATAATAATAATAATAATAATAATAATAATAATAATAATAATAATAATAATAATAATAATAATAATAATAATAATAATAATAATAATAATAATAATAATAATAATAATAATAATAATAATAATTGGTTTTTGGGGAAAAGAAATGGCGCAGTATCTGTCTCATATTCGTTGGACACCTGTACCGCGCTGTAAGGGAAGGGATAAAGGAGGGAGTGAAAGAAGACGGGAAGAAAGAGGTGCCGTAGTGGAGGGCTCCGGAATCATTTCTGCCAGCTGGGGATTTTTAACGAGCACTGACATCGCACAGCACACGGGCGCCTTAGCGTTTTGCTTCCATAAAAACGCAGCCGCCGTGGTCGGGTTCCAACCCGGGAACTCCGGATCTGTTCAAAATTTCTTGCCGGAATCTCGTCTACTGTCCTGCTAAATGTTATGATATTTGCTTTTCTATGCATTATTACATTTTGAATCGATCATTCTTTTTTTTTCACCCAGACCCTTATCTCTTTTCAGACCATGCCCTACTTGAGGTAGAATCCACCAGAGTAGTTAACCCGCGTGATTTGATTTTGCCTTTGTTATGTACAGGTGTATATAGCAACTTCTGCCTCCCGACTCTTGGCCGATCCACCTGTGTGAGTATGTGCCAACTTTTGAAAGGCTAACAACAACACTAAGACGACGGATCAAGCAGTCTTAGCATGAACAATACAAGTGTCCGTCCAGTCAATTCTGCCATATACGTGCCACGGAGGGAGCAGCAAAGCGACTTTAGCAAGAATAGTGATTTTTTCAGGCCGCAGACACGGAAGAAAAGTGCCTTCGAAGCAAGGACCTTGCCGTTTGAACCGCGGCGATCAGGGCGAGTCGACTTAGACGCCAGGGCCCGAGCACTTCGAGTCGATTCCACAGGCAGATCTTGGGCGACCAAACAAGCGAGCCAAGACAGCACTCAAGGAAGAGGCTGCAACTAAGGCATTCACCAGAATGTTTCTGGACAACCCGTTCGACTGCAGCTACTAGGTAAGCGATCAGTTGTGATTCAAGATCGAGCTCTTTGCCTTGACTCTGCCCAAGCAGCGGCCAGTGCTCTCGTTGGAGTTTCCGGACAGCGGCGTCTCTATGGTACGGCTGTGCATGACTCTGGACCACTGGCAGTACAACACTCGCAACCGTACTTTTTTTTTTACTTAAGCCCCAGAAGCCGTAGGTAGTCTGCTATTCTTAGCTAATCGTGGCGACGTCGGTATGACGATGGTTGTACAGCGTGTAGTGTGTGCACGACGTTGTCGTAGCAAAGAGGATGATGTCTCCGTAATTCGGCAGGATTGGCCAGATGAGCTGCTACAGCCATAAACCATGACTTATAAAACCCGGCGCATGCTAATACGCGTGCAGGCAACTAGGCACTTTGGAATTAATTAATTAACGTTCATTGCGGGCTTTATATTCGCTATCCGCTGGGATATCAACCTGAGTGTGGCATGACGTGAAAGTGCCCTGCATGGGTTTAAGAGAGGCAAGAATGCGATCATTTAGGATGATCGATGAACCCTGAGGGGCAGCACAGATTCTTCTTTTGTTTACGCTAGGAATTAACGCTTCGAAGAAATCACGTGACCTTGTGGAGTGGCCCTCGCATGAAGTCATTATCCACGAGGGCCATTCGGCGATGCTACGTCGGCTGTGTGGTCGCTTGCATACATGGTTCACTCTATACTGGGAATCGTGACCACAGTAATACACATACACTACGCATATGCTACTTGTGCATCACTGTGTGCTTTATCATCGTCATCGTCATCATCTGCTTACTGCAACGCAAACGCATTCAACCTTAAAACGTAAAATGAGAATTTTGGACAAAATTTTGAATGTAGGAGAATTCTAAGCCACTGTTAAGGAAATATTGAAGGTATTTGTGCACCCTTCGCATGTGTAGCAAAATATTCGTTTTAAAGTTTTTGCATCGCTCGCATGGAGCAGTTAAGCTGCCATAGAAAACCGATGCGGAACGCTTTTGACGACTGTAAAAATGTTATCGGAAAAAAATGCAAGCATCTGCACGAGGGATCTGCGGATGTCGATTGTTACAGTAAATTTTTACATGAAACAACAGCGGTTATCAACTATTTCCCGTTAAGAAATGCTTTTGTTCAGAATCTGTCTATATTACGCAATCTGTTCTATTGCATAGGTACATTTCTTAAACAAACCGTCAGGCGTATGCTCGTCAAATACATTACAATCAGCCGATATATAGAGAGAAAGTGCACTGATTGATTGCTTAATATATTGATTGACAGTTATTGACAATCCGCAGCAGTGGACAAATTTTGACAACATGGGGCTTTTACCGCGCGCTACAATCTCACTAGAGCAGATATGTGTTTACCCTTCACCTCCATCTAGCTTGAGCCTTCATGGTCGGCATATAATCCACGACATTGTGCTCAGTAGACGAATGTGTCGTAACCGCTAAGCTTGTGACCACGAGGGGTCGATTTTCTAACGTAAGCAGGCGGAGTACGCACAAGCACGATGGCTATACCGTAAGCCATCTTGCGAGTAAAATACGGCAGAAAATGTCAAATTTTTATTCAGCATATCCCACGACCTTTTTCTGTTTTCTCTCTCTGGCAAACGTGCAGAATCATGGAGCCACGCGATAGGGACGAGGTCATTGCCGTCTGCCGCACTGGAGACTCGATCACTCCTGTCTTCTTTAGCCACTTAGAAAAAGGCCTGGAAGTGAGACAAGGGATAATTTGCATCAGACACCTTTGAAAAAGGAGCAGGTAGGCGTGCATGATCTCGAGTTAAGCGTTTTTTTTCCTTCAGAAACAAAAAGCAGTTACTTGCCGACATTCCCTAAATACTTGCACTGAGCATGAATTATACATCCATATCTCCGACAACAGAGACGGCAGTTATTTTCAATTAGTCTGGTCATATTCACGTTTGCGTGCAGTAATAGACTGTCGATTTGATGCCATACATCTGCGAACGTGCACTTTGCATGCACAGAATCAGACCAGTGTGGGCTGCCTGAGGAAAATGTTTGCGATTTCAGCTTAGATTGGACCCTGGGGTCGACATGGCAGATGTGAGGTATAACCCGGTAATTGCGGCGGGTAACCAATCGCTTTCCCTGACCAAAGACAAGCGTGCGGTGCACTCACATGAGAGGCCCAACGAGAAGGTGATGGCTGTGCTAAAGGAGCCGAAAGTCGTGTTGAGCGTCGAATCCATCTGTATGGCCTGGTTAATGGCCGTGATCAGCTGGCAGGCGATGCCCTTAATAACAGCAAGGAACTGGTCTGCGGGAAGCTGACTCAGGATGCACTGTAGGCAGATGAATGCAAGACACTGTGGTTGAAGGCCTCCCAGAGTGATCCCCAAAGTGTTTCGGCAAATAAAGAGCAGAGGAAGCATTTGCTCATGCAGTCCTACAAAGTAGCTTCCATACATGTACGAAGCATGCCGGACTGCGACGAGTGTTAACGGGCTCAATTATTACTTTTTTTTGCAGTGACAGCTCATGTCGATTCCTTCCAATAGATCCGCCGCGCTATCACGCACTCTCCAGGTAACGGGATTAATTTAATGGTAAACGATGGTAATTGAACCCGACCGTGGCGGCTGCGTTTTTATGGAGGAAAAACGCTAAGGCGCCCGTGTGCTGTGCGATGTCAGTGCACGTTAAAGATCCCCAGGTGGTCGTCATTATTCCGGAGCCCTCCACTACGGCACCTCTTTCTTCCTCTCTTCTTTCACTCCCTCCTTTATCCCTTCCCTTACGGCGCGGTTCAGGTGTCCAACAATATATGAGACAGATACTGCGCCATTTCCTTTCCCCCAAAAAACCAATTATTATTATTATATTAATGGATTAATTTAATGGTAATAAATTGAATGCTAAACTTTCAATGTTTCGCGTTTAAGAGCACTTTATTTCCTTCCTTCGTTAATGTTTGATAGACAATGCTAAAAGATAACAATGGTGACCACTTGAAGCTAGAATTATCGTCACAATGTGTGTGGTAACGTAGAATGATCCCTGAAACGCAACAAATTGTCGTAATACGGCGAGTAAAGTCTGTAGCTGTCGCTCTTAATCTCATGCTCGCTGCCGTTTTTGTAAAGTTTTAGAATTTGCAGAAACGGTGGAGAAAAACACACAAAACAAGCACTTCACATTTAAAATAGACAAAAATTTGCTCAGATGTTTCATAACAGTGCTGTATACTGACAACAAGGGACTGCACCGTGGACTGCACCATGTTCGTCTGCAAGAAGGAACGCACAGTGCGGAGCAGGAAGGTGAGTCAGCATTTTTTTATTCAATGTATTTAACGGCGACCGTAACAGCCTGTGCGAAATAACGAGAGACTTTCTTAGCTTCCAACTCAAGCAACTAGAACGTATGTTGCAGCACAGGCGAGGCACAGAGGTGTCACAACTACGGATAGCAGGTTCGCTCAGGTGCGCACTTTTTGTTTTGTTCCGGCATCGCTGCTCCATTTGTCGGTTGCTAATCAACTTAATTATTTAATTAGCCCTCGTCTACATCATGACGCTCTGTCAGATGGAAACCAGGTAATGGAAAGGGGCACCTTCAAACCTAGTACTGATGCACTTCGCGAGCAGCTTCGCTGTCAAGCAGCAGCACTAAGGCACTAAATAAGATAAATAGTTAAAAACGCAACTTGGCAAAAACAAGAAGTCCGACATCTTCACATTTCTGCAGATTAATCGAAATGTTGCGTGGCACTGCTCGGAATCACGGGCAATAAAAATATCCCAAAATAAACATTTCGACAATTGTCACACGTTGTTTTTGTGGGTTACAGCTACAAACCAATGTCTACCACAAACATTTCTCTCAAACATTCTTTGACATCTGTATAATGCATTGTCTAATACAGTTAGGAGTAATTTCACTTATTCTTGCTTCAAACAATACGTTAAAATGCTTTTGATGAGCTTAAGTGCCTTTCTAGAATATTTAATTTCTCCTTTGTGCTCTCCTGTTTCTGCCCCGCCGCGGTGGCTCAGTGGTTAGGGCGCTCGACTACTGATCCGGAGTTCCCGGGTTCGAACCCGACCGCGGCGGCTGCGTTTTTATGGAGGAAAAACGCTAAGGCGCCCGTGGGCTGTGCGATGTCAGTGCACGTTAAAGATCCCCAGGTGGTCGAAATTATTCCGGAGCCCTCCACTACGGCACCTTTTCTTCCTTTCTTCTTTCACTCCCTCCTTTATCCCATCCCTTACGGCGCGGTTCAGGTGTCCAACGATATATGAGACAGATACTGCGCCATTTCCTTTCCCCCAAAACCAATTATTATTATACTCCTGCTTCTGTCGTCTTACCTAGCGACAGAAATCATCAGCAATGCCTGCATACTAACTACCCGCTGCAGAAATCCCATAACTTATTTATTCTTCCACAAATCGAGAAAACGCAGGGATGAACTACTGGCGACCGATAGGCTATCAATTGATTTTGAATCCTGATTTTTTTCGACTTTCCCTGATTCTATCGTTTTCCGGAGGCCGCAGTGGCGTGGTACAATGCGCAGAAATTCATTGTAGGAACTGCGTTGGGAGTCACTATGAGCAGATCACTATAGACACACCTGCGCCATGGTTTGCTTAAGCAGCGTAAAGTAGCTTTGTCGAATATGCGCCTCTAAAATTCAATTCTCAAGCATCTAGTCACCTGTTCAACCGAAGTTTTCGATAAGAACCTAAAATTTTTGTTTAGTTTGGAATTCCTGCTCTGATGTGACGTTATATTATCCGACGTTCAAGCGCTTCATTAAATCGTGCCAGCACAGATCGAGGGGGAAGATTGTGCCACAATAACCGGTAACTTACGGTGGTAGATGATCCAGCTGTGCACATCATAGTCGTGTCGCCAGCGCACTGAAAGTTGTTGGAAACAATTAACAAAGCAAACATCTCTACGGTAGAACCTCGTAGTACGACTCAGACAACAATTTGTTTTACCGAGAAGGGCTGTTAAGTGAAAATGTTCGCTGAATCGAGAGGTCGGAGGTAAGAGAGAACAGTAATATCGTTAGCTAAATTGCTAATATTGCCTAATAGAGTTTTCTAGAGCAGTGTCTGGGTTGTAAAACTGTCGCTGCAGCAATCAACATACATGTCCGTAGTTGTACTATCGGCCGTGCGAAAGCCATTCCTATATATCAAAGCATTGACGACCGGGTCCGTGTACTGTGCGATGACAGTGCACGTTAAAGATCCCCAGGTGGTCGAAATTATTCAGAGCCTTCCACTACCTCGTCCAGAATAGCCTGAGTTGCATTGGGAACTTATACCCCCATAAACCAAACCAAATATATAGTGTGCGTATTTCTTTGCACAAAATTTTTCATTAGCCTACGAGGTACAACGTACAACGACACAATCAAATCTTAATAATATATTAATCATGCAGAAAAGGGCTCTACGTATTATTGCCAATGTATCCTTTACGGCACACACTGAACCACTCTTCGAGAAGTATAATATAAGAAAGATTCACGACATTTACACATACAGACTTCTGCGGGATTTTTACTACAGCAGCAGGAAACATAATTTTACGTTAGTGAAAATCGCGAACCTGCATCAGAATGTACCTGCCTACACTACACGCCGCACGGAAATATGGAATGTTTCGAGATACAGAACTAATTATAGCAAACAGATGCTTGAGAATAATTTACCAAGGTTGTTGAATTCCCTAATTGAAATGGGTATCGACATTCTAAGCATGAACCCGTCAAACTTTAAAGCCTTCATGCGTTCCTATACTGCTTAAAATGTAATATATTTTTGTCTTTATTATCTCTTCAATACCTCTGTCTCTCCTTCATATATATTTGTGAATGTTTCTATGTTTTGTTTTGGGCTTTCTTTATTCACTTCTTGTGTTCTGATGAGCTGACTGCCACCGCTGCTCTGCCAAGTGTACACAGGATGCAGGACCGGTCAAGCCTCCAGGAGGCTTTTTGCCTGCCATCCTCGACATTATATCTGTATGGTGTAATGTTGGAGTAAATATTTGAAATATTTGAAAAAGGTCAAACGGCGTTCGAGATATTGACTTTGAAATTAAGGAATGGAAGTGGACTAGAGAAGAATATAAACTGCGAAGGAAAGATAACCGCCAGTTGTTTTCTCTGAACAGTTCATTTCCTCTCAACACTCTTCTTGAAGAACAGAGTGAATATCTAGGTGAGCAAAACATAGTCAGGGGGTGTAGGCAAGTAGGTGCAGTACAGAATCGCGGTTAGCTTTGCCCGCCCGTTGCAGGAAAGCAGCCAGGGGAGATTATAGGCAAGGGCCTATTTTTGCGGTGGATTCAGCACTAGTGATTATGGTGATAATGAAAAAGTGATCAGTGGGCAAATGCATTGATGTGCACCGCAATATATCGAAATCTGAGGCTGGCAGTTGGCGTACGGAGAGTTTTAGAGAACGAGCGTTTCTTACAGAAGGCAGCCCATTGTTGATCATCCTTGACGTACTCGAATTATGATGATGATGAAGACTGACCAAGAGAGGAAAGCATTGAGAGGTATTTAATATTCGCTGGAACTTCAGTAATGCTCTCACATTGCAGGCGAAGGGTCTTACCGAGCTAAGATTTCCCACTGCAGGCAGCCCAATGTTGATTGAACCAACGCACGAATCGTTCTTGACGAGGAAACTCAGGCAGCCAGACGAGTTGCAGAGCTGGTAGTTGCCCAGCGCCCCAAGGTCGATGCCGACTGGAAAATAACGTGTGATGGATTGTGATAATCAGAAAGAAGAAATATTGGCATCCCAGTATTTTTGCGCCGTATGTGCCCTGTGCATGCACGCGCACTCACTAAGCTGGTGCCGGCAAAACTTGATAAAAACACACTGCTGAGCCGCAAAAACACTAAAAGTAACAATTCACCAGTTCAGAAAAAAAAACGGAGAACGTTCAAACCTTCCCTAAATTTGTTGGTGTATACCAGGTGTTTCAGGGAAGACTTTGAGTACTAAGTTTTCAAAAATAGCCTTTATGGGTTAAAAATATGGCGTTTGCGGCATAGTATTCTGAGAGCTGGCGGACACCGGAGAGCCGGTGAATTGTCTCAGGCTAATCAAATGCTAACTAATGTGTTTTTTTCTTGACTTCTCGAGTTTTTAAGTCTACAGCTGTTTAGTTATAATCACGCATAATTTCTTCACCAACAGCTACACGCAATTTTGTGGTGGTAGCGGCTAACAAATCTTCATTGTTATTTTTCTGAACGCGATGGCGTCAAGCCTCCCGTTCTGCAGATAATCCATTATGACGTAACCACAATCTCTTCACCGGATTTGGAGCGAACTCCCAATTGTGCCAGTTTTCAGTTAAATAAAATATTTGTCGCGAGATGTTTCTCGGGAAAAGCAACCTGGGTGTCACAAGCCCCACCTGCCAGGACAGTGGCACATCGCTTAACCGCTGAACCACTGCGCCATTAGTGGCATGGGGCCTACCTGCGATGACTGAATGTAAGGCAGATGGTAACCAATTCCGCGTATACGGCCATGTAGGTACAACATAAGCGACAGAAAAGGAGTACTCGCTAGGGAGGTATCTTTAATGCTATCTGACTCTAATATTAAGGGTAGGCTAAGCGTTATGCGGTGGTGAGAGAAAGAACAGTATCGGTGTCTACGAAGGAATGCGCAAAGAGGACACCAGGTCGCTGAAGGTACTCACTAACGCTATCGCTTCATATACTTAAGACGGAGCTTAACTGTCCCTTCAAGATTTTTTTTTTCTTTGACGCATTTGCAGCGACAGCTGTTAAAGGCTCGTTTCCCAGTTTTGCGGCGTCGCCGCTGGTGCAAAGCCATGCCACGCTGATTGGTCAGCATGCTATGACATCACGCAAGACGTCACTGCTACATGCCACGCTAAGATATCCGACCACCTGGCAACATAGCGATGACATTGATTCTCCTCCAGGGAAGAAAGTAAATAATATTGAACAAACAATATTAAATCCAGAACCGCAAAACAGCTGCCGCTGGATCTCGCGTTACCCAGTGGAAGCCGTACTGTAGCTTTTTAATGCTAGTTTAATTCCATTTTGCTCCTGTGTTTTACGATTTCTGCATGTGAATTACGGCGGTGTACATGTGCTTTATTTTTCTTTGTGCTTAGTGACGGGAAATGTGTTGTCTCTAGAGTCACTGCGCGCTTCTTATAACAGTGTCACATGCAGGATTGTGTCTGAGCTGCAGTAATATCTTGTGTTGTTCGTGTTACGTTTCTGCTTTCATCTTTTTTTCTGAAAATGGTCTGATGTTCTCGTTCATCATCACGCTTTACACATTCCTTCGTAGGGACAGCAAGGCATTTCGAATAGATAAACCAATTAAAAATCAAGTTAACAAATAAATGAGCCTTTAAAAATGAGCCCATATTTTTGATTTGTGTATACTATTTCTCCGATAAGCCTATATAGAGAGGGTTGCTCCTTCGGATAAAGCAATTACGTAGCGCAGTGTTAAAGCTGAAAAGTTGCAGTGTGCTCACTTGGAATGCAGCGGTTGGCGATTATCAGCAGCAGGAGGCGACAGGGCGCTGACGATTCCTTGAGGAGAGCCGTACTCGTAGATTCCCTGAATTACGCACTGAAGGAAGAACGTAATAACATAGTTTTCCCGTCAGTATAGTCCGCTGTCATTCGCTTAACTACGAGGATATAAGAAGCGACGGTGAACAACGACGTCTGAAGGGAGAATCTGCACTTCAGTTGTGCGGACATAAAAAAAATGACGTTTCAACAAACAAAGGTAGACGGGATATTTGAGCGCCTAATACTTATTCCAGAAAAACACTACAGCTTCTGGAAGGTTTATCATGTCGTCTTTGATTTCTCTCTGTATAGCACAAGAGATTCTTCCCGCATGTTATACAAATATCTTCTTCCAGTTCATGCTCACTTCTGTATTTCCTTGCTTTATAAGGCAACCTGCTATAGCCTCAGAAAAGAGATGACACTGCCTTTTGAATAACCATATATGACGTTTTCTGCCTGATTTCTCTGTTTCTGGCTCTGTTTTCGAGAAGTAAGTCTTTTGATTCTATATTTTCTCTCCGTAGCGTGTCGAAAGCGAACGATTTATTCCTCCAACACGTGTGCACGTTTTCAGTGTAGAAGTATCTGGAGACTTTGGCTGGCCACCTCTTCTCTTCCATTTTTGTCAGTCACTCCTGAAACAATACTTTGCTTTGGGCTTCCCGTGGTTCAAAGGAAGACAAACCTACGTCCCCCGGCACAGCTTTGTTTCTTGTCCTCCGATGCTATTAACAGGTGTTATCTACAAACTCAAGCGCGCTCTGTGACTGGTTTGTATAGCCCGCTTTATGCGTTGCCAGAAACAGGCTCTGTGCGATGCTGACGTTCCCGAGTATCGCTACTCGCCTGATTCCTCCATTTTTATTATCTTAAGCCTCCATCACAGACTGGTCGCCTTCCGTGAAATGCATGCACGCTCACAACAGCGGTTGCTGTCTGGAAAACACTATGACCTTCGCATGCAGTGCCCTATTGTCGATATTTTATTCCTTACTCTCATAAGTCATGGTCTCATCATATTTTGCTTATCGCTTGAACTCTCAGTCTCTACATTTGCGATGGGGACGTGAAGATGAGACTCCCTCAGAATACTTAACTGAACGTCTCTAACTTTGACAAAAATGACTTGCAGCTGGGTATCTTTCAGGAAGTTAAAAGGCTTTAAACCGGAGGGTCATGAGGTGGGGGGGGGGGGGGGGGGGGAGGGGCAAAGTCAATTTCTGCCAGCTATCACATGATAATAATACGTGAGAATAATACGTGAGAATTCTTTCTTGGTCAGTGCGAAAGACGGAGGGGCCACGTATTTGTGTTCTTCCATTGTCACCATTAGAAAGTTTTCTATTAATTATCTGAATTGTAGATTTAAAGTTTTTCTTTTATGCTTGCTTTTCTGACGATGGAAGTGTGGTTTTATTGTCTCATATATATAGCCATTTTCATGCAAATTAGTCCTATTGAATTCATTACGAGGTGCAAATTAGCCAAATTAGTAGGTCTTTTGTCGTCCACGGTAAGTGAACCGAGAAATTTTATAACCTCCTTAAGTCATCACTAGCCGACTGGAGTGGCAAGAGACCCCTGCTGACATCGCAGACAACTGACAAAGACAAGGGCTCTAAAGGTCAATAAAACATCGGTTTCGAGCGTAAAGTTTCATATGCAGCACTATAAATAAAAAAACGTCCTTTTCTACTCACATCAGACCTGGGTTAGCAACTGAAAAGACTTTAAAGCGGCGAGTTCTGATAGATCAGAACGCAACGGAGTGAATGAACTTACGTTGGTGATCTTGATTATTCCTTGGGGGGTTGCACTTGTCTGAAATAATAAAGGTGGACAGAGAATTGGGGTCCAATGCTAAAACTAAACAAAGTTTATGACCACTAAACTAAGTGTTCCAGGGAAGCCAGCAACAAATTTTTAAAAAGTGTCTTTGATGGACAAAAGCGGCTTCTGCGGCAGAATTATTCCAGCGTTGGGGGGGGGGGGGGGGGCGGACATAAAAAAACGGTTGAATAAAGTTGACTAGTAAGCCGGTGAACTCATTTGCGATAATTACTGTTTTATCATCTTCAATTATTCAATTGGCTGCGATTAGAGATCTGTAGCCGGCAGTAACTAATGGCCAGATCAATTTTACAATTTCGAAAATTCAGTTACTCTGGGCGCTATGGCCCAAAAATTTTTCGCTACATCGTGCAAGAATACACCCGCTTTCGAAAAGCATGTACTTAAATCAACTCCTACAGTGCACATAACTGGTCGAAATAGAAAATTTTGTTGAGCCACAGCGCCGACGGTAATCGCGTTTTCGAGGTTTTAAAAACTGATGTGCGAATTACAGACGACCGTCTATATCTAACCTATACCTATGTGACCGCTCCTCAGGGAACGCCTGTTTATAAATCTAAGCAAAATGCAGCATACATCCGCTAACTGTATTATGCAGCGCGAATAAATAGAACGCCCCCTCCACGTATACCGTTTAAATATCAATGCAAAAAATAAGCGAAACGCGGAAAACAGCTAACGCTCCCAACTATGGGATAGCCCTTTAAATAACAACACGAATCGCCATAGCAATGAAAAAAAATTTGTGGCTGAGGCAATGAGAAGTCATCACTTCGGAAGCAAAAAAAAAAAAAAACTACCATGAGTTTAACCTTTTTACGGAGGCATTTTTTCCTAGAAAGGATACAAAGCTGGTCCATTAGTACCCGTGCTGCCATCTGTCGGCAAATTTAAACGATGCTTTAGAAGAGCCCTACTCGCCTTAAACCGCACATTGTGCGCTAGACAACACACGTAAAGCACGACTCGCCAGGCGACAGAATTTACACGCGGCGTATGACGAGCGTGACTCGTCAAAGTGCGCTTGGTGTTCAAAGAACATTAAAAGAGCTCAGCGAATAGCCAGACTCAAAAGGTAGAAAACTTACGGTAGTACTGCCACAGAAGTTCGTAGCAGTGCCGACGCACTGAAATCGAAAAAGAACCAAAAACATACATATGCGCTGTTTCGTCCTGCGACCCAAAAATTAGAACAAAAATTGAAAACTGCACCTGTAGGTGAGGAATTGTCCTGATAACCAGTCCAATAAAACTTATAGGCATCCTGCAATGCAATTTTCCGCTGCTCGTGTCGCCACATAGCGGCCAGAGCATTAGCCGCTGCCTCCATTTTGCGTAGAAAATGAGCACTTGCATCGATCTTTCTCATATTATTGGTGTTCGTGGCCTCCTCTGACGCATCAACCGTCACGATTTAATGATACTAGTGCCATGCTTTAATGACACTTATGCATCAAAAACGTGTTGAGGGCCGCCGTGGTGGCTCAGCGGTTATGGCGCTCTGCTGCTGACCCGAAAGACGCGGGTTAGACCTCGGCTGGGGCGGTCGCATTTCGATGCAGGCAAAATTCTAGACGCCCATGTGCTGTGCGATGTCAGTGCAAGTTAAAGAACCCCATGTGGTCGAAATTATCCGAATCCCTCCTCAACGGCGTCTCTCATAGCCTGAGTCGCTTTGGGACGTTAAGCCCCATAAACCATAGAAACGCGACGAAAGTTACACTTCTGACTATAAACAAGCAATGAAATCTTGTGATATTTTTTTTTTACATATTAGGAATGTATTTTTTAACGTTATTGAACTAGAACAATGCGAAGGCCGCACTAACTTGAGACTCACATTTCCGATGTTGAGGATATGCTGATGGTGATGTTGACGCAGGAGGCTGAAAAGATAGACGAAGAATCAAGTGCCGAAATTTCGAAAGGATGAGGCTGACTTAGTCGAGGGAATATTTTGAAGTTGACGCACGACTGTAATGAATCACACACGGTGATTAGTAGCAGCTCTGCGTTTTCGTTGAGCCCTTGTTTCTTTTTTTGTTCCGTGTGTCATAATTTGGTCCCTTTTCGCTTGCGTAGAGAACATAAGGCAATCGTTTCCAAGAACACTCGCACTGCACCCCCCCCCCCCCCCACCGCCCCCCCCCCAAAAAAAAGGAAGAACCGCGAGTATCACGGCTGTCTTTAAGGAATGTAGTTTGATTTCATTAATCTCAACTAATTAGAACCTAGTCAACATAATAGTAATAGAACTTCCAAGTGTATTTGGCGTGCTTTAAAGGGCCACAGAAAGGGGTGTTAGAGCGTGGCTTTAAAATGCTTGCTCTATGTAGAGTACAGACCATCGAGCGTCCATGCCGCGTACGACACCTCAAAAGGGAGCGGGAAATTTGCAACATATTTTTAAAAATTGCCGCTCTCGCACCTCGCGGCGACGCGCGGTGCCGGGCTTTCGCGCGAAAGCCTGGCATACGACGTCACGTCAAAGTCAAAGTCAAAGTCAAATTTATTTTTCTCCGAGAGGAAGAAAGGGGGCAGCGGAAAAAAGCTGCACATGCGCAGCTTGACGAAGCCCGGCCCCCTTGGGTACAGTTCAGCAGCAATTCAAGAAAAATAAACAAAGGACGCTCAATGACAAGCATTGTACAAGATATATACATATGGACGACAATGTCAGGGTTTTATACGTGAGATGCAAAAAGTAAGCGGCTGACATAATACAATGCACGTGGTACAGGGCGTAGTTGCAGCACTATGTAAGCAAAAATGTCGTTAGCTGCACGATATTAAAAAAAAAAGGAAGGGATATAAAATCAGACAGGTGGGCAATAGCGCAGCGGAGCATAAGAAATGAAGCCAGAGACAATGGTGAGGGTATTAACAGAAAGCGGATGCATTACGATCTAATTTTTTGAAGAGTGAGCGTGCAGATTCTGTATTTGTATCAACACCAACGCGACTGAGTGCGTTCAAGAGGACGGCGATGTGGTACGATAAAGATTGATTGCCATATGTTGTGCGGCAGAAACGTTCGACGCATGAATTATTGTGTCTGGTGTTATGACTATGAGTGCGTATGTCAAGGTTGAATAGCTGAAGAAAATATTGATTATTAGTGCGAACAGCAGTCTTGTACTGGCAAAGAAGGCGGAACGAATACATGGTTTCAATTGGAAGTATGCGATAGGATGCGAAGTATGCGGACGTATGATCACGGTATGAAATATTCGCAATGGCTCTAATTGCGCGTTTTTGACATATTTTTAGTTTATGAATGTTTTCTTTGGATGTGGTCGCCCATACAAGATGACAATAATTAAGTGCAGATAAAAATAAGGCGTTGTACACCATCCTTTTTACTTTTGTAGGTAATATATGCCGATTCCTACTCAATATTCCCGCGATTCTGTTTAATTTGTAGCAAACGTGTTCAATGTGCTTATCCCAGGTTAGGTTTTCTGAGAAAAAGACCCCAAGTGATTTAACGTGCGTTCGTATATCAATTTCATCATTCGCTAGAAATAGCTTCGTGCAAGTGACGTCGGCAGCCGGGGGTTATCATTGGTTCACAGCGCCCAATTCTTTCAGACGTCACCCGCTACCTCGCCCGCGGCCACTCCGCGCGTGCCGCAACCCGCGGAGGTAGGGGAGGGGCCGAGTGAAAGGGGCCGGCAGAGGAGCGCCGCCGTTTAGACGTGCGAGAGGACAGGGAAAGGCGCGAAGACGCGGAAGTTCAAATTTTGTCTGCCGTTAACTCAGCTTCCACAAAACGCATTAAAATAATTCTTGCTGGAGGATAATTATGAACCGTCGTCTTGTAACATCCCAGACATATCAACTTTATTGAGAGCCCTTTTCTGGGTTCCTTTAAGTTAAAGCAAAAAGGTGGCTTTGTAGAAGCAACGTTAGTGAAGTAAGAAAGATGACACGGGGCAGAGCAAGTAATTGTACAGGCTATAAGCTTCAACGAGATCACATTTTTCCGGATAGCCACGTTATTTTACGTTTACTTGTATTCGGTTCCACTAGCATTTTTTCCCCACCACCACAGGGAAATATTGTTCTTAATCGAAGTGCAAGGCATGTTTATTGTCTTCAGTGCAGATTTCATTGCGTGTGTCCGTGCCATCAGAGCAGCGGAGAGTCAAAGATTAAAGAATATTTAATATAAACCAATGAAAACAGAAGCAGTAACACCTTCCATTCTCCCGGTATTTGGCGCTCTCGTTATTTCATGTCCTCGCTTATTTCCGCGTGATCTTTGTATTGCTTCGTAAAGTATGCTTCATATACGTTACTTGCGAAGTACTGTCCTGCACAAGCATCCTGTGTCTGTTCTGCTTTCTCAACAGGATTCCAAGCAAACTGCCCAAACTGTGGCCGGAATTTGTTTTGTAGACAGATTAGAAGGGGTTCGTGCCCAAAAGTATAAAGATGCGAGCGCGCAATGTGTGGCGTGACATACTGCTCACAATATTTGTTGGGGAAGGTTGACTATGACTTAATGGAACAAATTTCTTCCTTCTGTAGTGTAATGATGATGCGCACGATCGAACAAGTGCTCTAAAACCTTGGTACAACTCCGTCTGAAGAAGACAGTTCTTAAGAAATGAATTGCTGATTTGAAGAAGCGGCCTTTAGTGTTCTAAAAGAGATGAGACACTCCATGGCCTTTGAGCGGATTGCTTGAATTGAAGTTCCACTTGGACATTTGGGGGGACTAGGTTTTGCTGCATCAAGTCTATCAACAAAAGAGGTACAACTGTGATCGTTCTTTTAAGCTTACTCTCGCGGTATGTGCCATGCAGACAACCATCTTCCAGCTAAAGCTTGTGCTAAACGTGTCTCACAGTTCAAACAGCCGCTGTGAGTCATGCCCTACTATGCAAGACCCGATTGAAGAATTCATTTGCTCCTTCCTTGGAAACACAGAAGCGCACGGATTAAAGTCGCAACTTTCGAGCGCTGGGGCACATCCGAAGTAAACCACTTCTTTCCAATCACTGCTATTAGTATAAAGAAGGGGAGTTATAATCTGCTAGGTATTGTATTCCTTCCACGCACAATTGCCGCTGTAATCAAAAATGCCGCAGTGTCCTCGACTGAAACAGTCGTGCTACTTTTTTGCCGGCGTCGTATGAGTCATTCGTGATGTCCCGAATGTGTGACAAATGAGAGAGACCCCCCAGAAAATTTAGAGACACCCAATACTGCCAAGGTTGTTGACCTGTAAAACTTTGAAGGCTACGGCAGAAAACAGTTGAAACATTCGGCCGCCAGCGCTTCATCTGCCTTTCTTCTCCTCCTCCTTTTTCGTGCTGTGGTAATTCAGTGTGGTTTATTATTTTTTTTTTCACTTTCTCGGCCTACCAGCTTGCGCCGTCGAAGTCCTTTCCATATACAGACGCATTTACACATGACCCTCACACACGGGCTCACGTACGGGAAGGTTCTCTGACAATAGAAAGGAAACCTGGACGGTTGCGAAGAGAGAGCTAGGCACGTTAACAACGCAGGCGGCGTAGAAATGAGGCCGTTTGAGGTGTAGAAACCGGGAGTAAGCTGACGCGTCCTCCAGTTAATGCGCTGTAGAGATTAATGCATTATACTCCCCTTTTGGAGACTGTTTTGAGCCAGCGAGATATATATATATATATACATACCAACATTTTTGTTTCTGTTTCTATTCAAATTGTAAACGAATATCTAACCCATTAAAAAGCACCCATTAGGACTTTGGTAATAAATTCAGGTGAAAACAATGGGGATTGAATTTATTTTCGACGAAGCGGCTTTTCAGACTGGTGGGCACGCTGTAGCGCACGTTGTTCAGTATATTTTCAACCTCCAGAAGTTTTTAACGTCTACAGGAGCCTCCGTACATGATATTTGAGCATCTTTTAGGTCGCAGTACCGGCCGAATTAGGACATCTTAGAGGCCCCACTTGAGGTTGCGAAGCAAAGGCTATAAATTTGGAAACGTGCTTACTTGACAATGAAGCTGATGCAGAAGTCACGACTGCGGCGACCAGAAGGGCGACGAGGGCGTAGCCAGAGGTCATGGCTGAGATGAGTGCCCGCTGGGCGTGGATGACAGCGATCAGACAGGCAGGGGCAGTAGACGATGTCTGTGGCCAGAAACTCTGTGGCTTTTATACCCAAAATCAGGCGCCAGCTACATGTGAAAGTTCGCGAGGACGACGTCACTGGAAGCTTTTTCTACAGGGTAGAGGATAATCGATATCTTCGCAGTCATTCAGTTGCAAGTGCAAGGCCCAGCGTGCGATGGGTTACACAAGCGTTGTTCGTCGCCATCCCCAGTAAAAATGTCTCACTGAAAGGGTTTTTAGGCCCTTTTTTTCGTATATTATATGACGCTTCTTACCAACATACAACTTGTCTACGTGACAAATGCGATGGAAGGTCCGTTATTCTTTTGTCCTTCGTATGCCAGCTGAAAAGCAGTGGCAGTTTAGCGGGGCATAACCGGTGCCTGCACAGAAGCATGCCTGTGCGAGTTGCTATTTTTCCCGTTTCGTACGCATGTCCGAATACAACGGATGAATTTTACGAGCGGTTTCCAAGCTTCGCGGTTTAACCGCGCTTATTTTTTACCTGACACGAACGAATTTCTCGTTACCAATGATAAAAAAAATGTTTTGCAACAGCATGCGCAGGCCTTGACAGTGTAAAATGAAGACGGAGCATCTGCAAATTATCGGTGCATGTGAACAAGGCAGTACCACTGGATGGAATAGAAGCGGCGAGGCTGCCCTCCTCCTCTCCTACTCTAGCTTTGCGGTAATTAGTGAGCGACCCCACACAAAAGCGTTTTTCAGTGAAGACATACACAGCGGTGTACTTCGTGTTCTTTATAGAACATCTCTGCAGACAGGTTCACATCTACAAAATACGGACCCGTACACAGCTTTCATGAGAGTGTCCACATCACTACAGAAGAGAACTACCGATGTCAAGCGTGATCCGGGATGCTTCCTGGTGGCTGTTCCGAGAAGCTGCTAATACCCTGCCATCATATTTTTGTACCCGCC
The DNA here is from genome assembly GCF_052857255.1 of Amblyomma americanum. Classification (NCBI taxonomy): domain Eukaryota; kingdom Metazoa; phylum Arthropoda; class Arachnida; order Ixodida; family Ixodidae; genus Amblyomma; species Amblyomma americanum. Next base: position 31,836,061 of record NC_135504.1, on the reverse strand, counting down.
TTTCCCGTATGAACCGTGGTCTATCTTTCCTGAGGTGACCATAGCTGGGTATCTTGAAAAATGCTGGTGCACAAGCCGAGACTTTGCCATAAACATTGTCTTGTTTTTAAATGAGTGGTCCTCCATATGTGTAACAAAACGTACACTCAAACGAGCGCACAAAACGCGCTTATGGTGGGCTGACCGAGGCTAAAATTGTAGTTAGTAAACAGTGTGTTTCAGTGTCCCGAAATGACATAGTCTTGCAGGGGCCTTAGGATAAGCTTTATCAACATGGGTTCTTCAACGTGCTCTGATATGGACGCCGAGGCCGGTATCATGTCGACGACGTTCTGACTGGCATTCGAACGCCAAAGTCGCTGAAACTCCGGCACGAGTTGCATACGTTGTAACCATACCAAGGTTTTATTATTAGGCCTTTTCGACACCAGTCGCGACCCAAATGATATGTTCGCTGCGCGTTTCTTCAAAAAAAAAAAATCTAGCCCTATCTGGGAGCATACTCCAAACCTAGCTATTGCCTTTTTGTCTGATTCATACTTCTTTATGAAGTATGCCAACGACATCGATTGTCTAGGACAGCTAAGGACAGTTAAGAAGACTACTTTACAAACAATGTTATTAACTCGAAAGATGGCCGGACGATGCTGAACAAACCAACATGCAAATGAATGAAGTAATAAAGTGATACCAGACGAGGCAGATGGCAATAAGTTATAAAACAGGCGTTTTCACGGACTTTCTCAATAAAGAACGAAAATTTTTCAGCATATTTTAAGCAAGTTCACTAGAACTAGTTGCCGGATATAACTGTTTGGGGTTGCATATTACAGATGTTGTGCGTTGAGATCAGCGCATAACAGTTATCACAAATAATGCAGTGGCCAAGTTACATACATTTTTAAGCATAAAATTTAAGTGAAAGATGCTTTTTTAAGTAAAATTGTTTTTTAAACAGCATGGCCCGACATCCATGAGCCGTTTGATCAAAGATTCAAGTCTTCTCCACTCACACACGCAAAAAATTCTCGTATGGCGTATTATGTTTAGTATGAAAAAAAGCTGAAGTGAAGAAATAGCCGAGTAATAACTAATTCGCGTCCACCCAGGCGAAGTCATCTTTGTAGCCGTATGGCTGCGCTTGGATGGATGTGGCGATTAACTCTGACTGATGAGTAATTGCGCATCAGTCATAAACATTTGAAAATTACTCCACTTAAAGGGATTCCTCTAAACCCTTCAGATTGGATCACTTTCGGATGAGCACAAACATTTGTGTTATTTTCAATCTTGCTGTGAAACAAAGTAGAATCTTAGCGAATCAGTCCAACGGCACGAGGCAAAAAGGAGGAGACGCGACGAGTCACACCGCTGTGTCTGGTGCCCTCTTCCCCTCTTGACGTTGACCCATTACGCTGGTGCACTAAGAACTATGACTGGCCAAAGCTCCCCAGTTCATGTTGTAAAGTAATGCACTCTCTCTTAAACGCTAAGCATGATGTGTTTAACTGTTCTTGGTTGGTAACTACTCTATTCAAAAGCCCTGCAGAGCTTTCGCCGACGGGGCCTTAGGTCTCCCACGTGGGGACGTCGCGGTGTTGCCTCGCCGTCGCCTCGCGGGCCTGCTGGACGGCCCAGAGTTGGTCACCGAGACTGGGGCTGCGCAAGGCAGCGGGAGGGTTCCGGAGTTAGCACCGTCAGGGTTTTTGCTACAGTCCCAGAGCATGCGGGGTAAAGTTGCTATAGCAGTGTGGCAGGCCTTGCATATATTTGTCGGGTATCTTCCGGGGTAGAGTCTGTGGTATTGTTAACTGTTCTTATTTCTTTATATATATAGTATATCTCAGGGCAATAAGATATTACAGAACGGGGGAATAGAAGCAAAGGGACATAAAAATTGAACAAGGGGTAGCAGACAGCTAGACCACCATGAGAAATGTCTCCTAGCTATGTTATGTTAGCCGTGGCGTTCTTGATTAGTGCGTTATCGTTTATGGTGGCTGCTGAGTGCACTCGTGAGGTGCCTACGGTGAAAAAGAGTGAAAGAAATCGTTTCGCCTGCAGAATGAGATGCCCACCTTACGAGTGTGATCTATTCTTGTGGCAAGGAGAACCTCGGCCAGACTGGTGGATGTATTGATGAGAGACAGCTCGAACACAGTTACAATGTGGAGGATCACATATCTAGCAGTCCGGCCATGCACTGTCGAGCCTGTCTTTAACAAAAATTTCTTTATTCTATAGACCGTCCGTAGACTTCTGTCTACATCTCATGCTGCAAGACGGTAGACCACACTATATTTAAAGGCATCATTAGATATTTAGAACCTAACATCATTCTCCACAACAGTCAACACGGCTTTCACTCAGGGTTGTCCATACTAACTCAGCTAGCAGAGATAACTAACGATTTAGGTAGCGCACTTAACAGTAGAGGCCAAATAGACGTTGTTTTTCTATAGATTTCTCTAAATTTTTTGATGTCGTCCCTCATGAAGATTTGCTGAATAAACTAAATGCAATAGGAATAGACGATATGCGAAACTGCTTGGCGGTCTGGCAACACCGCGCCCGCAGCTTCCGGTTTCCATCTTGGTTCGGTCGAGCTCGTCGAACTGGTGTCTCTATTACAATGCGTACTATCTGATACCAGTGTAGCTGTCGGGAATTTCACGAGTGTAATTTCAAAAGCCAATGCCTCAGCTGTGGTTATGCTTGCACTGCAGACCTTTTACCAAATATAGGTTTTTTTTTTAATCAGCGCCAGCACGCTCCACGTCCTCAGCTTCTCTTGAAATTTGGCGCTGATGATGGCAAGAATAGGCACTGGAAAGTGGGTTGGAAATTCGGACTCTGTGCCGTTGTCTTTTTAATACCCGCATTTAAGTACCGGATCGAGTGTCGCGCAATATCATCGCTATTTTATTTTCAAGTGGAGGCAAATCCGTCCGGTAGGGCAACGAGCGATTATGTTGCGCTGAGTGCGCAAATGTGTCGACCAACTTCTGTGGCACAGCAGCGAACTATCGTGCGCGCTGACGCTAGCAGCTACGCGCACTGCACAATAATCACGAAGTGGCCTCTCGCGAGAGGCCACTTCGTCTTCCACGTCCACTTCGTCGTAACAATATTGTTTCATCCCATGTGCGACCGCCCTTTAGAATAGTTTGCCTGCTGTGGTAGTAAACAGCTGTACTGTTGACGCTGTCGTGGATTGTATTAAAACTTAAAGATTTGAAGCGATTTGTTAAATTCCATTGGTGCTGATCTCTTTTATTTTCTTTGCTTTTCGAGCTTAGAATTTTTTACACATCCCAGTATATTCCGGTTCTGCTGTTTCCCAAGTGACCTTGACGTCTGTTTAATTTTCGTTCACGTCATGGTAACCAGTCCCTCTTGATCCCGAAAAGGGTCTGCAGTATTTGTAAATACGTAAATAAATTAATAACCACATATGAAGCAGGCGATGAGAGCCAACAAAAAAAAAACGGCCTAAAGAGATACAGTGAGGGCTGAAGCGATGGAAGGAACAAAAACTCGAATGGAGGAATAAAAGTACCTTCCCAAGAGTAGTTAAAGGGAGAAATGACTAATGGGTAGGGTTGTTGAAAAGCAAGCGCATGAATAGCCAAGGCACCAAGCATTTGAATGCAATGGGAATGGAAGGATGCTCTTTTTCCAACAACGCTACTCACGGTGCACTGACACAGACGTCTAGTTGCTTGAGGACCGCCTGAATGACTTCCCGAGTAGGATGATTGATGCTCTTTGCCAGAATTTTCGCTTCCTTATACATCAAAGGCCGGTGACGACATGGGCTACACCTTACAAAAATGGTTTATAGACAACCCATAGACTTCATATAGACTGTATTACCTTCCTACAGATATTTCCTTTTGTCTATTCACAGTCTATAGACAGTCTATAGACACGAGTTTACTAAAAGTGTATGGCCATAAATCTTTCGATTGTCTATAGACCCTCTACAAAATTTGTATTGTCTATAGTCTGTTTTCGAGGGTTTGTCTATAGAGAGTCTGTAGACTTTATTGACAGGAGTCTATGGACAGTCTATAGACTGTCTAAAGAAAATTTTGTAAGGGAGAGTCTCGAAAGTGTATGGCCGGGTTGCCAGATTTGTGATACTTCACATTGGAACGGTGTTCTAGCAGCCCCTCATCAATACATCGACCCGTCTGGCCGAGGTATTCGTTGCCACAAGGCTAGATCACACTCATGCGGTGGACATCTCATTCTGCACGCCAAAGGCTTTCTTTCCCTCTTTTTTACCGCAGACACCAAACGAGTGCATTTGGATTCCTACCTCAGCAGAACCATAAAAGATAACGACTATTCAAGAATGCAACAACTAACATTACATAGCTAGGAGACATTTCCTATGGTGGTCTAGCTGTCTGCTACCCTTGTTCAATTTTTGTGTCCCTTTGCTTTTATTCACCCCATTCTTTAAGGTCTTATTGCCCTGAGGTATACTATATATATATATATATATATATATATATATATATATATATATATATATATATATATATATATATATATATATATATATATATATATATATATATATATATATATATATATATACATATATTTATATATATATATATATATATATATATATATATATATATATATATATATATATATATATATATATGCACAGTGAAAAGGTCACAACTGGTTGGATTATCTAGGTTTATTCACCAACGGTTTCAAACGGTGGACCGTCTGAAACCGTTGGTGAATAAGCCGTCCTTCATCAGGGATGAAGGACGGTCCACCGTCTGAAACCGTTGGTGAATAAACCTAGATAATCCAACCAGTTGTGACCTTTTCACTGTGCAAGTTTTCACGGGCCCGTTGAGCAACCCTGACTGGTTCCACTATATATATATATATATATATATATATATATATATATATATATATATATATATATATATATATATATATATATATATATATATATATATATATATATATATATATATATATATATATATATATATATATATATATATATATATATATATATTAAGGAAGCCAACAGTCACCAAAATCAAGGTGCATAGGGAAATGTTTCTTTTTTTTAATATCTAGTGCCAATCAGTTTTTTAAAAGAAAATTACTTATAAAGCAGCAGAAAAAACAACCACGCCGCCGGTGGGATCCTAACCCACCACCTCCGAATATCGCGTCCGGTGCTCTTACCAACTGAACTACGGCGACGGCTGTCCAATCTGCTGCTTTCGTGGGTATTTATTTTTACTGCGTGTAAGCGAACCTTGAGAGTGTTCACCAGCGCAAGTGTGACGTTCTACGTCACACTTGCGGTATTACAGGACGTGCTACGTCCACCGCTATGGACGAGGGTATATATATATATATATATTTATATATATATATATATATATATATATATATATATATATATATATATATATATATATATATATTTATGAAGGGAGCCAACAGTCACCGAAACCAAGGTACATAGGGGAACGTAAATTTTTTTTTTTAATGTGTTATGCTTACCAGTGGGATAATAATACTTAGATTAATAAATCGCTTAAAGAAAATTACATATAAAGCAGCAGAAAAAACAACCATGCCGCCGGTGGGATCCGAACCCACGACCTCCGAATATCGCGTCCGGACGCGATATTCGGAGGTCGTGGGTTTGGATCCCACCGGCGGCATGGTTGTTTTTTCTGCTGCTTTATATGTAATTTTCTTTAAGCGATTTATTAATCTAAGTATTATTATCCCACTGGTAAGCATAACACATTAAAAAAAAAAAAATTAACGTTCCCCTATGTACCTTGGTTTCGGTGACTGTTGGCTCCCTTCATAAATTTGTCAAACGGGCCCCTCAATTCCTTTAACTTGTCAGCTAATATATATATATATATATATATATATATATATATATATATATATATATATATATATATATATATATATATATATATATATATATATATATATATATATATATATATATATATACAGAAATGAGAACAGTTAAACACATCGTTTTCAGCGTTTAAGAGGGAGTGCATTACTTTACAACATGAACTGGGGAGCTTTGGCCAGTCATAATTCTTAGTGCACCAGCGTAATGGGTCAACGTCAAGAGGAGAAGAGGGCGCCAGACACAGCGGTGTGACTCGTCGCGTCTCCTCCTTTTTGCCTCGTGCCGTTGGACTGATTCACTAAGATTGTACTTTGTTTCACAGCAAGATTGAAAATAACACAAATGTTTGTGCTCATCTGAAAGTGACCAAATCTAAAGTGTTGAGAGGAATCCCTTGAGGTGGTGTAATTTTCAAATGATTATGACTGATGCGTAATTACTCATCAGTCAGAATTAATCGCCACACCCATCCAAGCGCAGCCATACGGCTACAAAGATGGCTGCGCCTGGGTGGACGCGAATTAGTTATTACTCGGCTATTTCTTCACCAGTCTTTTTTTATACTAAACATAATACGCAATACGAGAATATTTTTTTTTTGTGTGTGAATGGAGAGGACTTCAGTCTGATCAAACGGCTCATGGATGTCTGGCCATGCTGTTTAAAAAACAATTTTACTTGAAGAAGCATATTTCAGTTAAGGTTCATGCTTAAAAATGTATGTAACTTGTTCACTGCATTTTTTGTGATAACTATTATGCGCTGATCTCAAGGCACAGCATATGTAATATGCAGCCCCAAACAGTTACATCCAGCAACTCGTTCTAGTGAACTTGTTTGAACTATGCTGAAAAATGTTCGTTCTTTAATGAGAAGCTGCTTGAACGCGACTGTTTTATAATTTATTGTCATCTGCCTCGCTTGGCACCGCTTCCTTAATTTGCAGGTTTGCTTATCATCCTCCGCTCATATTTCCAGTTAATAACATTGTATCAAACGCAGTCGTCTTAAGGCTTCTTAGTTAAATTTTGGTGCTAGGCAATCGACGTTATTTCCAAATAATAGCCCCAAAAAGTAGTCTGAATGAGACAAAAAGGCAAAGACTAGGTTTGGAGTACGTTTCCAGATGGGACGTTTTCTTTTTTTCTTTTTCTTTTTTTTTTGGGGGGGGGGGCGGCGTGTGAAGAAACGGGCACCAAACAGATAACTTGGATTCCGACTGGTGCCGAAAAGGCCTTATAATAAAACCTTGGTATGGTTACAACGTATGTGACTCGTGCCGGAGTTTCAGTGACTTCGGCTTTCGAATGCCAGTCTGAACGTCACAGATCCGACACCGGCCTCGGCGTGCATATCAGAGCACGTGCAAGAACCGCAGGTTCCCTAAGCTAATCCAAAGTCCTGCGCTGGGGCTTGTGTTTTGGTACACAAAACCCACCTTTTAACAACTAATATTTCAGTCTGGGTCAGTCCACTATAAGCGCGTTTGTGTGCTTGTTTGAGTGTATGTTTTGTTATACATATGGAGGAACACTCGCTTAAAAACAAGACAATGTTTATGACAAGGTCTCGGCTTGTGCACCAGCCTTCTTCAAGACACCCCGCTATGGTCGCCTCAGGAAAGGTAGACCACAGTTCAAACGGCAAAGGCGGGTAGAAAAATATGATGGCAGGGTATTCGCAGCTTCTCAGAACAGCCACCAGAAAGCATCCTGGATCTCGCTTGACATCGGCAGTCCTCTCCTGTAGTGATGTACACACTCTCATGAAACCTGTGTACGGATCCGTATTTTGTAGATGTAAACCTGTCTGCAGAGATGTTCTATAAAGAACACGAAGTACACCGCTGTGTATGTCTTCACTGATAAACGCTTTTGTGTGGGGTCGCTCGTTAATTACCGCAAAGCTGGAGAAATGGGTGGGGGGTGGCATCCTCTCGGCTTCTATTAAATCCAGTTCTACTGCCTTGTTCACACGCGCCCATAATTTGGAGCTGGTTTGTCTAGTTTTGCTCTTTTGCACTGCCAAGGCCTAGGCATAGTTTTGCAAAACCTTTCAGGTGGCAATGAGAAGCCGTTCGCGTCAGGTAAAAAATGAGCGCGTTTAAGTCGCGAAGCTGGGGGCCTGCTCGCAAAATCCATCCGTTGTATACGGATATGCGTACGAAACGGGAAAAACACAGCAACTCGCACAGACATGCTTCTGTGCAGGCACCGGTTATGCCCCGCTAAACTTCCACTGCTTTTCAGCTGGCATACGAAGGACAAAAGAATACCGGACCTTCTATCGCATTTGTCAGGTAGACAAGTTGTATGTTGGTAAGAAGCGTCATATAATTCACGAAAAAAGGGCATAAAAAAACCCCCTTTCAGTGAGACGTTTTTAATGGGGACGGTGACGAACAACGCTTGTGTAACCCATCGCACGTTGCGCCTTGCACTTGCAACTGAATGACTGCGCGAAGGCATCGATTATCCTCTACCCTGTAGAAAAAGCTTCCAGTGACGTCGTCCTCGCAGACTTTGACATGTAGTTGGCGCCTGATTTTGGGTATAAAAGCCACAGAGTTCCTGGCCACAGACATCGTCTACTGCTCCTACCTTTCTGGTCGCTGTCATCCACGCCCAGCGGACGCTCAACTCAGCCATGGCCTTTGGCTACGCCTTCGTCGCCCTTCTGGTCGCCGCAGCCATGACTTCTGCATCAGCTTCATTGCCGAGTAAGCACACTTCCAAATTGATAGCCCTTGCTTCGCATCCCCAAGTGGGGTCTCAAGGATGTTCGCCTAATTCGGCCGGTACTGCGACCTAGAAGATGCTCAAATATCATGTACGGAGGCTCCTGTAGACGTTAAAAACTTCTGGAGGATGAAAATATACTGAACAACGTGCGCTACAGCGTGCCCACCAGTGTGAAAAGCCGCTTCGTCGAAAATAAATTCAATCCCCATTTTTTTCCACCTGATTTTATAACCAAAATCCTAATGGTCGCTTTTTAATGGGTCAGATATTCGTTTACAATTGAATCAAAACAGGAACAAAAATGTTGGTATATATATTTTTTCTCGCTGGATGTCTGCTCAGTGGGCTACTTTTGGAGGCGTAAATAACTGTTTATACGCTGTCAATACGACATCAAGCAGCGCCTTGAAAACTCAGAGAGTTTAAAGGGACGTCTTTGTCGCCAAGTCCGTTTCTCTATGTTCGGGCACTGATGATGATGATGACTGTGCAGCCAGTGTCAAAAATAACTGTGAGCTCCTTTGTGAGTCGAAACAGTCTCCAAAAGGGGAGTATAATGCATTAGTCTCTACAGCGCATTAACTGGAGGACGCGTCAGCTTACTCCCGGTTTCTACACCTCAAACGGCCTCATTTCTACGCCGCCTGCGTTGTTAACGTGCCTAGCTCTCTCTTCGCAACCGTCCAGGTTTCCTTTCTATTGTCAGAGAACCTTCCCGTACGTGAGCCCGTGTGTGAGGGTCATGTGTAAATGCGTCTGTATATGGAAAGGACTTCGACGGCGCAAGCTGGTAGGCCGAGAAAGTGAAAAAAAAAATAAACCACACTGAATTACCACAGCACGAAAGAGGAGGAGGAGAAGAAAGGCAGATGAAGCGCTGGCGGCCGAATGTTTCACCTGTTTTCTGCCGTAGCCTCCAAAGTTCCGCAGGTCAACAGTCTCGAAAGTCTTGGGTCTCTCCAAATGTTTTGACGTCTCTCTCATTCTCCACAGATTCAGAGCGTCACGAATGACTCATACGATGCCAGCAAAACAGCGGGACATCGGTTTCAGTCGAGGATACAGCGGCATTTTTTATTACAGCGGCAATTGTGCGTGGAGAGAGAGGGTTTATTGATAAGAAAGGCAGAGAGGTTGGCCTGAAAAATAAATATCTGGCCTGCTACTCTGCTCTGAGGGACGGGAAGAGGAGATAAAAGAAGGTCACGATGGGGGACGATGATGATGGGAGGAGGCAGATGAAAAAAAAAAACAAGGCACACTTTCTGACATCACAAACGCGAGACAAGGTCCGTGTCGCTCAAAAAGCGTGAGAGCGCTCGCGTTGCCTTTACAGTTCTAAAGCTATCTGGCCAAGCGCCGAGGATCAAATCATCAGAGACGAGCGATGTGTCCATAGGCTTCAGAGCAGATGCGAGTATGAGTCTTTCACGTGCATACGCTGGACACGCCACTAAAACATGTTCTATAGTCTCTAGCACGCCACATGTGGTACATTCCGGGGAGTCCGCTTGTCCTACTAAGTGCAAGTATTTGCGCGTGAATGCCACATTTAAACGTAGTCTACGGATAACGCATGCAATAGGGCGAGGTATTCCGCGAGGAACTGAAAAGGTCATCGTCGGATCTAGCCGTTTAAGGCGGATGTGGCGGGTGTCTGGCAGGGCCCAGTACCTAGCCGTCGCCCTCCTCATCAGTTCCGAAAGGAGACAAGTTGTGTCTACTATAGAGAACAGTACAGCTGTACGCAGGCCACTGCTGAAGGCGCTCCTTGCTTCAGCGTCGGCGGTCTCATTTCCATCGAGTCCGCAGTGTCCGGGGATCCACTGAAACACTATACGGTGGCCGTTTCCCTGAGCAAATGATACGAGACTAATGATATCAAGAGCCAGAGCTTGGTAGGCTGTGTGGCGTAGGAAGCATCCTAAAATGTGTAGCGCAGGTTTACAGTCGGTGAAAATGCACCACTCCTGAGGCGGTTCTCCGCCGATGTGGCGAATCGATTCCCGAAGGCCCAAAAGCTCTGCAGCGGTTGAAGTAGACTTGTGTCCCAAAATGAATCTGCGGGTCGTCTGTTGTGCAGGGATTGCGAAAGCTGCTGTTGATGCATTTAGAGACGCAGATCCATCCGTGTAGACGTGCACACGTTTGTGGTATTCTGACCAGATGTAGGCAAGTGCGAGTTGCTTCAGTCCGCTAACCGGCATCGCAGACTTCTGGATTATGCCAGGGACATGCAGGCAGACTGAAGGAAGGAATGCAACAGCTAGCAGGTTACAGCTACCCTTCTTTATACTAATAGCAGTGATGGGAAAGAAGTGGTTTACTTCGGATGGGCCCCAGCCCTCCAAAGTTGCGATTTTAATCCGTGCGCTTCTGTGATTCCAAGGAAGGAGCAAATTAATTATTCAATCGGGTCTTGCATAGCAGGATATAGCTCACAGCGGCTGTTTGAGCCGTAAAACACGTTTAGCACAAGCTTTAGCTGGAGGAAGGATGTCGGCATGGCACATACCGCGAGAGTAAGCTTAAAAGAAGGAACACGTTTGTACCTCTTTTGTTGATAGACTTGATGCAGCAAAACCTAGTCCCACCAAATGTCCAAGTGGAACTTCAATTCAAGCAATCCGCTCAAAGGCCATGGAGTGTCTCATCTCTTTTAGAACACTAAAGGCCGCTTCTTCAAATCAGCAATTCATTTCTTAAGAACTGTCTTCTTCAGACGGAGTTGTACCAAGGTTTTAGAGCACTTGTTCGATCGTGCGCATCATCATTACACTACAGAAGGAAGAAATTTGTTCCATTAAGTCATAGTCAACCTTCCCCAACAAATATTGTGAGCAGTATGTCACGCCACACATTGCGCGCTCGCATCTTTATACTTTTGGGCACGAACCCCTTCTAATCTGTCTACAAAACAAATTCCGGCCACAGTTTGGGCAGTTTGCTTGGAATCCTGTTGAGAAAGCAGAACAGACACAGGATGCTTGTGCAGGACAGTACTTCGCAAGTAACGTATATGAAGCATACTTTACGAAGAAATACAAAGATCACGCGGAAATACGCGAGGACATGAAATAACGAGAGCGCCAAATACCGAGAGAATGGAAGGTGTTACTGCTTCTGTTTTCATTGGTTTATATTAAATATTCTTTAATCTTTGACTCTCAGCTGCTCTGATGGCACGGATACTTGCAATGAAATCTGTACCGAAGACAATAAACAAGCCTTGCACTTCGATTTAGGCCAATATTCCCCTGTGGTGGTGGAAAAAAATAGTAGTGGAACCGAATACAAGTAAACGTAAAATAACACGGCTATCCGGTAAAATGTGATCTCGTTGAAGCTTATAACCTGTACAATTACTTGCTCTGCCCGTATCATTTTTCTTACTTTACTAAGGTTGCTTCTACAAAGCCACCTTTTTCCTTTAGCTTAAAGCACGCCAAATACATTTCGAAGTTCCATTACTATTATTTTGAATAGGTTCTAATTAGTTGAGACTAATGCAATCTAGCTACATTTCTTGAAGACAGCCATGATACTCGCGGTTTTTTATTTTTTTTTTTGGGGGGGGGGGGCGGGGCAGTGCGAGCGTTCTTGGAAACGATGGTCTTATGTTTTCTACGCAAGCGAAGAGGGACCAAATTATGACACGCAGGACACAAAAGAAGCAAGGGCTCAAAGAAAACGCCGAGCTGTTACTCATTACCGTGTGTGATTCATTTACAGGCGTGCGTCAAATTCAAAATATTCCCTCGACCAAGTCAGCCTCATCCATTCGAAATTTCGGCACTTGATTATTCGTCTATCTTTTCAGCCTCCTGCGTCAACATCACCATCAGCAATATCCTCAACATCTGAAATGTGAGTCTCAAGTTTGTGCGGCCAGGGCATTGTTCTAGTTGCATAACGTTAAAAATACATTCTCAATATGTAAAAAAAAAAAACATCCCAAGATTTCGTTGCTTGTTTATAGTCAGAAGTGTAACTTTCGTCACGTTTCTATGGTTTATGGGGCTTAACATGCCAAAGCGACTCAGGCTATGAGAGAAGCCGTTGAGGGGGGATTCGGATAATTTCAACCACATGGGGTTCTTTAACTTGCACTGACATCGCACAGCACATGGGCGTCTAGAATTTTGCCTGCATCGAAATGCGACCGCCCCAGCCGAGGTCTAACCGGCGTCTTTAGGGTCATCAGCAGAGGGCCATAACCGCTGAGCCACCACGGCGGCCCTCGACACGTTTTTGATGCACGAGTGTCATTAAAGCATGGGACTAGTATCATTAAATCGTGACAGTTGATGCGTCAGAGGATCCCACAAAGACCAATAATATGAGAAAGATCGATGCAAGTGCTCATTTCCTACGCAAAATGGAGGCAGCGACTAATGCTCTGGCCGCTAGGTGGCGACACGAGCAGCGGAAAATTGCATTGCAGGATGCCTATAAATTTCATTGGACGGGTTATCAGCACACTGCCTCACCTGCAGGTGTAGTTTTCAATTTTTGTTCTAATTTTTTGGTCGCGGGACGAAACAGCGCACATATATATGTTTTTGGTTCTTTTTTTCAATTTCAGTGCGTCGGCACTGCTACGAACTTTTGTGGCAGTACTACCATAAGTTTTCTACCTTTTGAGTCTCGCTATTCGCTGAGCTCTCTTAATGTTCTTTGAACACCTGGCGCACTTTGACGAGTCAGGCTCGTCACACGCCGCGTGTAAAATTTGTCGCATGGCGAGTCGTGCTTTACGTGTGTTGTCTAGCGCACAATGTCCGGTTTAAGGCGAGTAGGGCTCGTCGAAAGCATCGTTTAAATTTGCCGACAGATGGCAGCACGGGTACTAAAGGACCAGCTTTGTATCCTTTCTAGGAAGAAATGCCTCCGTAAGGGAGTTAAACTCATGGCTTTTTTTTGCTTCCGAAGTGAAGACTTCTCAGTCCCTCAGCCACTAATTTTTTTTCATTGCTCTGACGATTCGTGTTGTTATTTCAAGGGCGTTTGCTATTTTCCGTGTTTCGCTTATTTGTTGCATGGATATTAAAACGGTATACGTGGAGAAGGGTGCTCTATTTATTAGCGCTGCTTAATACAGTTACCGGATGTATGCTGCATTTTGCTTATGTTTGTAAAGAGGCGTTTCTTGGGGCACGGTCACATGGGTATAGGATAGACATAAACGGTCTGTAGTAACAGCCATATCAGTTTTTAGAAGTTCAAAAACGCGATTACCGTTGGCGCTGTGGCTGGACAGAAATTTTCTATTTCGACCAGTTACCTGCACTGTAGGAGTTGCTTTGAGTACATGCTTTTCGAAAGTGGATGTATTCTTGCACGATGTAGCGAAAATTTTTTGGGCCATAGCACCCAGACTAACTGAATTTTCGAAATTGTAAAATTGATCTGGCCGTTAGTTACTGCCGGCTACAGATCTCTAATTGCAGCCAATTAACTAATTGTGATGCTAAAAAAGGTAATTACCGGAAATTACCGTCAGAAACCCTTTTTTTATTTGTAGCTGGCTTCCTGAAGCACCTGGCACAGTGATCCTTAAGTTTACTGAGTGTTAGTATGGAACCTCAATCGTTTGTACGTGTATTACTGCAGGTAAGTGGAACCACCCAAGGATTAATCAAGATCACCAACGTATGTTTATAGACTTTGTTGCGTACTGTTCTATCAGCACTCGCCGCTTGGCAGTCTTTTCAGTCACCAACCCAGGTCTGATGTGTAAAAAAGGACGTTCTTGATTTATAGTGCTGAATATGAAACACTTCGCACAAAACTGAGGCTTTGATCGCCTTTAGACCGATTGTCTTTGTCCTTAGTTGTCTGTGTTGTCAGCAGGGGTCTCTTGCCACTCCAGTCGGCTAGCGATGACTTTAGGAGATTATAAAATTTCTAGGTCCGCTTCCCGTGGACGACAAAAGAACTACTAATTTGGCTAATTTGCACCTCGTAATGAATTCAATATCACTTATTTGCATAAAACTGGCTATATATAGAGACAACAACCCACACTTCCATCGTCAGAAAAAGCAAGCATAAAAGAAACGCTTAAAAATCTACAGTTCAGATAATTAACAGAATACTTTCTAGTGGTGACAATGGGAGAACACAAAATACGTGACCCTCCGTCTTTTGCACTGACCAAGAAAGAATTCTCACGTATTAAAAGAAATCACCGCGAAAACAAAAAACCCATTCCGAGCCATCCGATCATGTGATAGCTGGCAGAAATTGACTTTGCCCCTTCCCCCCTCCCCCTCATGACCCTCCTGTTTAAAGCCTTTTAACTTTCTGAAAGATACACAGCTGCAAGTCTTTTTTGTCAAAGTGAGAGGCTTTCAGTTTAGTATTCTGAGGGAGTCTCATCTTCACGTCACCATCGAAAATGTAGAGGCTGAGAGTTCAAGCGATGAGCAAAATATCATGAGACCATGACTTATGAGAGTAAGGAATAAAATATCGACAATAGGGCACTGCATGCGAAGGTCACAGTGTTTTCCAGACAGCAATCGCTGTTGTGAGCGTACATGCATTTCACGGAAGGCGAACAGTCTGTGATGGAGTCTTAAGATAATAAAAATGGAGGAAGCAGGCGAGTAGCTATACTCGGGAACGTCAGCATCGCACAGAGTTTGTTTCTGGCAACGCATAAAGCGGGCTGCACAAACCAGTCACAGAGCGCGCTTGAGTTTGTAGATAACACCAGTTAATAGCATCGGAGGACAAGAAACAAAGCTGTGCCGGGGGACATAGGTTTGTCGTCCTTTGAACCACGGCAAGCTCAGAGCAGGTATTGTTTCAGGAGTGACTGACAAAATTGGAAGAGAAGAGGTGGCCAGCCAAAGTCTCCAGATACTTCTACACTGAAAACGTGCACACGTGTTTGGAGAAATAAGGCGTTCGATTTCGACACGCTACGGAGAGAAAATATAGAATCAATATACTTGCTTCTCGAAAACAGAGCCAGAAACAGCGAAGTCAGGCAGAAAACGTCATATGGTTGTTCCAAAGGCAGTGTCAGCCCTTTTCTGAGGCTATAGCAGATTGCCTTATAAAGTAAGGAAACACAGAGGTGAGCATGAACAGGGAGAAGAGATTTGTATAACATGCGGGAAGAATCTCTAGTGCTACACTGTAAACAAAAATACGCCTACATAGGAGTAAAAAGGAGGTAAACTGTCCTCTAGCGAACACCCTTTTATAAAGTAGTGTGCGCTAGAGAACAGCCTTACTCCCTTTTTACTGCTTTTGTTTAGAGTATATACAGGGAGAAATCAAGGACGACATGATAAACCTTCCCGAAGCTGAAGTGTTTTTTTCTGGAATAAGTATTAGGCGCTCAAATGTCCCGTCTACCTCTCTTTTCTTGAAACGTCATTTTTTTATATCCGTATAACCGAAGCACAGATTCTCCCATCAGACGCCGTTGTTCACCGTTGCTTCTTATATCCTCCTAGTTAAGCGAATGACAGCGGACTATACTGACGGGGAAACTATGTATTTACGTTCTTCCTTCAGTGCATCATTCAGGGAATCTTCTAGTACGGCTCGGCTCAAGGAATCGCCAGCGCCCTGTCTCCTCTGCTGCTGATAATCGCCAACCGCGATATTTCATGTGAGCACACTGCAACTTTTTCAGCTTTAACGCTGCACTACGTAATTACTTTATACGATGCAGCAAATTTTTCTTTATATTTATTTATAGGCTTGGAAGAGAGATAATACACAAACCAAAATACATAGCCTCAGTTTTAAAAGTGAATTTATTTGTTAACTAGATTTTTTATTGGTTGATCGATTCGAAATACCTTACTGGCCTTACGGAGGAGTGTGTAAAGTGTGATGATGAACCGAGAACATCAGACCAGTTTCAGAAAAAAATACGAAAACAGAAACGCCACACGAACGACGCAAGATATTACTGGAGACACAATCCTGCACGTGGCACTGTTATAAGAAGCCCGCAGTGACTCTAGAGACGATACATCTCCCCTAACCATGGGCTCAAAGAAAAATAAACCACATGTACACCGCCGTAATTCATACGCAGAAATCATAAAACACAGGAGCAAATTGTAATTAAACTAGCATTAAAAAACTACAATACGGCTTCCACTGTGTAACGCGAGATCCAGCGGCAGCTGTTTTCCGGTTCTGGATATAATATTGTTTGTTCAATATTATTTACTTTCTTCCCTGGTGGAGAGTCAGTGTCGTCGCTATGTTTCCAGGTGGTCGTACATCTCAGCGTGGCGTGTTGCAGTGACGTCTTGCGTGATGTCATAGCGTGCTGACCAATCAGCGTGGCGTGGTTTTGCACCAGCGGCGACGCCGCAAAACTGGGAAACGAGCCTTTAACAGCTGTCGCTGCAAAAGTGTCTAAGAAAAAAAAATCTTGAAGGGACAGTTAAGCTCTGTCTTTAGTATATGAAGCGATAGCGTTAGTGAGTACCTTCAGCGACCTGGTGTCCTCTTTGCGCATTCCTTCGTAGACACCGATACTGTTCTTTCTTTCACCACCGCATAACGCTTAGCCTACCCTTAATATTAGAGTCAGATAGCATTAAAGATACCTCCCTAGCGAGTACTCCTTTTCTGTCGCTTATGTTGTACCTACATGGCCGTATACGCGGAATTGGTTACCATCTGCCTTACATTCAGTCATCGCAGGTAGGCCCCATGCCACTAATGGCGCAGTGGTTCAGCGGTTAAGCGATGTGCCACTGTCCTGGCAGGTGGGGCTTGTGACACCCAGGTTGCTTTTCCCGAGAAACATCTCGCGACAAATATTTTATTTAACTGAAAACTGGCACAATTGGGAGTTCGCTCCAAATCCGGTGAAGAGATTGTGGTTACGTCACAAGGTCACGTGGCACCGACGACGACGACACTGACAACAATGTATTATCTTCAGAACGGGAGTTTTGACGCTATCGCGTTGAGATACGTTTTTTTAATTTTTTTAAATTGGTTTTTGGGGAAAGGAAATGGCGCACTATCTGTCTCATATATCGTTGGACACCTGAACCACGCCGTAAGGGAAGGGATAAAGAAGGGAGTGAAAGCAGAAAGGAAGGAAGAGGTGCCGTATTGGAGGGCTCAGGAATAATTTCGACCACCTGGGGATCTTTAACGTGTACTGACATCGCACAGCACACGGGCGCCTTAGATATGTAACAATGAAGATTTGTGAGCCGGTACCACCAGAAAAATGAGTGTGGCCTTTGGAGAAGAAATGATGCGTGATTATATTCGGAGGCCACGTTGTTTCAACAGCAACACAGCTGTACACGCAAAAACTCAAGAAGTCAAGAAAAAAACACATTAGTTAGCATTTGATTAGCCTGAGACAATTCACCGGCTCTCTGCTGTCCGCCAGCACTCGGAATACTATGCCGCAAAAGCCATATTTTTAACCCAAAAAGGCTATTTTTTAAACTGAGTATGCAAAGTCTTCCCTGAAACACCTGGTATACACCGACAAATTTTGGGAAGGTGTGAACGTTCTTCGTTTTTTTTTTCTGAAGTGGTGAATAGTTATTTTTGGTGTTGCTGCGGCTCAGCAGTATATTTTTTTATCGAGTTTTGCCGGCACAAGCTTAGTGAGTGCGCGTGCATGCATAGGGCACAGACGTCGCAGAAATACTGGGATGCCAAGATTTCTTCTTTCTGATTATCACAATATATCACACGTTATTTTCCAGTCGGCATCGACCTTGGGGCGCTGGGCAACTACCAGCTCTGCAACTCGACTGGCTGCCTCAGTTTCCTCATCCAGAACGATTCGTGCGTTGGTTCAATCAACATTGGGCTGCCTGTCGTGGGAAATCTTAGCTCGGTAAGACCCTTTGCCTGCATTGTGAGAGCATTACAGAAGTTCCAGCGAATTTTGAATACCTCTCAATGTTTTCCTCTCTTGGTCAGTCTTCATCATCATCCTAATTCGAGTACGTCAAGCATGATCAACAATGGGCTGTCTTCTGTAAGAAACGCTGGTTTTCTAAAACTCTCCGTACGCCAACTGCCAGCCTCTGATTTCGCTATATCCCGGTGCTCATCAATGCATTTGCCCACTGATCACTTTTTCATTATCACCATAATCACTAGTGCTGAGTCCGCCGCAAAAATAGGCCCTTGCCAATAATCGCCCCTGGCTGCTTTCCTGCAACGGGCCGGCAAAGCTAACCGCGATTCAGTACTGCCCCTACTTGCCTACACCCCCTGGCTATGTTTTGCTCACCTAGATATTCACTCTGGTCTTCTAGAAGAGTGTCGTCAGGAAATGAACTGCGGAGAGAAGATAATCATAGGTTTTTTTTAGTCCCCTTACATTTCTTAATTTCAAAGGCACTATCTTCAATGCCGTTTCAACTGGTAGGCTAATGAAAAACATTGAACAAACACGTACGCGCATTTTATTCTGGTATGGTTTGGTTTATGAGTGTTTAACGTCCCAAAACGACTCAGGCTATGATGGACGAGGTAGTGGAGGGCTTTGGATTAATGCGATCACCTGGAGTTCTTTTAACGTGTACTTTCGTCGCAATGAACGGTCGTCAGTGCTTTGCTATGTAGGATATATAGGAACGGCTTTCGCACTGCCGGTAGTACAACCACGGACAAGTACGTTGATTGCTGCAGTGACCGTCCTAGAACCCAGACACTGCTCTAGAAAACTCTATTTGGCCATATTAGCAATTTAGCTAGCATATTACTGCTGTCT
Source organism: Amblyomma americanum (assembly GCF_052857255.1). Lineage (NCBI taxonomy): Eukaryota > Metazoa > Arthropoda > Arachnida > Ixodida > Ixodidae > Amblyomma > Amblyomma americanum. The sequence goes on along the minus strand of NC_135504.1, from coordinate 31,816,641 downwards.
TCTACCTCCGCCGGTTAAAGGTGAGTGCTCTCTATATCCGAACATTTTCATTTAACAGTCCTTCTCGGTAAAACAAGTTGTCTGAGTCGTACTAGGAGGTTCTGCCGTAGAGATGTTTGCTTTATAAATTGTTTCCCACAACTTTCAGTGCGCTGGCGACACGACTATGATGTGCACAGCTGGATCACCTACCACCGTAAGTTACCGGTTATTGTGGCCCAAACTTCCCCCTCGATCTGTGCTGGCACGATTTAATGAAGCGCTTGAAGGTCGGATGATATAACGTCACATTAGAGCTGGAAAAACAAAATAAACAAAAATTGTAAGGTCTTGTCGAAAACTTCGGTTGAACAGGAGACTAGATGTTTGAGAATTGAATTTTAGAGGCGGAGATACGACAAAGCTACTTTACGCTGGTTAAGCAAACCACGGCGCAGGTCTGTCTATAATGTTCTGCTCATAGTGAATCCCAACGCAGTTCGTACAATGAATTTCTGCGCATTGTACCGCGCCACTGCGGCCTCCGGAAAACGATAGAATCAGGGAAAATCAATTGACAGCCCATCAGTTGCCAGGAGTTCATCCCTGCGTTTTCTTGATTTCTTGAAGAGTAAATAAGTGATGGTATTTCTGCAGCGGCTAGTTAGTATGCGGACATTGGTGATGACTTCTGTCGCTAGGTAAGACGACAGAAGCAGGACAGCGGGAAGGAGAAATAAAAAATTCTAGAAAGGCACTTGATCTCATCCAAAAGCAATTTAACGTACTGTTCGAAGCAAAAATACGTGAAATAACTCCTAACTGTATTAGAGAATGCATTATACAGATATCAAAGAATGTTTGAGAGAAACTTTTGCGGTAGACATTGGTTTGTAGCTGTAACCCACAAAAGCAACATCTGGCAATTTTCGAAATGGTTATTTTGAGATATATTTACTGCCCGTGTTCCCGAGCAGTGCCACGCGGCATTTCGATTAATGTGCAGAAATCTGTAGTTGTCGGACTACTTGTTTTTGCCAAGTCGCGTCTTTAACTTCGTCTCATTTAGCGCCTCAGCGTTCTTGCTTGACAGCAAAGCTGTTTGCGAAGTGCATCCGTACTAGATTTCAAGTTGCCAATTTCCATTTCATGGTTTCCAGCTGACAGATCGTCATGATATAGGCGAGGGCTAATTACGAGTATATGACTACACTGATTTTCGATCGACAAATAGATCAACAATGCAGGGACGAAAAAATGCGCGTACCTGAGCGAACCTGCTATCCGTACTTGTGAGACCTCTGTGCCTCGCATGTGCTGCAACATACGTTCTAGTTGCTCGAGTTGGAAGCTAAGAAAGTCTCCGGTTATTGCGCACAGGCTGTTACGGTCGTGTTTAAATACATTGAATAAGAAATGGCGATTCACCTTCCTGCTCCGCAATGTGCCTTCCTTCTCGCAGACCAACATGGTGCAGTCCACGGTGCAGTCCATTGTTGTGAGTATACAGCACTGTTATGAAACATCTCTGCAAAGTTTTGTCCATTTTGAAAGTGAAATGCTTGTATTGTGTGTTTTTCTCCACCGTTTCTGAAAATTCTAAAACTTCACAAGAACGGCAGCGAGCATGAGAGTAAGAGCGAAAGCTACAGGCGTCACTACCCGTATTACGACGATTTGTTGCATTTCTGGGATCATTCTACGTTGCCACACACATTGTGACGATAATTCTAATTGCGTGAAGTGAAGTCAACATCGTTAGCTTTTAGCATTCACCGCCAAACATTAACGAATGAAGAAAATTAAGTGCCCTGGAACGCGAAACATTGAAAGTTTAGCATTAAACTTTAAGAATTAATCACGTTACCTGTAGAGTATGTGACAGCGCCGCGGATCTATTGGAAGGAATCGACATGAGCTGTCACTGCAAAAAAAAAGTAATAATTGAGCCTGTGAACACTCGTCGCAGTCCGGCATGCTTCGTACATGTACAATGAAAACCACAATGTACAACGCTGACAAATGCTTCCTCTGCTCTTTATTTGCCGAAACACTTTGGGGATCACCCTGGGAGGCCTTCAACCACCGCGTCTTGCATTTCATTGCCTACAGTGCATCCTGAGTCAGCTTCCCGCAGACCAGTTCCTTGCTGTTATTAAGGGCATCGCCTGCCAGCTGATCACGGCCATTAACCAGGCCATACAGATGGATTCGACGCTCCAGGCGACTTTCGGCTCCTTTAGCACAGCCATCACCCTTTCGTTGGGCCTCTCATGTGAGTGTACCGCACGCTTGTCTTTGGTCATGGAAAGCGATTGGTTACCCGCCGTATTTTCCGGGTTATACCTCACATCCACCATGTCGACCCCAGGGTCCAATCTAAGCTGTAATCGCAAGCATTTTTCTCAGCCAGCCTACACTGGTCTGATTTTGTGCATGCAAAGTGCACGTTCGCAGATGCATGGCATCAAATCGACAGCCTATTACTGCATGCAAGCGTAAATATAACAAGAATAATTGAAAATAACTGCCGTCACGGTTGTCGGAGATATGGATGTCTAATTCATGCCTAGTGCAAGTTTTTAAGGAATGTCGGCAGGTGTCTGCTTTTTGTTTTTGAAGAAAAAAAACGCTTACCGCTAGGTCATGCACGCTTACCTGCTCCTGTTTCAAAGGTGTCTGATGCAACTTTTTCCTTGTCTCACTTCCAGGCCTTTTTCTAAGTGGCTAAAGAAGACAGCAGTGATCGAGTCTCCAGTGCGGCAGACGGCAATGACCTCGTCCCTATCACGTGGACCCATGCTTCTTCACATTTGCGGGAGAGAGCAAACAAAAAAAGGTCGTGGGATATGCTGAATAAAAATTTGACATTTTCTGCCGTATTTTACTCGCAAGATGGCTTACGGTATAGCCATCGTGCTTGTGCGTACTCCGACTGCTTACGTTAGAAAATCGACCCCTCGTGGTCACAAGCTTAGCGGTTACGACATTCGTCTACTGAGCACAATGTCGTGGATTATATGCCGACCATGAAGGCTCAAGCTAGATGGAGGTGAAGGGTAAACACATATCTGCTCTAGTGAGATTGTAGCGCGCGGTAAAAGCCCCATGTTGTCCGAATTTGTCCACTGCTGTGGAATGTGAATAACTGTCAATAAATATATTAACCAATCAATCAGTGCACTTTCTCTCTATATATCGGCTGATTGTGATGTATTTGACGAGCATATGCCTGACGGTTTCTTTAAGAAATGCACCTGTGCAATTGAGCAGATTGCGTAATAGAGACAGATGAGGTACTCTTATACCCAACAATTCTGAACAAAAGCATTTCTGAGCGGGAAATAGTTGATAACCGCTGTTGTTTCATCTAAGATTTTACTATAGCAATCGACATCCGCAGATCCCTCGTGCAGAGGCTTGCTTTTTTTTTCTGATAACATTTTTACAGTCGTAAAAAGCATTCCGCATCGGTTTTTTATGGCAGTCTTAACAGCTGCATGCGACTGCGAGCGATGGAAAAACTTTAAAGGAAATATTTTGCTACACATGCGAAGGGTGCACAGTTACCTTTAATATTTCCTTAACAGTGGCTTAGAATTCTCCTACATTCAAAATTTTGTCCAAAATTCTCATTTTACGTTTTAAGGTTGAATGCGTTTGCGTGGCAGCAAAGCAGATGATGACGATGATGATGATAAACCATACAGTGATGCACAAGCAGCATATGCGTACTGTATATGTATTACTGCGGTCCCTATTCCCAATATAGAGTGAACCATGGGTGCAAAGTGACCACACTGCCGACGTAACATCGCTGATTGGCCCTTGTGGATCATGACTTCATGCGAGGGCCACTCCACAAGGTCACGTGATTTCTTCGAAGCGTTAATTCCTAGCGTAAACAAAAGAAGAATCTGTGCTGCCCTTCAGGGCTCATCGATCGTCCTAAATGATCGCATTCTTGCCTCTCTTAAACCCGTGCAGGGCACTTTCACGTCATGCCACACTCAGGTTGATATCCCAGCGGATAGCGAATATAAAGCCCGCAATGAACGTTAATTAATTAATTCCAAAGTGCCTAGTTGCCTGCACGCGTATTAGCATGCGCCGGGTTTTATAAGTCATGGTTTATGGCTGTAGCAGCTCATCTGGCCAATCCTGCCGAATTACGGAGACATCATCCTCTTTGCTACGACAACGTCGTGCACACACTACACGCTGTACAACCATCGTCATACCGACGTCGCCACGATTAGCTAAGAATAGCAGACTACCCACGGCTTCCGGGTGTTAAATAAAAAAAAGTACGTTTGCGAGTGTTGTACTGCCAACGGTCCAGAGTCATGCACAGCCGTACCATAGAGACGCCGCTGTCCGGAAACTCCAACGAGAGCACTGGCCGCTGCATGGGCAGAGTCAAGGCAAAGAGCTCGATCTTGAATCACAACTGATCGCTTACCTAGTAGATGCAGTCGAACGGGTTGTCCAGAAACATTCTTGTGAATGCCTTCGTTGCAGCGTCTGCCTTGAGTGCTGTCTTGGCTCACTTGTTTGGTCGCCCAAGATCTGCCTGTGAATGCGACTCGAAGTGCTCGGGCCCTGGCGTCTAAGTCGACTCGCCCTGATCGCCGCGGTTCGAACAGCAAGTCCTAGCGTCGAAAGAGGTTTTCTTCCGTGTCTGCGGCCTGAAGAAATCACTTTTCTCGCTAGAGTGGCTTTGCTGCTGCCTCCGTCGTACGTATATGGCAGAATTGACTGGACGGACACTTGTATTGTTCATGCTCAGACTGCTTGATCCGTCGTCTAAGTGTTGTTGCTGTTAGCCTTTCAAAAGTTGGCACATACTCACACAGGTGGATCGGCCAAGAGTCGGGAGCCAGAGGTTGCTATATACATCTGTACATAATAAAGGCAAGATAAAATCACGCGGGTTAACTACTCCGGTGGATTCTATCTCAAGTAGGGCATGAACTGAAAAGGGGTAAGAGTTTGGGTGAAAAAGAAAAAATAAGAATGATCAATTCAAAATGCAATAATGCATAGAAAAGCAAATATCGTAACATTTAGCAGGACTGTAGACGAGATTCCGGCAAGAAATTTTGAACAGATCCGGAGTTCCCGGTTTAGAACCCGACCACGGCGGCAGCGTTTCGATGGAGGCGAAACGCAAAGGCGCCCGTGTGCTGTGCGATGTCAGTGCTCGTTAAAGATCCCCAGGTGGTAGAAATGATTCCGGAGTTTCCACTACGGCACCTCTTTCTTCCCGTCTTCTTTCACTCCCTCCTTTATCCCTTCCCTTACAACGCGGTACAGGTGTCCAACGAATATGAGACAGATACTGCGCCATTTCCTTTCCCCAAAAACCAATTATTATTATTATTACTACTACAAAGAGATCTGTGGCTGAGCCCAATTGTGGTGGCGCCAAATGACAGCAAGCGCGGGCTGCTCAGACCAAGGCCAAGATGCTGCAAGGGCTCCTCCAACAACCTTAGTCGACTTTTGTAGAAGCGTCCGTGTCGCCTTATTCTTTTCTACTCGTTGACACGCTGCATACGATGACACGTCGATTGGCCTGTATGTACTGCCGTCACTAATGGCGTCATTCGACCCAGTAGTAGTAGTAAGTGTTTAATTTAAAATAAAAACAAAAATGAAGGTAAAATATTTTTGCTAACTGATCAGGATTTTATGCTGCGCGTCTTTATGGCAACCGCACCCTCCTCGGTGCGGTCAACGCCTACTGCGAAAACTGAGGAAATACCGTATTTACTGTATTCTGACGCGCCCTCGACTGTAACGCACACCCGCTTTTCAAGGTCTGTAATGCGCACCGGATATTTATGCTTCGATAAAAAAAAATACGCACATGAGGCCACTCGGCTGCCACCGGATTCGTGCGAACTAACCCTTAATTTCAAAGCGTTCGCTCATCTTAGCTCGTTCCTTCCCGCCTTCGTCAGTGTCCACAGTATAGACCTGGGCAGCGCGCCGAGATGATGCGCTCCCATAGGATGCTGGCGCGTTTATCTTTCAACAGGAGCTCTGCCAGCGGTGACGCGTTCAGCGAGCTCGGCAGGGCGCCAATACGGTTGTGCGCCCTGGACGGGAGCATCAGCTGTGGTGGCGTGGTCGATGTCGGGCTGCCGGCTGCGCAAAGCCTCCTCCTGCACTGTCGCCTTTTGTAGCGAAATGCTTCACTACGCTAGGTAAAGCAGTCTTCGGGCAGGCAGCACAACGACCTTGAACGTCCTTCAGTCCAACCAAGGATAGCCGTGTATGGCCATATGTGGTACAGTTATGGTGTCCAGCCCTTGACCCCGGACTTTGACTAATCACATTTAGTTGGCATTTGACCTCTGAACTTTGACATTGGGTGACCTTGGGGTTGACCTTTGACCTTAAGAACATCCTATGGGGTGATGTGAAATCACGTAGTTAGTAACCATGTGTGCAGTTTTTCGCTGAATTCCAGGGTTAGCCAAGTTAAGCCACTGTCGATTTTTTTCAACCCTATGTAGTAGCCAACTCGGCGCATCTTCGCAACTGACGTTTCCATCTTGACTCAAGTGCAGATCGGCGCCTGGCTGACAGCAGACTTCATGCATATGCTCTCGAGGCTCTTCGTTATCCAAGACTGCGGTAGGCGGTATTGATAATATGGATTCTCAAGTACCAAGCGGCCATCTTTGTGAAGCCCATATCAGTGGGGTATTGCTGGCATAGTTTTATTTTCCTACTCGATTCTAGCACGAATATCGTTTTTGGGCGATTTCTTTTCGAAAAAAAAGGTACGCGTTAGAATCGAGTAATTGCGGTAGATTTGACGTAACGCTGAAAAGGAAGTAATTGACTTTACTCAAAAAACAAAGGCTTTGTTGCAGTGTTCGCAAGGTTACACCGTTGCGACGCTGGGTAACCCGGCTGGTCGAGCTTTGAGCCACAGTGGTAGCTGAGTTAACGAGTCGAGCTTCCGAACCGGAGTAAAATGACGAGCTACTGCCATGGCCGGGATCTAATCCATGCCCCTCGGAGCACAGCAGATGAATTCCATAGCTGCTAAGCGACCTCGAGGGTCCAATTGGCGGACATAGGTGGTTGAGTAAACGCCAAGAAAACGGTTGTAGGGCCAGTCATCTTATGAGCAAAATACGGTAAACCGTATGTCAAATGTTTATTGAATATATGCCAACCACCTTTTTATCATTTCTCCTTTCAGAAAAGCACAGAAGCGTCGAGCCACGAGGGAAGAAGGGTGCTCTTGCCGCCTCACGGACTGGGAACTCATTGCTGCCGTCTTTAGCCAATCGTGGGGCCTGGAAGTAAGAGAAGATGAAAACGGTGTCAGGCGCCATTGAAACAGGAGCAACACGGCGGGCATGACTTCATGCCTGGCATTCGTATGGAATCAAAAAGAACAGCGGCTTGGTCATACTGCCTAAAAAATTTTGTCATACGTGGAGCGAGAATGAGAAATCCAAGACTCCGATAGCAGAGATCGGAGTCATTGTGAGCGTATTTCGTGAATTATGATTACGTGCACTGAAACATTGCCGAATACATGCGATGCATATACAGGCGAGCGCTTTGTATGCACAGAACCAGACAACGAGTGCATACTGCCAGAAAAAAAAAGTTTTCAATCTCAGCTCAGATTGGTCACTGTGGACGGTACGGTGGGTGTAAGGTATAACCCGGAAAATAAGGTGGGTAACGATTCGCGTTTCTCGGTCAGAGCGAGGCACATGGCACACTCACACGTGACGCCGAGAGCGGTAGTGATGGCCAAGCGGAAGGCGATGAGAGTCGTCTGGAGCGCCACGTTTCCCTGTAAGGCCTGGTTAATGGCATTGATGAGCTGGCAGATGATGCCTTGAAGAACAGCGCGCAACTGGTCCATGGGAAGCTGAGTCAGGATGCACTGTAGGCAAAGAAATGCAAGACACGGTGGTTGAAGGTCTCCCAGGGTGGTCCTCAGAGTGTTTCAGCTGTTAAAAAGCATTGAAAGCATTAACCCCTAAGGGACATAGTAGTCAGCGTTTCTGTAGGCAGCATGCCTGACTGCGATGTGTGTAATGGGCTCAAATATTTTAGTGACAGCTGATGCTGATTCGTTGCATTACATCCGCGGAAATGTCACGTCTTGCCCAGGTAACTTGATTAAGCTAACGTTTAGCGTTTCATGTTTGAGGACACCTTACTTCATCTTTATTTGTAAATGTTTAATTGCTAATGCTTAATGCGTCCATGCACTCTGTGAAAAAAAAATCGTTGTCGTGATGTGTATGACGACGCATATTGATCAATGAAATGAAAAGATTTATCGCCATCTGGCGATGAAACACCGCAGCTGCCGGTCTGAAGATCCCTGCTGTTTCTGTAAAGTATTAGAAGTTGGGAAGACAGTGCACAAAAAGAAAAAAAGTTTTGAGTTTAAAAGAGAGAATAAAAAATTCGACAGAGATACTCAATATTGCTTATGCGTAGGAATGCGAAAACATTTCTGTGCTTGGGTGCATTCACGCCGGCCTACACACACGCGCGCGCGTATGACACCACTCTGAACGCTGTACGACGGACGGTTGCATCACAATTTTGAGACGAACTGTTTTTTTGAGGAAAGGAAATGGCGCAGTAACTGTCTCACATCTTGGTGGACACCTCAACCGTGCCCTAACAGAAGTAGAGAGTCTGGAAAGCCATACAATTGAAGATGTATATGTCGTCGATTCGAATCCCTGTCTCAGGTTAGCCTCATACTTGACTAGTACATGAAAGCTATGTGCGACGAGAAATCGTATGTGACCATTTGGCACGTATGTAGTCGGGAAAACTGGCGCTACAATAATGTTAGGCAGTGAGGAATATGCATAGACGAACGACATGTATATCATTGTCTGAAATGGTGGTGTTAGGTTTGAATTTTCGCTAGGATTTTCTGTACCGTTTGCGGGTACGCACACTAACACACGCCGCTGCCGTTTCTCGCAGTGGGTCTGGTAATGGTTTCGCATTAAAAAATTATTTAGAGAGGACACTTAAGCTCTGCCTTAAGGGTATGACGTGTTAGAGTAGTGGGTTAGGCTTTTTATTCTGAGCAGTTTGACACCTTGGAACGCATTTTTATTTTTTTTTCAATTGTTTCTGTTATTCATTGATCAATTACACTCTAAATTTTCCTAAGTAGCGTCATCAAGCATCGGATTTTCATTCTGAGCATTTTTACAACTTTGAACCCCCTTTTTCTAACTTTTTCCTTATCAAATATTCAATTAATTGCAATGATTTCATCAACTCGTCATCGCCTATCCCACACCAATCAATCCTCGATCACTAGCCTCACAAGTTACCGTGAAACAATTTTTTTTACGCAGCCCCCGAATATTTCCGGCACGCGGTGCCAACTATACTACGCCGACAGCTTTTCGATCAGACGAGCTGTATGCGTCATCCCGTAAAAAGCAGATTACTGAGATATGTACGAGAACAGTGCCGTATACTCACAACAATGGCTTGCACCGTGGACTGAATCATGTTGGTCTGCAACAAGGAACACGTACAAGAAGGTGAGTCAATATTTGCTGGGCGTATTTTCATGTGCATCGCAACAATCTTTTCGTCGTAACGAGCTACGTCTTTGCCTGCCAACTCTAGTACTAGCCCGAACAAGGATTTGCGTTGCCTTGTTCATAGTTGCGAATGCTTCTACAAGGACTCTCAGGGACGCTCCACAAGTACGGATAGCCTGTTTTGTCTTTTGTTTACTTTTGTTTTGTTCTTGTTAAGTTGCTTTGTTCGCGCTTTATTAATTCTCGCAATTTATTGAATAGCTCTCAAGGATACCTTGATTCTTTGAATGCTGGCAACCAGGAAATAGAACATGCAAACTCGAAATTCAGTCTTTATGCACTTCGCTCGCTGTGTACAATTCTGCGCGATACACAGGCACTGCATGAGACTGAGTTAATGACGAAGCTGCAAAAAAAAAAATTCTGACGACTCCCTTTTTTTTTCCAAAGAGATCGAAGTGCTTTGTGGAAGTGCTCAGAGACATGGAGAAAAAGGCAGTCTGAAAATAAACATTTCGGCCTTTGTGACGCGTCGTTGTTTTTGCGTATATAGTTACAAATAATAATAATAATAATAATAATAATAATAATAATAATAATAATAATAATAATAATAATAATAATAATAATAATAATAATAATAATAATAATAATAATAATATAAGTTTTAATAGCTTTTATTTCTCTCCCATGTGTCTTCTTTAAGGTGTATCCTACATGTATACAATTTATCATATTCATCTGATCTGTCGCAAGCTTTTGAAGGTTTTACGCGATGTATTTGATTATGAGGTCCCGTTACAGTGTGACTTCGGGACCTCCTTCTGCATGATATGCTGTACTTACGAAATGTAAAAACAAATAAAAACTGATTCTGATAAAAATAAACACGTATCTACCACTAAAATTTCGTTAAACCATTCTCTGCCGTTTGTGTCGCACACTGGGTAGCGTCGACCGGTGTAATTTGAGCTTCATTTTTTTAATGGTAGTACTACAAATATGCCAGGAGAGGTTAAACTGCTGTCTTACCATACTGCAGATTCTAGCCCTCCTCACCTAAACTCGCCGTCTAACGCACCCATGTTGCCTATCGCCAGTTTATGAAAACTGTCTGTGACTGAAATCCCATCGTCCCTTATTTTCCCTACGAAGCCACAACACTCACGCAGGGACTGGCTGCCGGCCACTGGTGAGCGCTGGGTTGATTTTAGAACTACCTGTGTGTTCCCCTGATTTCTCAGATTGTATACGACGTGACGCGAATAAACATACGAGGAACTGCGTTGAACTTCGCTACGAGCGGGGCACTACAGAAACACGCCCCGTGGTGTGCTTACTCAGGGTAAAGGACCATTGTAAAGCTTTTACCTTCAATATTTAATCCTCAATCATCAGGTTGTAACCCTCTTTGAAGTTATCGCTAAGACCTTTCTTTATAGTAAATTGGCCTTACTATGGATCTGATGCGGATTCCATCCAACTTTCCAACCTGCTATAAATCATGACAACAAGCCCGACAACTATAAGGGGGATGTTTGGGGTAAAATATTAGGAGGACGCTTAAGCTTCGCCTTAAGAGTAGACGCGACAGCACCTTTTCCTACCTTTTTTCTATTTTTATTCCTTTTCTCTCTCATTCCACTTCGATTACCAATCCACAATACATTACCGATCACGGTCATCGATTACAATCACAATTTCCGATCACATTACCGATTACCAATCACCAATCACACTTATCGATTGGTAATCACAAATCACTATCTAGGTTACGCTGCACGACATACTACCCCACTGCATACCCGTGCACGCGCCCACTATTTGTTTCGGTACAATGAAGCACCATAAAAGCGCCTTTTCGTTGCGCGCAATTTCTGACGCCTAATTAGCATATTTATATTATTTTTTTAAAAAAGTACTGTAACATCACTACACATCCCAAACACACGTTACTAAGTCATACACACCATAACTAACCGGCGTGATGGCTTAGTCGTGGCGGTCGGCTGCTGACCCGAAAGACGGGGGTTTGATTCCAACAGCGGCGGTCGAATTTCGATGGAGGCGAAATTCTAGAGGCCCGTGTACTGTGCGATGTCAGTGCACGTTAAAGAACCCCGGGTGGTCGAAATTTCCGGAGACCTCCACTACGTCATCCCTCATTGACTGAGCTGCTTTGGGACGTTAAACCCCAAACCAAACCAAACAAAACATTATAACGTGTTCGCTTGGTGTCCATCTAACGCGTTTCAATGAAGGACACTTCCTGGACCACGCATTGCGTGTCCGCCTGGCACGCAGTGGTTCTGGGTTTGAGCATTAATGCCGGATGTTTTATTTTATATATTCTCATTGCACGGATTCTGAAATTTTTTCCGACTGACGCAGGCCCACAGCCGACTTCGGGTTTTCAGCGGAACGAGCTCATTACGCTATCGCGTAATAACCGGTAACTTACGGTGGTAGGTGATCCAGCGGTGCACAGCATAGCAGTATCTCCAGCGCACTGAAAACGATACATAAGGAATTAATAATCGTTAGGAACAAAGAGTAACATTAGGGAGACAAATGTCCCTACGACAGAGGCTCCCGGCCCACTTTTTTTTTTTTTTACCGAGCTTAGATTTCCGACGGCTGGCAGACCAATGTTGATCGATCCAAGGCACGAGTCGTTCTTGATGAGGAAGTTAAGGCATCCACTGGAGTTGCAGAGCTGGAAGTTGCCCAGCGGTCCAAGGTTGAGGCCGGCTGCAAAATTACGTCCCATAGATTAGTAGAAAGAAGCTCAAAGAGGAAATTATAAAATGCTAATATTTCTGCTTCTTTGCACCCGTTTCACAGGCAAAAGCATGAAATCATGCATTTACTATGGATCGGCCGGTAAAACCTAAGGAAAATTGTGGTCTTGGACAACAGCTTTAACATAAATGACAACAGTAATATGATTAGGAATTCACCAGTTAATAAAAACGAAGAACGTTCAAACGTTCTTGTAGATTGTACATGTATACAGGGACCAGCAATCTATGACTGTTTTTCTTGTTGTCTTTTTCAGCACCAAGCGGTGTTGCGTTCTGGACAACGTAACTGCTCAATCTGATCACGAAATATTCACAGGCACACCGAATTACATTATATCCTCACAATGCGATACAATTAGAAGTTATTACTGTTATTAGAATTGTATTAGAAGTTATTACACTGTTACTGTCTGCGTTATTAAATAAACTTGAAACTTTTGATACATTTACATAGAGTTTTGTGTCATTCTTTCACAGAACACAACTCTTCTGTGAAGAAATGACAAGAAAAGTGCTTCAAATAAATAAATTAATAAATAAAGAAATAGGGGAGGAAATAAAAATATACATAAACGAGTAAATAAACGAAAAATAAATAACTCAGTACATAAAGAAATACGATCTGTGCAATTGCCGCACGCATTCCGGCTTGCGAGCTATTTCTTTGCTACGTGCATAGAAAAAGGTTTAGCCCTCTGGATAGAAATCATATGCGTAATATGTTGTTAGAAATAAAATTTTACGGTCAGCTCACTTGCAATGTCCCGGTTCACAATGATCAACAGCAGAGGCGCCAGGGCGCTGAGAATTCCTTGAGGAGAGCCGTTCTGGACGATTCCTTGAATGGCGCACTGCAAGTGAACGTCGCGACGGGGTTTCATTGTCAGCAGTCCGCTGTCCCTCGCTCAAGACCCGCAGCGGTGGCTCAGTGGTTATGGCGCTCGGCTGCTGATCCGGAGTTCCCGGGTTCGAACTCGACCGCGGCGGCTGCGTGTTTATGGGGGAAAAACGCTAAGGCGCCCGTGTGCTGTGCGATGTCAGTGCACGTTAAAGATCCCCAGCTGGTCGAAATTATTCCGGAGCCCTCCACTACGGCACCTCTTCTTCCTTTTTTCTTTCACTCCCTCCTTTATCCCTTCCCTTACGACTCGGTTCAGGTGTCCAACGATATATGAGACAGATATTGCGCCATTTCCTTTCCACCCAAAACTGATTATTATTATTATTATTATTATTAAGTCCGCTGTCACTCGCTCAAGACTCGCCGCGGTGGCTCAGCGGTTAGGGCGCTCGACTACTGAACCGGAGTTCCCGGGTTCGAACTCGGCCGCGGCGGCTGCGTTTTTATGGGGGAAAAACGCTAAGGCGCCCGTGTGCTGTGCGATGTCAGTGCACGTTAAAGATCCCCAGCTGGTCGAAATTATTCCGGAGCCCTCCACTACGGCACCTCTTCTTCCTTTTTTCTTTCACTCCCTCCTTTATCCCTTCCCTTACGACGCGGTTCAGGTGTCCAACGATATATGAGACATATATTGCGCCATTTCCTTCCCCCCCCCCCAAACCGATTATTATTATTATTATTATTATTATTATTATTAGGTCCGCTGTCACTCGCTCAAGACTCGCCGCGGTGGCTCAGCGGTTAGGGCGCTCGGCTACTGATCCGGATCTCCCGGGTTAGAACCCGACCGCGGCGGCTGCGTTACGATGGAGGCGAAACGCATAGGCGCCCGTGTGCTGTGCGATGTCAGTGCACGTTAAAGATCCCCAGATGGTCGAAATTATTCCGGAGCCCTCCACTACGGTATCTCTTTCTTCCTTTCGTTTCTCACTTCCTCCTTGATCTCTCCTGACGGCGCGGTTAGAGTGTCCGCCGATATGTGAGGCAAATACTGCGCCATTTCCTTTCTCCAACAATCAATTTTCAATATTTTCTCGCTCAAGTACGAGTATAGAAGTGATGGTGAACAGCGACGTCTGAGCGGAGAATTTGGGGTTCAACGACGTTTGTAGCGAAGGCGGGTAGATGGGTCATTTGAGGGCCTAATATTTTTTTCTTTTATTTTAAGAAAAAGCACCTTGCCGCAAAATGCATTTGCATGCGATAACAAAATAACATTGATTCGAAATCAGAGAAGTCGGACTGAAATCCGCGGAACTTCACTAACCAGCACACCAACGTAATTACTCCTGTTGACCGCGATTATTTCGATGATAGTAGCGAAAAAATGTCCCACGAAAGCTGATTTAGCGACATAAAAGGCCGCTAAGTGAAGATTTTCAACCGGATCAAACGCAAGCGAGTGCAGAAACTTACATTGATGATCTTGACGAGTCCTTGGGTGGTTGCAGTTGTCTGCAATTGCGAACACGGACAGAATATTGAGAACATTTATTTATGCCACATGAGCCTCACTTCCGCCACAGGAAACAATGCATCTACTAAATAATGGCTCTTGCAAGCCGAAATGCCGTTCTTATTCAATAGAATAGACAACCGTGGTCTCCATTTATTGTGAAAAATAAACGCATTCCCTGATGAAAAACAAAAAATTAAAACTCTGGTTTCTTGTTATCTCTGGCCTGCCGAGGACAAAATAATCGCGCGGGAAGCTTGAAGAGTTTGAGTTCGGGCCATTCTTTTAAGCGCAAGCTTCGCCTAACAACATTAGTGCAGCTTCAAGATGCCCGAGTCCATGATGCACCGGTACGAGAGCTCATGTAGAACCATTAACTATATCATTATATAACCAATGGTGAATATATAACCACGCTTGACGCATACACATGTGATTGTGCCTTATCAGCACTTCTTTTCTAGCATAACCAAAACGCGACGTGCATCCGGAAACTTTATTAACAAGCGTGACTAAATAGAACAGTACTGTCAGGCCAGAATGTTACAAGTCCACCATTCTTAAACAAAAATTTCAATATTAGAACACTGTAAGTCGCTGTTATGTAAATATTGAAGGTAATGATTACCAATGTCAAGTTACCAATGTCATGGAAAATCAGCGGGAACTTTTGTTGACCATAGCAAAACGTTAATGGCAAAAAAATGCAAGCTTGGCGAGGGGAGATCTGCGGGTATATTGATTGCTATAGTGAAATGTTACAATGTATGAAAACATTGCGGCCATGAACTATATCCCGTTGGGAAATGCTTTTCTCAAGAATTTCTGGGTGCGGTGACAACGGAGAGCTGTGCACTATCTCCCCTATGGGGCAGCTGTTACATGTTATGTTACCTTCAATGGTCAGATCTCAACAAGAACTACAAAAAAAAACTGATTCATTGACGGACTGAAATATCCACGTTCTAAAGAAAAAGAAAGAAATAAAGGCCACTAGTTTACAGAGCACGAAGAGAGCTCAGTTAATAGAGAGCTTCAAAAGGCGAAAACTTACGCTTGTGTTACCACAGAAGTTAGTTGATGTGCCGGCACACTGAAAAGGAAAAAAAAAACGAGAAACATATATAGGCGCTGTTTGTTACCGCGCCTCAATTATAAAAAAATTAAAACTAAGCCTCCAAATGAGGCAGTGTTTAGACAACCTGTCCGACCTACTTTCTCTCGTGCCTACAGTTATGAGTGGTGGACCCACCTCGTTGCTATCAGGCGCGCTTCCTATCTACTACTGTGTTGTTACTTCTTTCTGCGTCCCCTTTTGACACTTCTGAAGAATCTTATGAAGCACTGAAAGCGTCGCCCACGAAGCATATTTTCTTTTCTCGCAAGCTCTCTCCTCTTTTACCTTCTTTCTCTCCAGTCATTTTTTTTCAATTTTCGCTTTTCAGCGTGCACATGTAATGTTACGTGCTCATGCAACAGAAAGCCGACGAAGTTTTTTACACTTCTCGCTATGAACAAGCGATGAAAGCTTTGCTATTTTCCCAGCAGTTGAGAATTTTTTTTGGATGCAATCGAATAAGAACAATGCGCAGATAGCATCACTGCGAGACTCACAGCTCCGATGCCGAGTATGTTGTTGAGGGTGATGTTGACGCAAGAGGCTGAAAAGATAAAGCGATGAAATAAGTTGCAGCGTTTCGAAATGATGTACAATTGCAGCGTACAATGATTGCAAATACATTTCTTAAGTATCAAGAGCGACATCTCTGCGGTTTGTTCAGTCTTTCTATTTATTTTTTGCCGGCTGCCGGATAAATTGGTTCATCTTTTTAGGTTACAAAAGAACATCCTTGACAAGAGCATATTAACTGCTATCATCATAAATGTCTGCAAGGAATGTAACAAGGTTGCATTAGTCCAACTAGCCAAAAACCTTGTCATGGTAATGTCATCAATGTTTTCAAATATATTTTGCATCTGTGACTTACAGCACAATGGTTTTGCGGATGTGATTTTAGTTAAGTAAGAAAAGTTACTTAGGTATATTGAGTTTAATGGCGCAAAAGAAACTAAGGCTATGATGCGCCAAACACACGTGAAGTAAAAAATGTGTTAGGGGCCTGAGGAGGCTATTGTGCAGGCCATAAGAGTTAACAGGGCCACATGTGTTGAGGTACTAGCATTAGTTTACATTTGCTGATAGTTCGTTGCGCTAGCCATTTTTATTTGCGCCACATTTTAATATAGTTCTGAATCGAACCGCGAGGTTTATTCATTTTCTGCAGTTCCAACTTAGCTGTGTTTAGCCCCGTCACCATGCTAGGACAGAGTCAGTGATCAATGAATTGTTAGCACAAAGGAATAAAATACGTAGCAGGGATACTATACCGAGTTTAACTCTCGATATTTGAAAATTAAAAGAACAATTATGAAGTGTTGGCCAATTAGTGTTTTCCACTTTATTCTTATCTTTGCGCACTATACTTTCGTGAAATACACATTAGCACATTAGAAGTTTTATGTAGCATTAATCGTGCATTTACACATGTACTGCGTTGATGTTTTATTTTTTCTATAAAGTGCATATTTTTGGGTGAACTACGCAGTTGAAGCTGTATTTAGTATTAGTTCTGCATATACATGTGTACTCCGCTGATGCTTGTTATTCTTTTCTATTCTTCTGTAGATAATGGTGCTGCTTTTTTCTTTTTGTCATTTACCTGCATTTATGTGTTATATGTGTCCACCTCCTTCTACCCACACTATAATGACAAATTAATGCTGCGGTTAAAGTATAAATAAAAATAAATAAATAAACAACATTACAACAATACTGGGGTCTAGGTCTATGGCAGAACGTTCCATCATAAAATGACCCCAGGGTATGGCATTTCAAGACAGGGAAATATACAAAATGTTTATAGAACTGACTTCAAAACTTTGTCCACGCACATGTAAGTGCCGCATAAAAGGATTATGATTAGTTTCACATCAGAAAAAACAATGAATTCTGATTAGAAAACAACCGAGTCACAGGACGTCAGAAGAGGTGGTACATCTCGCGCACGGATCCTATGCCCGCTCTGATTTTTCTCAAGCATGAACACTTCCTACCAATGAGACAACTGTCGTTCGAACCCGGGATGATCAAGAAGGCGAAAGAAAAAATGATTTATGTCCAAAAGCTTAAACATAAGAAAGAACAGTGTGTGGCCTGGCATTTTCTGGGAAATATTAGTAAAGAAAATCATTCGTTGACGCTTCGGTTCGAGTTAATGGAACCAAGTGTTGTATTCTGGAGTACGATGGCAATGCGCCATGATCGAGGGGTTTTGAGGAATTTAGTATAGAAAAGATTAATAGTGCACCTGGATTTCTTCTAAATACTTGTTGTAACGTAACTCCATTTAAACAGGATAGTTATTAAAAATTGCTGACTTCATGAAATGACCGGTAGCATTCAAGAATGAACCACAAAACTTTATGTCCTTTCGGCAGAATAATTGAAATAAGGTCGGACTTGCACATTTGGTTCCATTATATTTTACTACAAGTGTATTAAGAAGCGTGCGACAAGAGACTTCTGTGGTCGGCATTATAAGCTGATTCTTCCTGTATGTACCATGCAGTCTGCCTTCCTCCAGCTAAACCTTATGCTAAAGGTGTCCCACATTTCAAACAGCAACACTACGCGATGTCCTGCCTGTCAAGGCCTGATAAAATGATTAAACTTCTCATTCCTTGCGACTTTTTCAGTGCGGGACTTATTAAAAACCATAGGCAGCCACGGGCGTTGCTCAGTTTTTATGGTAGTTGGCTGCTGACCCGAAAGACGCGGATTCCATCCTGGCCGCGCCAGTCGCATTTCGATGGAAACCAAACGATAGAACACCTTGTACTGTGCGACGTGAGTGCACGTTAAAGAATCTCAGGTAGTCGAAATTCTAGGGAATCCCCCAATACGGCGTTCATCACAACCTGAGTCGCTTTGGGACGTTAAGCCCTTAAAAAAGCCTAGCTTGCAGTACAACGATGGGGGATGGTAACCGGCTAGCTATTGCATTCCTTACATGCAGACGTTTCGGTGCAGGAAACAAGGCAGTATGGTCCTCGACAGGGACCAATTATTTGCTGGGCTGCGAGCGTTAAATGAGAATTTCTGG
The DNA here is from genome assembly GCF_052857255.1 of Amblyomma americanum. Classification (NCBI taxonomy): domain Eukaryota; kingdom Metazoa; phylum Arthropoda; class Arachnida; order Ixodida; family Ixodidae; genus Amblyomma; species Amblyomma americanum. The sequence continues at coordinate 31,797,766 of NC_135504.1, read as the reverse complement.
CGTTCTGAACGCGTGGAGAGCGCTGAAAAGTTGGAAAGTTTTAGAGAGGATCACAACTTCGAAGTTATTTTTCGGTAAAAATTGGTTAGCCGTTATAACTTGTTGGTCTTTAAAATTTCTGCTTACTCGGCAATGAAGCTGATGATGCAGTAGTCATGGCTCCGGCGACCAGAAGGGTGAGGAGGAGGTGGGCAGATGCCATCGTTGAGTTGAGTGTACGGCGGACGGGGTGACTGAGACCAGGCTGGTAGGAGCAGTTCAAGATGTCTGTGCCCTGGAACTCTGAGCCCTTTTATACCCCAAATTAGGCACTAACCGGACGTGGAAGTACGCGAGGACGACGTCATTGGAAGCTTTTGTTTACAGTGCAGAGGGTGATCAATGCTTTCGCACAGTCATTTATTAGAGCGTGAAGTGGAGAGCTAGATAGGTTGCTCACGTGTTGTTCTCACCGTCACTATTAAAAGCGCCTCATTAAAAACGATTTTTTTCTATGCCCACATTGTTTCATAAATTTTGTGACGCTTGCGGCCGACACGCCACTTCAGTGAGTTACAACTGCGCTATTTTTGTAATTATTCGTCATACGCCTGCTGAACAGACGCGGGAGGTTAATGGGACACAGGCGTTGCCAGCGCAGAAGTACGCCCCTACGAATGACTGGGATTTCCTTTTTCGTGCACATGCGGGTATGCATGTGATGAATTTTGCGTGTGGGGCTCCACTTAGATGACTGTTTCGCGCTCATTTTTTACCTGACACAAGCGACTTTCCCATTGCCACCAAAAAAGGCTATGCTGCAGTATGCCTAGGCCTTGACACTACAAAGAGAACAAAAAATATCAAAATAAAGTCAAAAGACACATCAGCTTCAAATAATGGGTGCATACGAACAAGGTAGCAGAACCGGATGTGATACAAATGCCGAGCACAGATCCCAATCCTGTTAAACGGTAATGAAAGAGCAAGCCACGTACTCTAGCGTTGATCTGTGAACACATGCGTTGTGGTGACCGCCCAGTTCTTTATTAATCGTTTTTCCGTGTTTTCTATGTGGAAACACGATAAACTGTTTTTAGCAGCAGAACAAAAGCACTTGACGTGGGGAAAAATATTAACTGCGTCAGACAGCTCTTTTGAGAATCCGGATCCGTATCCGGCTTTGACGGGACTGTGCGCTTCACAAACATGGCAGAAATAGACAGCAGCGGTGGCCTAGTGACTTGAACATCCGCTTCGCATGCGGGAGGTGCGGGGTTCGATCCCCTGTGCCGCCGGGTACCCATCTGTGATGCAATGGGTGCAAGCTTCCCCTGGCCTGGTGCTGGGATTATTGACGGCGAAATGCTTAGGAAACGGGTCTTTGAACCCACCTTGAGTAGACGAAAATACCTTGTGCCATGGCGCTCTTTCGCCGCAGATGGCCTTGCGGCATAAAAAAATTCACTATCATCATTAGCAATAGAGGCTAGTTGATTGTACATTATCGTGGTTTAACGTGATACTGATAGGAACTTACGCACTGTTAACAGGACACGAATACCACACGATAAGCGCGCAAGAGGTTGGGGGTGGGGAAAAGTTAGGAGCATTTTGGGAGCGTGCTTATCGTGTGGGCTTTGTCTGTGTCGCGTTAACTGTGTGTAAATTCGTATTGACAGCGCGTGTAACCATGAGAGTGTTTACGTGACCAGTAAAAGGAAATTGAAGACATCCTGTGAAATTCATGGCGTCACCTGGTGGCGGTTTCGAGACGCTGCGAATACTCCGCCATGAATTGTTTGAACGTAACTTTTTCAAATAAACAATATTTCCCTTTCTTGACGGGCCCCGTCACAGCTACGCAGTGGTTATGGCGCACGACTACTAATTCCGAGGACGCGGGTTCGATCCTGACCGCGGCTGTCACGTTTCCGTGGAGGTGAGCCGTAAAGAACCCGTGAACTGTAAAGAAACGCACAGGTGGTGGTCGAAATAAATGCAGACCCCCCACTACGGCGTCCTTCATAACCGATGTCGTTTTGGAACGTTAAACTCTATATACCGTATGCATACTTTCTTTACGTGACTTGAACAAGTTGACCTGAAGAAGGCTGGCCCGCATTCCGAGGCGTTGCTATAAATATTGTTGCGTTTACTAGGAACTTTGTCTTTCTCTTACAAGCGCGCCCGCACCAAGTTTTGGTAAAATGCCTTCTGGGTACTGGTAGTGTTCCGAGTTATGTGAGTGGTGCAGGTTTTTTTAAAAAAGCTGGTCCCACCTGGAAGCATTAGCAAAGCCTCGTTATTGTTGTTTTGCCTGGATCAGTCTAATTTGCAAGGATTTTATTGAGAAATTATGCTGATTGGCTCAACCTGGAAGAGAGTGTATTCACACGGCTGCGTTCCATAAAAAGGCATTCACTCGTAGATGGCCGTACTAGGCGAACAACAAACTTAGTAGTTAGTGGAGTGATGCCAGACTAGGCAGGTGGAAATAAGCTACAAACGAAGTACTGCCATTACAGAATCAACAACAAAAATGATATCACTTTCTAGTATATTTCAGAAGGAAATTTATTAGAATAAGTGTCCGAATATAAACGCTTTGCGCTGCATGTTACACCGTACCTACATTGCGATCAGCACATGATTGCTGTCAGGAGTAATGGAACAGTTAAAGTACATTATCAAAAACAATAATTTTGTTGATCATGAAGCAGCACGAAGAATATTTGGGATCCTGTAAGGGTGTCAATTTCAAGAAACTGTAAAGAATGCAACAATGGTCAGTAATTTATATTTTAACAAGCATTATTTGCATTCCGTGAACCATTTAATCGAAACCGGAGGTGCTCTGTCAATAGCTTAAGCATTGAAATTCTCGTTTGTGCTTTATACTTGAGATAAAAATGGTCAGGAAAAAAATCTAGTAATAACTAATGACTAATGAATAATAACTACTTCCCATCCATGAAAGTGCAGCCATTTTTGTAGCCATATAGCTTGGCTTGGATGAATGATAATGAGTAATTAGTTTCTTATTTGAGAACTATATCACCTAAAGGAATTCTAGTAAACATATTAACTGGGCTAATTTTGAAAACAACAAGAATAATTACGCGATATTTTCATCTCGCTGTCACTCACGAAATAAAGTTCTCCCACTTTGTTCTCTTTTCATGGTAGAAATATTGTGCTTTAATATTACTTTTATTTCTCCATTCATATATATAAAAGAGGACCAGTAACGCATTGCAGAAGCTGGCGGATACAAGCAGACATAAAAATTTAGTACAGTTCAGTGGATAGATACACCTCTATCATAAATGGCTCCTGACCGCAGCGGTGGCTTAGTGGTCAGAGCATCCGCCTCGCATGCGCGAGGTGCGGGGTTCGATCCCCAGTGTCGCGGGTACCCACCGGTGATACATTGGGAACAAGCTTTCCCCTGGTCTGGTGCTCGGTACCTTAGAGTGAAATGCCTGAGAAAGTGGATCTTTGACCCCACCTTGTGCAATGGCGCTCTTCATCTATTTCTTTTCATTTATTTCATCCTTAAAGGCCCGAGGGCAATACATAAGGAAGGGCTTACACATGGTTTTGTGTAAATCCACTCATGATGAAAACATATGCACAATGAACGCAACAGTGCAACTGTAAAGTCTAAGAAATAAAATAAGGGGGATCAAGTGGTTACAAAAAGGGTAAACAGTAAAAGCTCAAAAATACAGGGTAAAATATACAGGAAAGAGTACAGGGCCACAAAAGGTTCACGTGTTCCGAAAATGACTGGCGAGTTTCGCGCCCTTGGGCTGGCCTTGTGCCATAAAAAGTCATCAACATCATCATCATCCTAAATGGCTCCCAGTTATGTTAGCTAAGTTGTTCTTGAACAGTTGATTATCTGCGATGGCCGCTGTTGTGGAAGGAACGTGCAGCCCTCGTTACGAGTTCCCTATTTGCGCACATCGTTCACCATTAGAAAAGCATACAGGCCAAAGGGTTCGCTTGTAATCTGTTTAGCGGGGCTCTCGAGCGCATCTAGCAGTCTAAAGCTTGGGACGAGCGAGGACGCGAAGCCATTCCCTTTACAAGAGATTGTGGTCGCTCAGGACGCATACCGAGCCACGCTGCAGACCTCAAAAGCAAACCCCTTGGGCTGCATACTTTTGACGGGGATGAACTTATACTGGCTGCGTGCCTATGGTAAAAACTATCTGAAGGAAAGCATTTGACTTGCAGGAATGGGGTACCGACCTTGTGAGTAAGGCCTAGTCTTGTCGATACGTGCCGAGGCGTTGAGGTACGTTTGCTGCGGAACTGTGGTTGGAGTAATGTATGAATACGTATGCGGGGCAAACAGTCTGCGATGAGAGAAGAAAAATGCGAAGTCAAGGCCGGTTTCATTGAAGTCAAGGCCGGTTTCATTGTAGTTGCAATTTTTTAATGTATAGAGCAATGAAACGAGTAAAATCCCTGTGAGATATTCAAGTAGAACTTTTTGCTGGGCTAGTTGGTGCATGTTACAAAGAAAAGAAGCGCGAACAGAGACAAGACTTAAGAAGTGATACGAACAAGCGCTTACTGACAACTGATTTTTGCTCTATGAAAGTGAACTGGCTTTCCTAGAAGGCCGCGGTTGAATTTGGAACATGTGTAAAAACCTGGCATCTGCGCATGCCTAAAAAACTGAAAATCATGTTTGTTTTTAAAGAACCTTTTATACTTTCCCTTTCATGTGGCCTGTACACCATTTGTCATTGCTCTTTTTTATCGTTTTTAAATATTCACCATGCAAGTCTTTTATCGCTTTTATGGCCTATACACCATGTGACGTTTACCGCCTCTGATTATCACCGGTACTGTTCGCCTATATATTGCGTGTTTCCCTGAAAAAAAAAAATCAGTTGTCAGTAAACCCTATGAGATAGTTCCTGTGCCTGTGTTTGTTTGCATCGCACCTTAAATTAACGCGGAATATTTGAATTATGGTCTCATTAAAAAACTATAAAAACATACATAGACATACATGCATAACTAAGACAGAGCCGCAGTTGGTTGCCTAGCAATCATCGCCATACTTTATACTGTTTTAATTTTTTCGTTAATTTAGTCGTAGAGTACTTTTCTGTCGGGAACAGCGAAAAAAACACAACTTAGCGGGTTTCAAATCATCGCAAAAGGAACCTCCAAGGCGTCATCTTGTAACGGAAGCTTTATGTAGAGCGCGGAAAGAAACAGAAAAAAAAGTTTAAAATAGTTGAAATATATATTGACGTTTTTAAGGCATAAAGTCCTTTCAACATTCGACTGCTGGACGCGCATGCTGACTTCCGACTTCCAGGGCACGGCAAAACGGGTGCGATTGTGCGCAGCTGCGCCTTTTCACGTGTAGGGTTTAGAACTTGAAAACAAGAAACTTTCCCTGATAGCGCTGTTTGACTCTTTTTTCAACATTATAAGCCTTTGAAAGGTTATTTCTCACAGATGTGAGTAATAAAGAGTTTAATGATCTATATTCGTTGCAATTTTATGGGAATAATTAGGTTATTAGGCTCTAATAATAATTAGGCTCTCATTAATTTCGATTTGTTTTCCTGCTCTCACCGAGAACATCACAGCATGTATTTAAATAGCGTGGCTTAAGTTTATTTATTTGTATATATTACTGATTTAAGCCGCAGCTGGTGGCTCAGTGGTTTTTGTGCTCGGCTGCTGATCCGAAAGACGCGGGTACGATCCTGGCCGCGGCGGTCGAATTTCTATGGGGGCGAAATCCTAGAGGCCCGTGCGCTGTGAGATAGGAGTGCACGTTAAAGAACCCCAGGTGGTCGAAATTTCCGGAGTCCTCCAATACGGAACCTCTTTCTTCTTTCAGTCCCTCTTTTATCCCTTCTCCTACGGCCCGGTTCAGTTGTCCGCCGATATGTGAGACAGATATTGCGCCATTTCCTTTCTCCAAGATCCAAGCAACCAATTTTCGCCTCAGCAACACCGCTATGCTGGTGCGTCCGCCTACTGTTTCGGTGTTTCGGCATAATAAGCGAATTTCCGAGAAGGAACAAGGAACCGGATACCAAAAGAGAGGTTATTCGGAAGGATAAAAAGAAATTATATTTGCATCTGCTTGCATAACAGAGCGGGAATATACAGACTTAGTGTGCGATTCGAAAGGGGAAGTCACCGATCAAAAGCTTCGACGGTGTTATACAGGTTTTTCTGGCTTCGTGCTTTTTTAATCAAATCAGCAGGTGTCCTTGTTAGGAACCACCTGAATCACATTCTCCCGCCCGTGCCAACAGCTCCAGCTTCTGTTAAGTTAGCTGGTAATGTACAACAGCAGGATCCCTTTACTCGACTTCAAGGCAGGGGCCATGACATCAGCGCCGGCATAGAGCATGAACGCGAAGCAGTCATACTTGGGGTCATCCGCGCTGCGACGAATTTATTGCGTGCTTGTTGGACTGAACTTATTTGTTTTGCGGCATCAAACAAAGCTACCGCGGGTCAACGTGAGTTAGGTGCTTTGCGCGCTCCCGGGAGCTTGAGCCGACGGCAAGCAGCCGGGTGCTGCGCCAGCGGGGCAAGGGGGAGGGAGAGTGGTGTGCTGTGATAGTAACACTCCTTCCGGGAAGACCAGAGGGGTGCATCTTCCTGTAGACTCGGGCTAAACGGACATTACGGCGCAGCACCGGAAGCTAAGAGGGAACTGTGGCATCCGGTTGTCCAAACAGGGGAAACCGAACACCAAGCGTCATTGCATGAACACTGCGGTGATGCGCTGCAGCTCCGCTTCGGAGGCGGCACTCGTCGGAGTAAGACGTGGCAACTGCAAAAAGTCTCGATCTCAAAATTTCGACCTCGCTGAATGACGACCTTACTAAATCTCAAACTCATGCGTGAGGTTGAGGTCTGATTTGCTGACCTCACTCACAAAATTTCGATCCGTCGCCGACCTCACTTCAACCTCACCTCATGATGTGAGGTTGAGGTCATTTTCAGGTTGAGCTCGACCTCATGAGGTTGCCCCCCTCTGGTGATGAGGTTATTAAGGCACGATGGCTAATAACATAAGTGGTACAGGTAGACGCACTGATGGTGAGAACGTTTGGTTGAAATGTATGAAGGGTGTTCCGTTGAGGCATGGTGAAGTAGAATCGATGTGAACACAGAATTGATTACCGAATTCTTTCTGTTCAATTTTTGGTTCCACCGATGTAGCTTGCGTCACAGTCACAAGGAATTTTGTAGATATTGTTTTGGCATTACTGGGCATGGTAGATAATGCCCATTCCTTGTTCGGACAGCGACGCAAGCTACATCGCCGAAACCAAAAATCCAAAAAGAAAGAATTCGGCAACATAAAAACGACGTCCGCAACTTCACCAGAGAGCGGAATCCTGTACAGGAAGATTTCAAAGACTCTAATCACAGAATCAACTTCGACAAAAACCGGAGTAAAGCTTGACGAGGCGCCGTAAGTGCTGCACTACAGGTCTGGGAAGCAAATTGTGTGACCCGAGGACTTTCGCGCTTATTGTTTGATCAGTTTTAAAGTGACACTTGAGGTAACATGGGACTTACTACGTCTCAAGCGCACTGATCTCGTACCTTTTAGCACAGAGCAAAGGCAGTGGCAGCCGGTAAACACTGCAGTAACAAACGAAGATCATCAGAAACAGTATCAAGTGTATTCGTATGCAGTGAAATGCTCAGAAACTGGTTCGCATGATGACCATGAGATTTAAAAAAAGATTTCGCAGGACTGCTTATGAAAGTGATCGCTTCAACGCCACCATGGCTTAATTGCACTCCTAAAGTTTTAACGAAATCAGCTGCGCCGACAGGGGAGCTTAAAGAAATTGGAGAAACCTTTGCAGCCGAACTCGTTTAAACCCCTTCGAATAAAGGGATATCAAATAGAGTAAAAATTCAGGAACGTGGAGAGAATTTTCAACTTACCGAATAATATTACCACTTTTATTAATATTGGCGATTTTAGTATCGACGTACAGTATAGAGTATTTGTATCGGAAATCAATTTTGGTCGGTATCTTGAAAATCTTGGTATATTGGCCGGTATCGGTAATCTTGCATCGGTATCGGAAATACAATTTTTTTTGGTGGTATCGGTATCGCAGATACTTTTTCCAGTGTCCTGCCCAGACCTAACAATTGGCAATTGGTAACAGAAAGGACCAAGAGACAGGCTCACCGTATTGCTGAAAACAATACCCTTCACCCATACTTCCAGTTGCGTTAATTGTAAACAGAAATGGAAGACTTTCACCGTTATGCTCACGAGGTTACAAAACAGTTCTTGTTTACTTTGTCAGTAAAGTAAAGGTCACGCACTCTTCCTCACGCAGGTCACTGGTGTCAGCAGGGTGATATGCATCAGTTGACGCATTGATTTCGTTTGTAGAAGCTAGCGCTACAAGAAGCCGCAGCGCTGCAGATGCTCTAGAGTTTCTTAACTATATCCAAAATCCTCGAGTCGTCGTGGCCATGCTGCAATCGTGCCCGTAGCCGAAAATAGGCGCCTTCATCAAATACAACGCGACAGCTTGCCCGTGTGGTCTTGGAGGGACGTTTTTTTAATTTTCTTCGCTTATAGCACTGTAGCATTGCGGAGCTTTTTCGGAATGGCGGTTTGAGCAAATGCTGTTGCTTAATCCCTTTAAGTAAGGTTAACATCTAAGGAACAGAGAAGAGCGAGATATGTTTGCCTAATAAAAACTTTCAGCTCTTTTATTTTTGCAGTTTTCCTTCTAGATTTCAACGCAAAATGTCCATCTGGAAACGTCTCTTAAAGACAGTGCCAAGGAAAAAATTCAGGGGGGCACTTTGTTGACATAAGGTGTGGTGAGGCGAAAGCCTTTAGCGCGGTGTTGCAGTTTGTGTCACTGATGTGCGGTGAAGGTGTTGATTAAAGACTACAAAGAGCGTTTAGGAGGCATCCTCCCAGATCGGCGTTCAGGAGGCGTCTGGCAAGATTGCCTGGGGAGCACTCCTCTCGAATGATGTGGCGCCACTCAGTGACGTCACACGTTCATCAGCCACACGGCTTTATCATTTTCCTTGCGATGCCATCAGACCTATCTCGATTGATCGCAGCTGCGCGCAATGGCTCCAGACTGTTGTAGTTGCTTTGGTGCTTTATCTCGATGACGTCATTTAGTTGATGGAAGTAACGGACGCCGGACAGATCCATGGCCGCGAGTATGAGCCGTTAAAGGCTTTCGCCTTAATAACTGCGCAGCTTTCACAAACAGATTGAGCTTGTACCTTTTAGTTGAGGAGAATGGTGATAGCGACCCGGCAAGGACTCCAGTGACAAATGATAAGCTCCATAAAAAATTCGTTCCTATGTAGTCAAGTGCTCACAGACCGGTTCACATGAGCAACATTGCCTTAAAAATGATCGTTTCAACGTCACCATCGCTTCAGTTCGGTGCAAAAGTTCTAGAAATACCAGCAATGTTGACAGTGGAGCGAAAAATTCATGCGGGCTTATTCGTTTCAACTCTTTCAAGAACAATGCCCTATATCAAATAGTGGAAAGATTCCAGAAATTCCAGAGATTTAACTTAGCTGATGACATTACCAACTCTATTATTATTGGCGAATTGTATAATATATCAAAGTACCGACGACGGAGTATCGAGTATCTGCATCGGAAATCATTTTCGTTTCTGTATCTTTCATCACACACACACACACACACACACACACACACACACACACACACACACACACACACACACACACACACACACACACACACACACACACACACACACACACACACACACACACACACACACACACACACACACACACACACACACACACACACACACACACACACACACACACACACACACACACACACACACACACACACACACACACACACACACACACACACACACACACACACACACACACACACACACACACACACACACACACACACACACACACACACACACACACACACACACACACACACACACACACACACACACACACACACACACACACACACACACACACACACACACGCACGCACGCACGCACGCACGCACGCACGCACGCACACACACGCACAGACACACACACACACACGCACAAGCACACGCACACACACACACGCACACACGCACACGCACAAGCACACGCACAAGCACACGCACACACAACACACACACACGCACACGCACACGCACACACACACACACGCGCGCGCACACACACACACACACACGCACACGCACGCACACACACACAAATGCAGGCTGCGCTAACCGAATTCAGCGTATTGTGTGTGCGGCATACCCCCGTGCGAGTTTTCCAGCGCTGGTTTGGATGTATCAGAGACCATAGCGTTAAGCGATGCTTTCCGCGAATCATTATTTTGGGCCTCTGGCATTTTAAAAGTTGGCGAGGTTTTCGCTGCAGCTGGAGGGTTTCACGGATGACATCTGCCGCTGGCAGCTTGACTAATTGCGTCCGGGAAACCCACGCATAAAATAGCAGTAACACACTGTGTAGGAATATGTGACAACCACCGCAATATAATACGGGAGCACTCGCCATAAATTAAATTGGACATGAGGGTCAACAAAGAGGCAAGTCGACCTCAGCATCAAAACAAAATAAAGACCAGTGCGATGTTTTGCACTGTCAAACAAAAGGTGAGACAAAAATGAAAGTATCAGAGGTTATTTATTGGTATAAACAAATTCATCTTAATTCCACAATGTATTTTAAGAAATGATTTTATATTGCCCTATGTTTTCTTATATGCATTAGAACAGGGGGCGGGTTGGGGGCTAACATTCCTGGATATAATTAGTGCGAGCAATTGAAAGATATTACGGAAACCCAAAATATCTGCCTACTGCACCGCTATTGCAAAAGCACAGTCGTCTTGACGCCAATCAGATTGATCACTTTTGTTTGTTACAGTACATCCATCAGCAGAAATTACATGTAGAAATTCCTGATAACTCAGCAGGATATCACGTTCGAATCCACAGAACGTTTATTTCTAAAGTTCGAACAAACAATGTGGAACAAACTAAGTCACCACGTTCCCTCTTTTCTCAATACGTTCAATCTGGACGTTGACTTTTCTGTCAGCAATGTTACATTTAAACGAAACATTGAACAATACCTAATTGCCAACGATATTGAATTTTGTTCGCTCTAAAACTTCGAAGTTGTTTTAGTCTATTTTATGTCAATCTTTATAATTCGGACGACTTCGTTTGTGAGTGACAGTTGGGCACCAATAACCCACGTCGGCAGTTTATTATTGCATGTCATGCATACGATTGATCTTTCTTGTATATATAATTGTGATTATATTGGCCATTTTACTCTCGCTGTATAGTTTGTATTCCGGCAGCTCTTGCGTGTTTACAACATTTCAACACGTGTATGCACTAATTGTGCGGTGATGCATGTTTTGCTACTATTATTTCACCCTTCTCTGTCAAACTCTTAAGGTGCCGAGGTCTCGTCATGTTTTTGAGACTTTATTCTCGGCTGTCTCTTTCTCCAGAAACAAAAATAAAGGAGAAAAAAAACGTAGCATAATTCGTTAAAAACGTCACAGGTCTAGATATGTCAGTAATCGTGCTTGTAAAGATGCCGCTTTTGAAATAGTGTTAGGAACTGCGATGGGAAGAATGCGCTGCACCCATTGGTCAGTGCGCACTTGATTGCGAAGCCCGTGCCAGCCCCTACCAGGTTTCACTCCTAGGCACACAGGTGGCACACGTTTGTCACTTCTTGTGACAATGCAATGGTTATCAGCAACTCTTGAGTGCTGTTTAGAGCGTGAGTTATAAACGACTCTCAATGAATAATAATTCGTGGCGTCAGATAAGCGGCGGACGAAGACTATCCAAGCTACATTTGCCCAGTTCCGAGCAGTGACCAAGCGCCGTTTCCTAACCGCAAGCCAGTGTTGCCTATCTTCGGTGTTCCGGCCCATTGGAGGCCCAAGATTGGCCGCCTGTCGGGCTGGGTGGAAGACAAGCCAGCACGCAAGGCACAATCGCGTTCTTTCGAGTGAATGCCGAGAAAATCCGTTGGCCTGACTTTGGGCAGGCCTCAGAGGCCAACTGTGCTTAACTGTGGGTTCCAGGCAAATTCAGCAACAGTTATCATTGAGCACTAACCTAAACACATGTAGATTAACTGAAGTGTACTTTGAAAAACAAGAATTTGTTAACAAATAAAATGAGAGGTGTAAAAAGGATGCTAACTCATTGAAAAAGATTGAAATGTGTAATCCTATAGTAAACTTAGTTGCGATCATAGACACTGAATTGTACGGAATAGTCACCGATAGAATATCTCTCCAATTAACCCTGTCGTGTGCCAGCCGCGACTACCTTATTCGCACAAAGTTCTTAATCTCATCCGACCAACTAACGTTTTGTCGCCCCCTGCTGTGCTTGGCGTCTCTTGGCATCTCTTGGTATCGAGTCAGTTACTCTAACTACCATCGGTAATCTTGCTTCCGCATTGCATGCGCTGCCAAGTCCAATTCATCTTCTTGATTTTCATTAGGATGAAGGAGGAGGAGGAGGAAAATCAGGGAGGTTAACAGGAAGAATAAACTGTTTGCTACCCTGCACGGATGAAGGGAGGGAGGGGACAACAAGATTAAGGAGAACAGAGCAGTAGGAAATTGAAGTCACTATGTGAAGTCACAGCGTTCGGTACACTCACAGCCTATTGTGCAGGCCAGAAATTCGCTAGAAGCGGAGCAGTGCCTTGGAGGCCTTCACCGCCGACGACCGCCGCGGCCAATGGCCGAGAATCTTCATTTCTGTCAGTGAACGAGGATCTAGACGCTCCAGCGCACGGCGGAGTAACTGCCTTTCGGCGCCATAGGCAGGGCATTCACAAAGAATTTGGGCTATAGTCTCATCACACCCGCAGATGGCACATGCAGGGCTATCAGCCATACCTATTAAGAAGGAGTAGTGCTTGGTGAAAGCTACACCAAGCCACAGGCGACACAGCAAAGTTGCTTCACGTCGTGGTAGGCCGGATGGAAGCCGGAGCTTCAGATCTGGGTCCGAGGTTCTCAAACGTGAATTCGAAAATTGGCCTCAATTCTACGACCCGCCGTGGTGGCTCAGTGGTTAGGGCGCTCGGCTACTGATCCGGAGTTCCCGGATTCGAACCCGACCGCGGTGGCTGCATTTTTATGGAGGAAAAACGCTAAGGCGCCCGTGTGCTCTGCGATGTCAGTGCACGTTGCTTCTATGGCTGACAGAAGCTACTGTTTTTTTCAAAAATTATCAGCCTAGCACTAAGCATTCTATAACGCATTGGTGTAACTGCGACGGCAGTGTGCTGCCTTGGTAAAGGAGATGTAAGTCTCAATGCTGATTATATCATGTGCTGGTGTGGAAATATGCACGTTACTGCCAATTCCCAGATGATTCCTCTGCGCGCAGGCATCGCAGGTGCGATCGAAACTGTACGACACAGGTGTGGCTGGTCTGGCAGAAAAACACTCGGCTGCCGACTGCTCCAATAGCGAGCGGAAAAATAATGAAGAAACGGAGGACACATGCACGCGACCAGTGTAGAGGCCAAAATGGGCAGCTTTCCCCATCACGCTATGCAACTAGATATCATATTGCTTGCTAACGGGGAGAGGTCTGTTGTGCAAGTATTTGTAAGTTTGATACGATTTCCTGGGTAGCAACAACTTTAAAACGCGATTTGCAAAACTGATCAAAACAGGAATAAGATCGAAGAACATTCATTCACGAACCTACTCGTCTTGATTCGCGATCTGAGCTGAATAAAATATCTACACATTGTCTTATTTTATTTTTGTGCTGTACATAGGAGCATTGAATAGTAGGAACCATGTGATATAACCGCTAGTTGCCGTCGCATCCAGTCTGGCCCTGTCAATGGAGCAATGCATAGTCAATTCGGAACACACCCTTCGTATGGTTTTCTTCCCTGAGGTAGAAGCTGCGCTGGGGAAGCTTGTCAGGAATGCCAAATGCTTCTGGATGCTCCGATATCGGCCGGTCTGGGTGTGGTATCACCGCTAGTTGCCGCCGCATCCAATCCGGCAATGTCAATGAGACAATGCATCGTCCATTCGAAACACATCCGTCGTATGGTATTCGTTCCTAAGATAGAACCTGCGGTGGGGAAGCTTTTCAGGAGTACCAAATGCTTCTTTATGCTCCGATATCGGCCGGTCTGGATGTGGTATCACCACTAGTTGCCGCCGCATCCAGTCCGGCCATGTCAATGGGACAATGCATCATCATTTCGGAACATGCTCACCGTATCTTGTTTCATGAGATAGAAGCTGCTCTGAAGAGGCTTGCCAGAGACTTTATTTATTTATTCATTTACAAATACTGCAGGCAGGAGCGCTACCCAAGCAGGAGAGGGTTGCTTGTGTTGTAGTAACAGTTCAGCAAGCATTTTCATTGGAGTATCCAACAATAACGTCAAACGTTTTTCGATGTTCCGGTATTCGCTGGCCTCGGTCAGCCAAATCGTGGGGCGGGTGCATTCAGGTGACGTCATGAGCGTATTTGTTCCATGATCAGCGCATTTCCCGACGTGGTGGCTCAGTGGTAAGCGTGCCAGGCTATTCAGACTGAGGGCGCGGGCTCAATCCGAGCTGCGGAGTTCGCGTGTCGACGCACGCGAAATATAAAAGACGCAATGTCAATTCCCTTTAATGATCCCCAGGTGGTCGAAATTGTTCCCCGGGAACTTCAATACAGCCAGTTTTACTCTCTTGCTTCATTCACTCCGTTTTTAATCTCTTCCACATGGCGGGGCCTCAGTGTCTTACGAAAAGTGAGACAGTTATTGTATCTTTTTCTTTCTAAAAACCACTTTTTAAGTGCTTTAAAGGGTACTAAACGTGCACTCCAATCTGTTTGTGACTCTGCTGTTGGATACAGCATGATTTATTGAACCTGGCCTTTTTTAGAAAATTGCTATTGTGAATCATTTTCCAGGTGTGGCACTGTGTTTTGAGCAGACCTCTCCGAAGTAGTGGATGAATGCAGTGTTACAAATAGGAGCATAAACTAAGTTCGACATTTTTTGTAGAGTAGGTCATTCACATGCAAACACAAACCAAGCATTTCGTTCCTCACATCTGAGAAGTTTTTTAGCGTCAATGGCCTACTTGAAGTAAGTAAAACATTATGAGTAAGACCATGGAAGAAAGCATCGATTAAAGCACACTGGCTCAGGGGAAGAAGACTACGACCGAAAGAAACTTAAGATAATCCTGGCGATCCGGAAGGACCGTAACATGGCCATGATCGAGAGAAACGAAGATGTGGGAGTTTGAACTCAAATACCTAAAGTTCACAGTGCGAGCATTATGCCTAGTTGGTAGTTCATCATGGTGAGACGCGCTAACTTTTTAACGTCACCTTTTAAAGCTCACCTCAGCCTAAAAAAATAAATGAGTTAGCGACGTCACTGAACCTTAGCCTCATTAATCACTTGAGGTCTTGTTGGGCGCACTCACCTCACGTTTTCAGACGCCGCTGACAATCTAACTCGACTTCAGCGTAACCTCATTAAGTTAGGTTGAGGTTACATGCTTCACCTCAAATAATAAAGTTTATGTAATAAGTGATTCCCCTAAAACTCAGCAAATATCAATCTGTCCAGAATCATGTAAAATTGGTGAGCGAAAATTATAAGCGCGCAGTTATAATGACTAGTTATAACGATAATGTATATCAGCGGTGTATAATTATTCAATACGTTGTGTATTGATGCCTTTCGTTGCGCACGAAATAGGACGGAAAAATTTGCGGCCTGATCCGCGTTACGCCTAGATTGCCCCACTGCAGGAATGCTTGCGTGCTGCTCAATGTTTCACTGCGAAAGCATTACTAGTACCATTACCAGAAAAGCTGTAGGCTTCCCTGATTACGGCGTCCCTTATATCCTCAGTTGCTTTGGGACTGTAAACTGCATAAATCGAAACCAATTACTATACTGTGGGCTTTTCCTTGCACTGATCAGTTACCAGTGCGTGCCGCGAATTTGCAAACGTTCGTGGATGAACCATTACAGCGTGTGAATATGACGCGTGTTGAAGCCTGCCCCTCGCGGTGAACGGGGGAGGCAAAGGCATCCGGCTTTTTCCGCAGCTGTCGTCGTGGCTTCTGCCAGGTGGCTGCATGGCGTATGTCTATCTTTGGTTAAAGGCGCGAAAACAGACACAACACAAGGCAGTTTTCACGCCTGTAACCAAAGATGTACAGTTACCAACTTGCCCAGCAAGACGTTCTTTTAGGCATATGTCTACTCTGTTTCTTTCAGAGTCACTGCAAATATTAGACCCGCTGAAACACACCCCACACGCACGCACGCACGCACGCACGCACACACGCATACCCACCCCCACGCACGCACGCCGACACAACCACATGTCTGGCTAATGGTCGTAACTTATTCTGCGATGTCACATGCCCCCCTCAGTTATTAAACGCTCCGAGTGGCGTCAGCACTTCGGAACACCTGAGCGGTCACTGGAGTTCTCATTAAGAATGGGATGATCGTTTGGGGGACCTTTTCAGGGCATAATAATAATAATAATAATAATAATAATAATAATAATAATAATAATAATAATAATAATAATAATAATAATAATAATAATAATAATAATAATAATAATAATAATAATAATAATAATAATAATAATAATAATAATAGTAATAATAATAATAATTGGATTTGGGGGAAAGGAAAAGGCGCAGTATCTGTCTCATATATCGTTGGAGACCTGAACCGCGCAGTAAAGGAAGGGATAAAGGAGGGAGTGAAAGAAGAAAGGAAGAAAGAGGTGCCGTAGTGGAGGGCTCCGGAATAATTTCGACCACCTGGGGATCTTTAGCGTGCACTGACATCGCAAAGCACGCGGGCGCCTTAGCGTTTTGCCTCCATAAAAACGCAGCCACAGCGGTCGGGTTCGAACCCGTGAGCTCCGGATCTATATAGCCGAGCGCCCTAACCACTGAGCCACCGCGGCGGGATGCAAAGTGATTGTTTTCTATGTCGGTGAGCTTTCGAGCCCGCATGGCGTCCACGGCCTATTTCGAGCAGAAAGAGCACTTACACAGTATGCTGAGAAATTTTGCAGTGTCTGTAATCATTTTGCTCTCACATTGCTCTGAAGGTACAATCCTTCCGTGGCTGCTAAAATCAGTGTAGTTGATATTGAATCGATGTGGTCGTCGATTCGGATACCACCGGTGGCATGTGGTTGTTTTTTCTTCTGCTTGCACTATTAATATCCTATTCATCAACACCACAGTTAAAAAAATGATGATCGATTGCGGCGTTAGGCAAGATACGAAGTAGGTGCGCTAGCTTTTCGGTTTTAACTTCGTTTGAGGTGTTCACATCCAGTGTTCGTAGAGGCAGTTGTTGGGATCGCGATAATGGGTTGGTGTTCATATATGAAGAATGGGCCATTCTCTACATTCATAGATCCCTGTGAGTCTTCTCGCCACTCCTGGTGCAATGGTGAAGCGGTCAAGTTAAGATGCGCCACTGCCCTTCTATGACAGGTGCTGCCATCTGTGGGACTTGGGTTGGGTTGCGATCCAGGTTGCTCTTCCGGAGCTGCCTCTTATTTTCAAATGAGCTGCCGCCGCACACGGTGAGCAGGTTGCTAGGTGTATATACAAGGTCTTTCACCTAACCCTTACAAAAATGGTCTATAGACAGTCTATAGACTTATTGCAGACTCTAGTGCCTTCCTATAGACATTTATTTTTGTCTGTTCATAGACTGCCTACAGACAGAAGCCTACTAAAAGTGTACGGTTATAAATCTATATATAGATTGTCTATAGACTGTATATAGGATTTGCATTGCCTATAGACTGTTCTCTAGGGTTTTTCTATAGAGACTTATATAGACTTTGTAGACAGAAGTCTATGGCCAGTCTATAGACTGTCTAAATAATTTTTGTTAGAGAAGACTACAAAATTTTTAAAAATAGTCTTTTTAATTTAAAAGAGCGCTTTTCTGCATAACGTTCTCAGCGGTGTAGTACATAAAAATACAGCCAGGACGTGCTATCAGGGTAACTAATATTGAATAGTTAAATTTTAACTACTACTGTTAGGCTCCTTAATTATTGATTGTCGTGTATTATACCGTAAGTAATATACGTATCAGTGTTTAAAATTTGCAAAACGTGGCCACCCTCGGCGCTGTGCCACAACAAATTTTGGCAACACTGCGGCAAAATACATGCCCTTTCGAGAAGCTTGCAGGCAAAGCAACTTCTCGATGGTAGGTAACGCGTCGAAGCAGCAAAAATCTGTTGGGCCACAGCTCCGAGGGTAACCGCGTTTACGAAATTCTGATTACTGATATGGATATTAGTTACGATGGGCTACACGCCTCTCAATAATTAAGGCGCGTAACGGTAACAGTAAAAAGCTAACTATTCAATATTAGTTAACCAACATACTAGTTAGCACGTATCAGCAGTATTCTTATGTACTACACCGATGACAATGTTATGCTGAAAAAAAGGGCTCGTCTAACTCAAAAAGCCTGTTTTTTTAAAAAAATGTGTACTCTTAGGCGAAACACCCTGTGTACATGGTGTTTCGTAACCATCTAATAATCATCATCGGTGCACGTGTTTTGTGACGTTGTCGGCTGGATTTGAGTGGTTTCGCGAGTGCAACAGGCATCAATGTCAAAACCACACTGTGATTCCGGCCAGCCTGCAGGAGGGAGCCGTTCGAAGCAAGGGAAAGGTAATGGCGCCACAATGTCGTTTCGCAAGCAATTCCGTGACTTCCTTTCGTTACGTTTGCCCCCGTGCGGGATCGTTGAGGTTGCTGTTGATCTTTGAAGTCACCACTTCATTCACACACCATGTTTTTCGTGAGAGAGTTTTGGTAGAGAATGTGTTGCATGGCGGACTCTAAACGAAATGTAAATGCCCTGAGAGGGGGGACACCATATTCGCGCGAAAATATGGCAATCAAGTATTGCAATACGCAATCAAGTATTGTAATACGATATTACTCAGAAAGGAACTCCGACATTATATTTAGCTCTCTCTTGTTTGATCTTTTCCCAAACAACCTTCACAAGCCTCAAACTAATTCATCTGTGCAAAAATTCCCAGATAAAAACAAATAGACTTGCTTTCACAAAAGAATCTCACTGAGCGACAGCAGACATACAGAGAGGTAGGAAAATTTCGTTGAAGAACACGTGTGATGTCACCGGGCGCCAGAAACTGCCCGCAGTTTCGAGCTGCGCTATAATTGCGCTTACAGGTAATTTTATCACCGCAAAATATACGCCTTGTGGTATAAATGTTAAATTTTGTTTTTATTTAATGTATTAATTTGGTAGACGTTTAATGAAGCTTGTACGAAACTTCGTTTACATTTTATGAATTATTCACGACGATTTGAATTGTCCGATCACTGCCAGCCGACGTGCACCGTCGCTGTCCACAGGCCAAGCTAAGCGTATGCTTGGCTGGGAGACCAAAATGGCTGCCAGTTAGTCCCCAACCTCTTGCCAACCGTCGACAGTCGGCCATGCCTGCAGAAGGGATGTTGCTACAAAACACTGAACCTGCTGCTTCTAGATCTCCTTTAGAACGCAACGAAAAGCACTTTTTCCTGGAATGGATGTGAAAATATTATGTAAGTAATGCGGTAATTTACTAATTAGGAAGAATAATAAAAATATTATGTGCTGCGCCAAATTACGGCGGACTAAACGTCAGTGGGTTCTCGTATCTGCGGCGTACCACCTTTTCTTAATGTCTCGGGTTATGTTACGTGAATCACCCGGAACTAATGGTACCTGTGTTGCAGCTGCAATTATTGTAGCAGATGTTTTATTGTCGCATCTGTGTTGCGCACGCACGCACGCACGCACACACACACACACACGCACGCACGCACACACACACACACACACACACACACACACACACACACACACACACACACACACACACACACACACACACACACACACACACACACACACACACACACACACACACACACACACACACACACACACACACACACACACACACACACACACACACACACACACACACACACACACACACACACACACACACACACACACACACACACACACACACACACACACACACACACACACACACACACACACACACACACACACACACACACACACACACACACACACACACACACACACACACACACACACACACACAGCGCCTAAAAAAATTAAAAAAAAATGTTTTTCTCGGCAAAACAACTGGCTTGTTCGTGCCGAAATTTAGCGCCGAGTGGCTGTTTGGCAGTAGTTTTTGTTTTGTACCAATGTTGGGAGGCATACCTTCCTGCTTTGGTCCGCATCGTATGTAGCTACGACGAATAAAAAAAGAAGCTTTCGCAGAGACAGTACTGGTAGCGTCATCTCGCGTTTTCCCCGGGAAAGAACGCTCTGCCATGGCGCTGCGGTCGGTAAAACGTGGGAGCGGAGGTGGTTCGGCGGTTGATTTGAAGGCACTGTCTCGAATAAATTGTTATGAGGAGCACAGTGCACTTTTTTGGCCACATTGGGAGGAAAGGTAGTGGTAAGGCCGGTGACAGAACGATTTACTGATGTTTCAGACGCGGGACCGACCTGCTGCTGCTATGCAGACGGTAAAAAAATTAGGTGATTCAGCACGGCTGAACCTAGAAAGACGAGCGAAATCTCTGTTCAAGTAAGCCCACTCCACACGCTTTTATATAGCAAAGGGCGCGTCACGCGATTTCCGGCAGTTGCGAGAGGCCGTCGGCTCAACACGCGCAGCTGCGGCGAGGAGTGCAGCTACAGTGGCGAGTCACGTGGAATGACGTCAGAGCCAAGCCTCCGCTCCTCCTGGTTTGAAGGTGAAATTTCATAGCCACATGACCTCCAGCTCTGTACCGGAAGAGTAGAGCTTTCGCTCGAAAAGTTGGAAGGAGGTTGCGCCGTAATAGATACTACAGATTTTTAAGGTTTTATGTGCAGCAATACGAATATCGTGAGAGATGCTGTGTGTTAAATCTTGTATTAAGGATCTTAGTTCGCGTTCGGTTACTGGATGCAACAAAATGGAGACCCCGTTCAGAGCACGCACATATTGAAAGGCGTCGGGAAAGCCATCGTTTTTAAGAGTACCACAGGAAAGCGTTAAATGCCTCGGCCAGTCTACTTCAATACAATTATTGGTCGCTGTCCTGTTTGTTTGAGAGTGGTCGGAAAGTTGTGGCGATGCGAAAGACTGCGTGGCCCAGCCGTTAGGAAATCTTTTCGGCAATTTCTAACGCCCACACAAAAACTTCCCATTTCATTCGCGTAAGTATCAAATTGCCCTTTGTCACCTTGTTTTTATGTTGTTCGAAAATAATTATGGCATAAAGTGCTGATGAATTAACCAATAGCGACACCAAGTTCCTTAGTTTTGATTTTGGCTGATAACTGTGCGAATGGTCTTGGAGACGATATAACGATAAAGAGGAGCTAAGGGTTTAGTATGCTTTATGATTAAGGTCGCAAAGCGACTCAGGCTTTAAGGAACGCGATAGTGGAGGGCTGAGGATAGTCTCGACCACCTGGGGTTCTTTAGGGTGCACTGATATCGCACAGTTCACGTGTCTCTAGCATTTCGCCTTAACTGAAATTCGACCGCAGTGGCCAGGATCGAACCCGCGTCTTTCGGGTCAGCACTGAACCACCGTGGAGGCTTCAGAAGGGGCGCCAAAGCGTGCAATTAAAATACGCGTGGCGTCGCTACGAAAGAACTACGTTCTCTCCTTCATCGTCTGCTAGCACACGACGGCGGCCTTGTGCGAAACCAGAGTGGGAGCACGGCTCCGGTGGCGAATTCACAAGCAGCACCTGGCAACCCGATCACGTGACTATGATGGTGTTTCTTGTCAGAGCGGGTATCGAGACTTGCCAGCAAGTACTCCGGAACTTGAAAATCGAATACGGCAACGGCCGGAAGGAATCGACACTGTGACTTGTCTGTGCTGTGGCTAGTTAAAAGTTCTTTTTTCCTAAACCACAGGCGATCCAACCGAAGGTCTAGATTTGATTGAAAAGTACTTCGCACATATATTTTATTATGGTTAATGCGCTCAGCTCATCTCTCGTTACAAAAAGGAGGGCCTTGGCACCAGTCAGTTAATGCGGTTTACAAAACTGGTATGTCACCAGAGACAGTCTGCTTATGCTCATTCTTAGGCCGACACGTTAAAGATACCCTGAAACACCTTCTTAGGAAAATACAAGAACTCACTCTATTACTAAATTGTGTCGTCGTGAACACGTGAGCAAAATAATACTCTTTTGCACGCAGCATAGAACCCACAGTCGCACGCCAAAGTTGATTAACCCTTTCCAGCGTCTTTTAATAGCTCTCACTCACCTCCGTGTCACGCGTCTGCGTATATCGGTAAAGAGATGGCTATTGGTTCGATTCATTCAGACGCCACTCAGCTGCAATGGCCGCAGACAGGCAGCCGCATCGCTCCACTATGTCAGGAAGCTGCGCTCCTCGAGAATTCCTGGGGGCGTCTGTGGCCTGTGGTGGGGGCGAAGAGGGCGCATCCGATGGAGCAGCGCCGGCTATTGCGCGTGCAAAAGGTGTCCAGAGGAGAAGGAAAGAGCAAGTGGTTTTATTAAAATGATAATAAAAAGGAAGGAAAAGATTTTCGCTAGCCCCGGCATATACCATCGATACTGAAGCACCTGAGCTGGGGCAGCGGAAATAAAGGATAGCAGGCAGGATGGAGAAATGAAATGAAAGAGGTCAGGGGACAGGAAGGGAGGATAGGAGAAGAAAAGGCGTCAAGACGTTGAAATTCAAATTTCGAGTACTAACTGAGCTTCTAACAAACGCCTTGAAAAAATTATTACTGGAGGGTATTCGTGAAGCGGAAGCATAGGCATACGGCAACGCTATTTAGAGCGACTTTCAGAGTCCCATTTGAAGAGTTCGTCTTCTGGCTCTGTTACACAAGCGTAATCATTTAAATAACAGCGTAGCCTATGCTCGTCACATTTCAATACAATATGCCAATATGTATAAATTAGATGCAGTATTAATTGTTTGATAGCCTGATCGGTATTTATGTTCCAGAGCAACACGGCGGACTGTGCGTCCTGCTGCAGTACAGTGCTTCAGAATAATTTTCACAACTTCTTTGGGCTGTGCATTGCCTCCGAACCGCTTCTTCTGAGGCTTTCTGTTCCTAGTACAGGATACCAACTGGCCTACAGCTGTACTCTCCCGGGTAACTTGACATGTCCAGCTTTCTCGGGCTAAAAATTTGATAATTCAAAAATTGTAAGATGCTGTTCTAGAAATATCGAAGGTAATAGTCCATTATTATGATATGTAGCAAAAGCTATCTGTTCAAGGTTTGCCATCGATGGCATCTAAAAGTTAAAACTGTCATAGAAAATCAATGAGGAACGCTTTTGACGATAGCAAAAACGTGAATAGAAAAAAAAAACTAAAAGGCTGCCATCGGGTGACCTGCAGATATAATGGCGCCATGAAATAACAGCACACGATAACACAGCATGCGTTAAAACAGCGCACAAAAACAGCACAGCGAGAGAACAGCACAGGGAATAAATGACACAGCGACAAAACGGTACAGGGAAAAACCGCATGGCGACAAAACAGCACACGGAAAAATAGCACGTGTAAGCACGCATTTTTTCCTGCGTTCTTCTCTCGTCGTGCTTTTTTCCGCTGTGCTGTTTTGTCGCTATGCCGCTTTGTCCGACATGCTGTTTTGACGCGTGCGGTTTTTCCTGCGCTGTTCTGTCGCCATGCTTTTTTTTCCCGGTGCTGTTTTGCCACTCTGCTGTTTTTGTTCACTGTTTTACGCATGCTGTTTCCAAATTCGTTCTATCCGCTTTGCTCCTTCTGTGGAGCATTGGCTGCGTTATACCACATTGTATGGGCATGCCACAGCAATCCAGATATTACGAGAATCAATTAGCAACAGCTAAAAAATGGATGACGTCACTATCCGGCTCCAACTTGGAAGACCGGCATTAGCTGGTAAACCGGCAAAGAGCGGCCTTAAGAGACAAGGGGCTCACGTACCTACACAATATATCTATACAACCATGCACCTACGCAATGACTGGCGCTGCTTTAGGTGTTTGCTCGCTATTGTCATTGCATGGAGCTTGGTGGTGTCCCCGATGAAATGCATTTTATGAATCATGCGGAGCTTTGTAGTAAAGATTATTTCCAAATTTGTGCAACCAGTAGTCATTAAATCGAAGAGAATCAAGAAATGTTTTGCAAATAACTGGGAACTACGAAGAATTCCATCCAATTCGTATTAAAGTCTAAGGTCACTTCGTTGCCCTTAACTATGCGAGCAGCTTTCATTGAAAGAACACAATCGACATTTATAATTTTAAGAAAACTTGTAGCCCAGCACCTCCACCAAAACCCAGCACCTTTACAAAATATTACGAGGTTAGTTCAGCAGCAGACACGGTACGCCGTACACCGAAGACAAACCACGAAACGGGTCACACAAGCACTTCTTCTTCTTCTTCTTCTTCTTCTTCTTCTTCTTCTTCTTCTTCTTCTTCTTCTTCTTCTCTTCTTCTTCTTCTTCTTCTTCTTCTTCTTCTTCTTCTTCTTCTTCTTCTTCTTCTTCTTCTTCTTCTTCTTCTTCTTCTTCTTCTTCTTCTTCTTCTTCTTCTTCTTTTTCTTTTCCTTTTTCTTTTCCTTTTTCTTTTTCTTCTTCTTCTTCTTCTTCTTCTTCTTCTTCTTCTTCTTCTTCTTCTTCTTCTTCTTCTTCTTCTTCTTCTTCTTCTTCTTCTTCTTCTTCTTCTTCTTCTTCTTTCTTTTTCTTTTTCTTTTTCTTTTTCTTTTTCTTTTTCTTTTTCTTCTTCTTCTTCTTCTTCTTCTTCTTCTTCTTCTTCTTCTTCTTCTTCTTCTTCTTCTTCTTCTTCTTCTTCTTCTTCTTCTTCTTCTTCTTCTTCTTCTTCTTCTTCTTCTTCTTCTTCTTCTTCTTATTCTTCTTTTTCTTCTTCTTATTCTTCTTCTTATTCTTCTTCTTCTTCTTTTTCTTCTTCTTCTTAGTAAGCACACAAGCACTAGCGGCAGCGTCTTCGTCTTCGTCGACTACTCAGCGACACAACAACGTCGTCTTCGCTTGGCGGCTGCGTACCGTAACAATATTGGCACGAAACGTCTTATATATCTTCCTTAGGACTGGAGCTCACTGGCTTCCCATCTGTAATAGTGACGTAAGCCACTGCGCTGCATGGACTGCAGCAAAAAATAAACTGAGCAGCGCTAACTTTGACAAAAATGGAACAAGAACAGAAACTAGAATAGGAAATGCTCTTACCTGAGGCCGGGTATTTTTCAAGCAGGGAAGATCCGTTAAGTAAAAATAGCAATGACTTCTGCCAGCTATTACTTGAGCGGATGGATAAGAATGGGTTCTTTGTTGTCTTGGTGGTTTGATTTCGTCTGCGAGGATTTGTCTTAGTGATTTCAACACATCGAGCGCTCAAGTATGCTTTCTTTCATTGTCGCAATAGAGAAGGCTTCCATTATTTCGCTGAATTGCCTATTTTTCGTTTCTGTTTATTATACTTGTTTTTCGGGAGAGGTTGTTGCACAATCTCCATTTCCACGCACTTTTCCCAGCGTTAGTGCTTTGCAATCAGATATGAAGTACCAAATTGCTGCTGGCGCAGAAGAAAAACTAATTACAGAGGCAATTACCCTGAAGTTGAAGAGACCGCTAGCTTTGAGGAACGAAGAGCCATATTCTGCCAGACAGAAAAAAAGAAACATGTTTCTTTGGAAGCTAGAGCTGCGTTAGCAACTGAAATGTCCACCAAAGGACCAGTTCTGGTGGAAGATAACGCAAGAAAGCAGAGACTGTAACAAGGTAACCATGTGGGCTAGTTGGTGCATTTCAGACATAACTTCACCAGCGAGATGACGAGACACCAGGAGAAGAAGAACCAGGAGAAGAGGACACCAGGAGAAGAAGTTCAGCGGTTACCATATAACCTGGGAGTGTAAGCGAAACTATACGTATACGTTCCACCAGCACAAAACCCCGAGTGCGTAGCAGTGGGAGAGCCGGCTCACCAGCTGCGAGCTCAACCGCCCAAAGGGCGATGGTGCAGCACGCAAGCGAAGCAGCGCAACTCAGTGGAGCACTGGACTAGGGGCCCAACCCTGCTTTGAAGGTCAAGAGTCTGCAGCCTTGAGACGAAGACCGAACGCTAAAGCCTTAATGAACCAAATAAAGTTTTTCTCTCTCTCTCTCTCTCTCTCTCAGTGTTGTCCTGTGTTCTTCTTCTCCTGGCGTCTCGTGCTTTCGCTGGCGAAGTTATGTCTGAGAAAGCAGAAACTTACTTTGGCGATCTTGATTATTCCTTGCGTGGCTCTACTTGCCTGCAGTCATAGACACGCACAAACAATTTAGGCCAGGTGCTAACGCCAAGCGAGTGTCACTATAGACATATATATTTTTACATGCGCTTAATAATTGCTATCGCAAGGTGAAACACCGGCAATTAATATGACAGCTATAAACTAATTGTCTAAAGCAGCGCAAATATTCAATAAAGAGGTTGGTCGAGGTCACATCAATCGAACGGGCAGCTTGAGGAGTATAATTTCAGGCCGTCCACTTATGCGCAGGCTTCGCCTGATAGCAATACCGCAGTTTCAAGAAGGCCGATATTGCGATGCACGCGTACGAGAGGTGATAGCCAATTATGTAACCGCATCTAACTTTTACTCAGTTAATCTGTCTCAGGCAACTCCTACTTATGAGGAGAAGAAAAATGCGATGTACTTCGCGCAACTGCAATAAAAAGCGCGATAATTAGAACTGCCCTGTACAACCAGACTTTAAATCTTAATGAGAAACTATCTGAAAAACAGACAGCGGTGCAGTATCTCAACTGCGGGCAAGGACGTTACTTCGTTACTTCAGGGTATGAATGGTCATAATAAAAATAAAAATGACCGACTAATTCACTGACTGACTGACTGACTGACTGACTGGCTGATTCACTGACTGACTGAGTGCCAAGCCAACACTTCGGAAGAAGAGCCAATTAGTCTGAGGAACACGAAGACAACTCAGTAAACTTTGAGACTCAAGAGAATAAAACTTACGCTTGTACTGCCGCAGAAGTTAGTAGAACTCACGGCGCACTGAAACACATAAAAAAAGAAAAAACATATAGAGGCACTGTTTTCTCCTGCAGCTTAAGAATGACAAAAAAGAATAGAAGATTCTAGCTCCAGGTGGAGTATTATTTAAACAACTTGTCCAATGTAATTTCCCTATTGCTTACAGCTAGGCGGGATGGGTGCACCTCGTTGCAATTAGCGGCGCCTCTGACATACTATGATCTTGTGAGTGCATTCTGTACCTGATTTCACTCTTCTAAAGGATCCATTGATGTATTGAAAGTGTCGCTGTGAATTTATGTTTTCTTTTGCTTTTTGCACATGTTATTTCTTCCTTTACCTTCCGCTTTCGCTTTCAGCAATTTTTGTTCAAACGTCTCCTTTTTAACGCTCACTCTAATGCTATCTCCTCGTGCATCAGAAACCTGATGATGTTTTTGTACGTCTCGCCATGAACAAGCTATGAAGTTTCACGATATTTTAATAGGTAACAAACTTTTTTATTGCTATCGGCGCAGAACAATGCGCAGACGGAAATAACGTGAGAATCGCCTTTGCGATGCCGAGTATGTTGCTTATGGTAATGTTAGTACAAGAGGCTGAAAAGATAGTGCGAAGAAATAAGTGTAATTCGAAAGGATAAGGGTGATTTCTATAAAGGAGAAAAACTTGAGGCGACCCACGAGCATCAATATATCTCAAACGGCCATGAGATGGAGTGCTGCGTTCTCTGTGAGACCTTCTATTTTTTAGTTTGTCCAGTGTGTCATAAGTCGCCTACTTTTCATATGCGTACAGAATACAAGGAGAGCATTAGCAAGATCGCATGGAAATAAAAAAAAATTCGATCATAACGACTGTGTAAATAATATAGACATGTTGTTTTAGTCTTACAAAGTTCAAGAAGCATGTCAACATAAACTTTAGGAAGTGGCATGAAACATTAGAAAAGTTTCAATTATATTTCACCTACTCTAAGATTAAGGCACACATTAGGCGCAGGAAAGTTGATACGGGTCGAAACAGGTTATTTATTGCACAACTCATAAGCGATCACATGTTTCGAGGTAGTCGAATTGGTGTACGTTTGCCAGTATTTGGTTCCACTAGCCTTTTTTTCCACCACAGGTTAATATCGTTTTAAATAGATGTGCAAGGCGGAGACTTGGGTAAGTTGGCACGTCATTCTTAAGAAAACAAAACAGGGCAGAAACACGGGACGAGAAATGCTAGTACCGTGTATCTGAGCTGTTTTTCCTTCTTAAGTCCGAAGTGCAAGGTTAGTTTAGTGCCTTCAGTGTGAATTTCACAACAGATTGTCCCGTCACATTGTAGGTGTGAGTCGGTGATGAATGGAATCTTAATGCAAACTAAGAAATCTGAGCCTTTTACTGTGTACCAGGTGCTGTCGGTATTTCAGTCTTAAAAGAATAATTATGTCTCTTAATTGAGAACTACTAGTCCTATTAGTGAGGTAGAATTGAAAGCAAAGTGATATTTTTTCGGATACAGATATAGGGCGCAAATTTCAGCGTAGGAAGAGCATACGGTCTAGACTTTTAAGACGGTTAAGCAACCAAAAGTATCTGTACTTAAGATGGAAATATTTGTTAGTGATTGCGTGTAAGCGCTGAGTAAAAGCTGGTACTTAGTTTCGCATAAAGTTTCGGATCTCATTAGGCTTGTGGCTTACGGTGATTTAACGTCCCAAAGCTACTCAGGCCATGGATGAGGGACGACGTAGTGAAGGGCTGGCTCCGGAAATTTCGACCACCTGGGATTCTTTAGCATGCACTGACATCGTACAGCACACGGGCCTCTAGTATTTTGCCTGCATCGAAATTCGCCGCCGCGGCCGGGATCTAATCAGAGTCTTTCGGGTCAGTAGCCGAACGTCATAATAACCACTGAGCCAGTGCCGTCACTGGAATCTGTTTAGGGAGCTAGGGGGTCAGAGGAACTACAGAGAGGAGGCAAGTCCTGCAGACGTGTCCTATGTCCACTCTGCTTTTTGTAAACATGACCTCCGACAAACGTACCCAAAGGATCGTCGCAATTTCTGTTCAGTAGCCGATATGAAGATCATGCTTTCCCAGAAATCTGAAGATATGTGAAAATTATGCATAGCGTGACATTTTCTGCAGAATATTTGTTGGAGAAGTTAGTTGGTAATTTTTTAGTTCGATTAACAAGGGCTAACTTGTTTATTCTGGCGCACAGAGCTTGATCAGGTGAGGGTAGAAGAATTTATCATGAAATGGAACAAGAGTACGAAAAAGCTTTGCCTGAAACCTGGTTATCACTCGGTGTAGAGTAGATAGGTCTTTAGAAATGAACTGCAGATTTCAGGATGTGACAGGTAGCGTTGTGAAAGAAATCAAAAATCTTCATGGCGGTTCAATGGGTAGCTTAAACTGAATTTTCCCGTGCTCTTTTGGTACAAGCGGATTTTGCTGTAAGACGTGTGTCAAGAAAAAAAAAGTACGACAGATGTCTTCTGCCGTCGTTCTTTAAGCTGACTCTTCCGTTATATACAATTAATGCAAACTGCTCTCCTCCAGCTAAACCTTTAGCTAAACGTGTCTTGCATTTCAAACAGCAACGATGTTCTGCTGCGCAAGTTTCGATTGAATAATTGCATTGCTCATGCCTTGAAATCGCAGAAAAGCAAGAATTAAAGCCTCTGTGTTTGCCCTGTGGGTACCATGCTACATATGCCACTTCTTTACAACCAATGGTAACTGTATAAAAATGGGGAGCTATAACAGACTAGCCATTGTATGTCTTCCATGCACAGTTTTCACAGCAACTGAAGAGTCCATAAGACCCTATGGTTGACCTGAGTCCTGCTGTGCTGCGGGCATCATAGCGGACATTGCTGACACTCTGCACCGGAGAAAAGTGCGGCAGAGCTGAAAACATTTAGAGAGGTCCACGACTACCGAGGTTGCTTGGTGTGTAAAGTTCTGTCGACCGCTAAAACTTGCCGTTTATTTTTTTAAACTTTGGGTGCTGCGGCAGGAGAAAGGTTAACCAGTCGACTACCAGTGCTGGTAGTGCTTCCCCCTAGCCTCTAGTGCTGTCTTCACTTTGTGTACTTTAATTTCCTTTTCACAAGCACCACTAGCGCGCCCGAAAATTTTGCTCTTCACAACCTTGTGCCCTCTTTGTTGCTGTAAAGCTGTTTTTACACTTAACCCAGACGCGCAAGGCTCAGCTGTGCAATGGTTCTCAGACCTTTAGGAACGAAATAAAAAGAACGGCAGTTCAGCAGAGAAAGCTTCTCAGGTTTATAACACAAACGTCGTAGGACTGAACACGATGGCAAGACGTGCGGGTTGGTGATACATACTTAGGGAAAAAATCCCTTAAGTAGAACTGAAGCTGTTTGAGTTGCAGGAACGGGAAGCAACCCGAGGCGTCTTCGGCTTGCTGCCATTTTAGGGAGAC
Source organism: Amblyomma americanum (assembly GCF_052857255.1). Lineage (NCBI taxonomy): Eukaryota > Metazoa > Arthropoda > Arachnida > Ixodida > Ixodidae > Amblyomma > Amblyomma americanum. The sequence continues at coordinate 31,767,051 of NC_135504.1, read as the reverse complement.
TCCCCTTTTAGGTAGACTTCGATAGACAACGAAGTCCAAAAATATTGTAAAATCTTGCTACATCGGGCCTGAGCGTGAAGAGAACGTTTAGGCGATAACGGCGTTGCAAAATTTCTATAAAGGACTATTAAAGCGAAAAACAAAACTTTTTTCAATAGAAATGGCAAGCGGAGACTTCAGAGATGAAATCTGAGGCTTAAAAAAGGAAGGAGCTGCAAATTTGGGTGCGTGCTTTCTCGGCAATAAGCTGATGCCGAAGTCATGGCTGCGGCGACCAGAAGGGCGAAAAAGGTATAGGTGGAGGCCATTGTGTTGCTTGTCCGGCTGGTGGGGTTGATGAAGACAACAATGGTAGGGTCAGTACACGATGTGTGTGCTTAGGAACTCTGAGGACTTTTATACCCGAACTCATGGGGTAGCTACACGTGGAAGTACTATAGGATGACGTCATTGAAGGGGCTCTTTACAGTGCAGAGGCCGGCCGATGCCTTTGCATATTCGAATATTCAAGTGCAAGGTCTACATGGCTAGTTTTGCACACGTGTTCTTCGTAGCCACTATTCATAGCATCTAATTAAATGTGTTTTTTGTCTATACCCTTATTTTGTTTTTCATAAATTTTTTGGCGCTTGTGGCCAACATGTTACTCCTCTGCGTCAGAGACGCAGTAGAAGGCCCTGTTTGATTGTTCGCTACGCCGGCTGAAAAGAAGCGGCGGTTAAGTGGGGCAAAAGCGTTGCCTGCGTAGAAACACGCCCGGGCCAATGACCGGGCTTTCCCGTTTCGTACCTGTATGCGTATGTATTAGATAAATTATGTGAACAGAGCCTCGCCCTCATGACTAATTCATGGTGATTTTTTACCTGAAATACGGATTTCCTGTCGCTGCCAGAATAACTGCGCTAAACTACGTCTTGGCGTTGACAGTACAATGAAAAAAGAAGTCAGAACCAAATAAAGCAGCAAGACAAAGCAGCTAGAAGTGGTGGGTGCATGCGAACAAGACAGAAGCACCGGATGTAATAAAAATGCCGAGCTCGGCCCGCAGTCGGGTTGAGAGGATATGAATGAGCAAGCCGTGCACACATGGTCCATTGGTGCGCACATGCACAGTTTTGAATGCCGGATTCTCTTTATATATTTTTTTCTATATTTTCCACGTGGAAACAAGGTAAGCTTGTGTTGGCAGCATTGTAGATATGCGTTAAAAGAGAAAAAAAAATTTAACAGCGTCAGGCAAGCTTATTTTGAGAATAGGGATTCATATGGACTTGCTGAAACTGCAGATCACCATTCGAAGAATTGGCGACGTTATGCGACATCACTGACGTTGATTGATGGAGGCTCCGAGGAGCTGCGAATGCTCTGCCATCATGCATTTCAATAGGTTTTAAGCGACTAAACTGTGTTCAACGTTTCCTGACCGGACATTTACAAGCGGACTTGAAGACGGCATGTCTGCAATCAGATACGTTGCCATAGCCAATCTTGGGCTTTCCAGCGACTTTCTGTCTCTCACAAACACACACACGTACACACTCAAGCTTAGAAAGATTCATACTAGTTAAAATTGTAGATGGAAAATTTTAGTGTGTGTTTGACTTCCTGACGTGATCAAGTACAACTGATCTCCTCTAAAGCTGTTACAGAGTGGTACTCTGTTGGCAACTTAGTGTCGCCGCTTGTACACTGTCATAGCCCTGACTGTTCATTGAGACAAGGAACTGGCAAGGAGACGAATGCAGCGCTGTTTTTTTTTTGTCTCTGGTGGCGTCATGGTGGTCATACAGGCCCGTAACAAAGCTAAAGAATGGATTTTTTCTCTTCGAGAATGCTCAATCTCAGTTTATGTGTTTTTAGTAAAAAAAATTGATTTGCAGTAAGCCCTTTATCTCTGCCGATGAAGTACGATAAACCTATCCGAGATGTCTTTTCTAGAGCTCTAGAAAAGGTATCGACAAAAGAGTGAACTGTATAGTCACCTTAAGTAGCTTGGATATCAAGCATGCCAAGTAGCTGAGAGGTTATGGTATTCGTGTGCTAAGCCCAAGGTTGAGGGATCGAACCCTGAGCGCGGCGCTGGCAGAATTTCAATGGAGGTCAAGTGGAAAAACACGCGTGCTGTGTGCGACGGAAGTTGGTGATTTCAACGCCAGTTAGTCTAAAAAAATAACAAGCCTTTCTCCGCCGCGCCTGACACCCCACGTGTAGATGCGGGACGTTAAATCCCCGGCACGTGTATTACAATTTCGACTTCTTTCAAAATACACTGCTCTGACTTTTGCTTTTACGTTTTTGCTCGAAGCACTGTTGCCACACACGTGGTAAAACAACGGATGGAGCTGGCGCGACATTATGAACTGCTTATTTTACAGGTCGTGTGTGAAGGCCATGAATATCCCGACACGTGCTGTTTTTTTTTAAAAACTGGGGACACGGATACTTTTTGTTAATGAACAATAATGAACAGAAAATATCTTAAGAACACGAGTCTTGAAGTGAAGTAACACTATTTGGGGAGTAACAGAACAGACGGTAAAGTGAAGTGTTTTTGAAATTTACAGAAACCTCATCATCCTAAATTTTTTAAAGCGTAATTTATTGCCCCAGGGCATCAATGATAGTGAAGGTGTGATGAAAGATGTTCTAGTGATTAAATGAATGGAAAAAGGCTAGCTGATTTGATGAAGTCCAGTAGAGAACGATGGTCGGTCCCTGCGTCCAGGCAATGTATGAAGCAGGGTTACTGGGTGAAATGCCCCCTACCTTCAGTTGCCGGATTCTTGTAGGCTTCAGAGCTGGGCAGTCCTACAGTAAATGATGAACGTCGGCTTCAGTGTCCTCGTGCTTACATATCGGACACCCTCATCATACAAAATGATGAGAACAAATTCCCTACCTTTAAAAAGTATGTGCCAAGAGAAGTATTTACCTAAATAGTGCATGTTTAACACACTGCAAAGCTTCATATACTTGGAGGTCCCAAATGAAGCCAACATAAGTGATATTACTACAGTTTACCATCTAAGCAAGAAGTAGCGAAAATATTTCCTGCAGACCTTTGGTTCAAATGCATTTGCTGAAGGAGACAAAGTACTACAAGCATTCTACAGGTCAGTCAAACAGTTTAACAAAATACCTAAAACTGAACCAATATTCTCTGGATTCATGGCAGAGCGCTGACTTCAAACTTTATAGGCCTATAGGGACCACGCAATGCCGATATCAAAAGGCAAGAGGAGGAATAAGAAATTAATACATAAAGAAGTATACTACAAGAAGTAATAAGCGTGCTCTGGCATCATAAATTTAGTAAAAAAGAAGACTTGGATAAAATTTAAGGCTGAGCTCTGATCGAGGTTAAGCCTTTCTGATCTGTTCGCGCCGCAGATGGAAACTCATGAAGACAACGACGTGCAATGAACAGCGCGAGAGTGTGTTGCTGTCTAACATGGGGTGTTATCGGTTGCGGCGATAGCATAGCACTCTCGTGCAGTGGTTAGCGAAGCTGATCTGTTCGCGCCGCCTCGGGGTCGACGCCCAGTAGCGGTAATGTTTATGTTTATTGAAATCTGCAGGGGCCAAGGTGATCATCAAGGTCAAGGTTCACACAAACATGGTGAGTCGGTTAGACCTTGTGAAGTAGTGCTTTCGCCCTAAAACAACATATTTTCCTGTACTCTGGAAGCACCCTATAATCAGATAATATGTAAAGCCGGCATCAAGAAGACAACGCACAAAGATAAAGACCTATGGCTATAAACTCCCTTTCAGTAAGAGTTCTTGCGAAACTCATGAATTAAAGCTCGGCCCCTTCTTAAACAAAAAGAGTCTGTTTTATGCACCAATACGAAATCAAGAAAAACACTGCCTCGGCAACAACTTCAAACGAAAAAAAAAACGAATTTTACAAGCCAAGCTCTGCCGCCTGGTAACATTTATTCTATATTTACTCCGCCAAATCTTTCCTACTAGCCGCCGTGGTGGCTGAATGGTTATGGCGCTCGGCTGCTGGCCCGAAAGACGCGGGTTCGACCCTGGCCGCGAAGAATGACTTTCAATGGAAGCGAAATTCTAGAGGTCCGTTTACTGTGCGATGTCAGTGCACGTTAAAGAACCCCAGGCGGTTGAAATTTCCGGAGCCCTTCACTACGGCGTCTCACATAGCCTGAGTCGCTTTGGGACGTTAAACCCCCATAGACCATAAACCATAAACCAAATCTTTCCTACTTCAGAATTCACAGCGAATGAAAGGAATGATCAAGTGTTATGTGTTTTTAGATATTGTATGAATTGTCCTCTTCCCCCTATGTAATACCCTCCTTCGGAGGCCTTTACGGTGCTACGAACAAATGAATCAACATTGCTGTCGTGACTGTTGCGGTTTCTACTCGAACATTACGGAAGTTGGCATTATTTTTGCCACGTTATTTGTTCTCTTTTTTTCGCAGACGGTAAAAATAGCTGATTTTATCCTTTGTCTTTGAGCCAGCTATACAGATTACACAATCTGAGAGGACGTTGGAGCTTTTGACATTGTTTTAGGCGGGACCGTTTTTAGGGCTGTAATTCGGTGTCTATTTTACTAAAAAACTTGATCTCCAGTCATGGTTGTTCCCTTCCAGTTGAAAATCTTTATTACACTACGGTGTTGCAATAAGAGCTCTTTCTTTTTCTATCCTGAACTGTATTCGTGGTACGCTGCTGATAGCAATAATGGCATTGTTAGATGTAGTTCCATAAGCCTACGATAAAAAGAGAAAATCGCATGGACATTAACTTCGTCATGTGTTGGAAATACACTTGACGCTGTTGATGCCTTGGCCGGAAGACACTGGTGGGGCCTCTGATGCGTAGGTTGCACGTCCGCAGCGCTACTCTCTTCACACAGACACGAAGGGAATTTCCTGCCTTCACTTCCTCTGAATCAGCGAGGGTTCTCCGGTGTGGTCATGTAACGTCCCTCTTGCCAAAGGGACTTCCCCGTTCTGGTGGTGTCACTGACTGCCCCACTGCCCGCGAGTAAATCAGTATTTCTCTGCACTATACGCCGAACGGTGCCGGGTTCTTTCTCCGGTGAGGGTTCTATGCTATGCATAATAATCATGTAGCTTGCATGGAATTGAGTTATAATCACTTTGTTCTCGTACCAAAGTGGATAAGCATGGAAGATTTAGGCTTCAACGGCCCTGCTACGTATTTCAATAGCAGGTGTCCTTTGAGACATCCGTTCTTTTTTTCTGAATTTATTTGGACTGCTGGTTAATAACTCTGTTACATACTTTGAATTGTGACTTCGAGGATTCTCTTTTTTTCCTGTGAGTCTAAGTGGGCTGCTGGTGAATACGAAAGTATGAATTCAGATGTGTATAACGTCGAGAAGAATGTCCTACAGCACAATTACGGAATAGACACCTCAGTTCTTAAATCTTATTCTTTAATATATAAAAGCTTCTGAAGCTATAAACTAAGAGCGTCAACACCAGAAGTGGGCATCAGGATGACTGGCCGGTCACGGCGCATTTGACGCGATGTGGCCGCTGGCGCCGCCGCACTGCCAAAAGTCGGACTTTGAAAGGAGGACGTGAAAGTGCGTTCTGCATAAAACGCCGGCCCGGGTTCGAACCCGACCGCGGCGGCTGCGTTTCGATGGACGCGAAACATAAAGGCGCCCGTGATGTCAGTGCACGTTGAAGATCCCCAGGTGGTCGAAATTATTCGGGAGCCCTCCACTACGGCGCCTCTTTCTTCCTTTCTGCTGTCACTCCCTCCTTATCCCTTCCCTTACGGCGCGGTTCAGGTGTCCAACGATATATGAGACAGATACTGCGCCATTTCCTTTCCCTAAAAACCAATTATATATTATATAAAGGAGGCGCTTATGCTGTGAAAGTATCAGTATTTGGTCCAACTATTGCCAACTGAACGTTTGGTTTGGGCTTGTTGCTCTATATTCAAATAGACGGGAGGCAGGACGAAAATGCCGTGCTTTTTGTTCCCAATAAATTGTTATCTTCAGCGCCAGCCCCGTGACGGGTTGGTGTTGAGCATCGTCTTTCAAGCTGTCTCCCCTCTCTGTGCTGCAAAATGCTTTTTTTCTACGTTTCTTTCATTGTGCTCTGGAATGAGGTGCCATCACAAGGTGGCGCCTTCAAGGTTGCCTCCTTCAATGCTCTGCAACTTGCTAATTTAGAGTGCCCCCGTGCGTCCAGCACAAAAAAACTGACCGTACTGGCAAAAAATAAAGGAGGATAAATTAAAACCTTCGCGAAGATTCTAACAGTACCAGGCCAGCAATGTTGATGGCGTCTTGTGTTATGAATTTCTGAGTCAATATGTCTTCATAAATAAACTTCTGATACAACCCACGCTGATTTATGCCGCGTCAATTTGAGGCCAAGGAAGAACAAACCTAACGCAGTCATTGGAGCTGCTTCAAAACTTGTTTCGTTCTTTTGAACTGCAAAAGAACCGCGAGTTTAGTGCCATGAAGCATATCCTTGACTTGGTGCTTCTTTCGTCTCGTTAAAAAGATGTTTGGCCTGCAAAGTCTTTGATAAATAACGTCATGAACCGCAGTTATGCAGTTGACTGACCTCACTGTCTTCATAAGCGTCGTCCAGACAAGATTGTGCTGATAAGGTCGGCATCTAATTCTGGATGCGAAATGCTATCTTTCATGTTTCTTGGATACACATCTAAAGAGCATAACTTGAGCAACATTTCATGCAGGCTGCACAATGTAATGTGTTGACTGAAAATCTTCGAGGGGGAATAGTATTACAATGAGGAAAATGATGCTCTTGGGGGGATGCGAATTAGTTTACTGTGCCATTTCTTTACCTGATCATATATTGCCTAAGTTATAAAAATATTTAGGAAGTCCATGTTAGTGTGATCGGCAGAATACCTGCTTTGTGATCAAAATGCTCGCGCATGTCAAGTCAAGCTGGTTAAAATATGTTTACTAACATTTCATACAATCGTTCATGTTTTTAAGAATTTAGACAGAATATTACTATATATATTAGAATATCTGAAAGAATATTACCATAATAAGGAATAGTGTACAAGCGAGCTTGAAATTAATATCTCCTGTCTGCTTGACGGGGAGGGGCGTGTTTGCTTTTCATAACCTAACTAAGCGATTACATTTTTGTGAGAATAATCATCTGCTGATCCCTATGCAGGTCAGGTGTCATATGCAGAAACACGGATTTATATTGAGCAAATTGTTGTAGCACATTTAAATCTGCAATGTTCTGAGAAATAATTGATTTTTTAGTGCTACTGATTTCTATCGTAACTTATCCCCATGTACCCAGTCCGGCAATACCTTATTTCTGATTTTTGTTCGCTATCTCCCAACCATCTTCTGAATCAATTCGTTGTATAGAACTCACTTGTATTTGTTGCCCTGTGTAGTCGAAATCTTGGCGGTCATGCAGACATTGAGAAATCAGGGGGTAGAAGAGCCTTATGTAAAAATACCGGAAGATATCTAAACGGCTGCACAGCTACCATAGTCAACCATGAAGTCAGCAAATAAAATTTCAATCAGAAAAGGTGTCAGGAAAGAAGACATGATCTCACCAATGCTATTCACAGCCTGTTTAGAAAACGCATTGAGAGGGTTGGATTGGGAACAGCTGGGATAAGAGCTAGTAGAGAATACCTTAGTTTTTTTGTGATTCGCTGGTGACATTGCGTTGCTGAGTCACTCAGGAGGTGAACTGCAAAGCATGATCAATAACATAGGCCGGTAGAGCAGAACAGTGGGTGTAAAAATTAATATGCAAAAAACGAAAGTACTGATCACTCTCGCGAGGGAACAGCAGTTTACAATTGGTACCGAGGCGCTGAAAGGGGTTAGGGAATACGAGATATAACTAGAAGAATAAGAATAGGGTTGAGTACGTTTTCAAGGCTCTCTTAAATCGCAAATGGCAGTTTACGAATATCCCTAAAGAGAAATGTATATAAAAGCTGTATTTTACTGGTAGTCGACTATGGGCCAGAAAGGTGGAGGCTAACGAGAAGAATTCAACGCAAATTGAGGACAACGCAGTGAGCTATGGAAAGAAAAATAATGCGTGTAACGTGCTTGGGCAAGGCTTGTAACGCAGAGGCAAGATAACCGATGGTCTTTAAGGGTAGCGGATTGGATACCAAGAGAAGGCAAGCGTAGCAGGAGGCGGCAGAAGGTTAGGTGGCAGGATGAGATAGGAGGTCGGTAGGGATATATACGGTGGCCGCAGCTTGCACAGGACAGAGGTATGGCAGAGGCCTTTGTCCTGCAGTGGGCGTAGTAAGGCTGATAATAAAAATGATAATGATGATGAGTCAACGTAAGTCGAAAATAATTTCTTATAAACTAGATTGACGAAGGCAAAAGAGAAGCAGCAAGGATCGGCATACGCTTCCACGTAGGACTAGTTTTTTTTTTCAAACCTACGTTCATCAAACACATTACTTGGCTCACTACTTGTACTTGGAAGGCGTATTAATGAAACAGTGATATTTTTTAAACCTTGGTTACCCGCCGCAGTGTTTCAGTGGCTGTGGAGTTTGAACGCTGATCGAAAGGGCGCGGTTTTGATTCTTGCCGCATTGATGTTATCTCGAAGCAAGTGAAATACAAATGTGCCGACTGTGTTGTCCATAATGGGGAAACGTTCGAGAACCCAAGGTGGTCAAGTTTAATCCGAAGCCCTTCACTACAACGTCCCTCATAGCTTATGTGACACGTCTGGGCGTTAAACCGCACTATTTTTTGTCTACTTTTCTAACGTGTGTCAGTACACTTGAAGCGTGGGCGCGCGTGTGTGTGTGTGTTAATGTTGCAGGCAGAAAATAGCTAGAAAGCACAGCATTGTTTTTGAAAACGTCTGAGCTTGCGAACCAGCCTTCCACAAGTACTGCAGCTCAAGTCGCGTCAGTGAATGTAAAGCCAGATTTATTTGGTTAATGGTAGATAGAAAAGTATGACAGCAGAATATTGGCAGCTCCTCGGAACGCCACCATCCAACGACACAGATCTCGCTTGAAGTCCCCATTTTCTTTCTGTGATGTGTGCAATCTCAACAAAGCCAGATACAGACCTGAATTCCCAAAATAGAGCTGCCAGACGCCATTGATGTTTTTGTCTCAATTTCAGTATTTTCTATACTGCTGACAGCCTAAGCTTTTCGCGTTCCCACGTGGAAAACAGAACAAAACGAATAACAATAAATTCGACGTTAAGCACTGCGCACGTGCTCACTGTTCAACGCTTGAGTACGGGGCTTGTTAGTCCATTCCTACTCGGCAACTGTATTACATCCGGTGGTGCTGTCTTGTTCGCAGCCAGCCATCACTTAAAACTGCTTTGTCTAGTTTCTTTGTGCTTTCTTTTTGATTGTTCTGCCAAGGCCTAGATATCGAGTAGCGTAGCCTTTTTGATGGCAACGGAAATCCGTATGGAGCAGGCGAAAAAATGAGCATGCTTTAGGCATGAAGGTACGGCCCCGCTCGTAAAGTTTCTCTGGTGCATACGTATATTGCACGAAACGGGAAAGCCCGTTTGTGGGCATAAAAAAAAAGTACCTTGAATGAGCAGCTTTTAATAGTGACGGTGACGAACAACACGTGTATAACCTATCGCGCCGTAGACCTTGCACTCTAATGAATGAGTGTGCGAAGGCATCGATGGACCTCTACACTGTAAAGAGTGCATTCACTGACGTCATCCTCGAGTACTTCCACGTGTAGCTATCACATGAGTTTGGGTATAAAATGCCTCAGATTTCTAAACCACATGCATCGTGTACTGATCCTACCATTCTTGTCTCCATCAACCCCACCAGCCGGACAAGCAACACAACCATGGCCTCCACCTATACCCTCGTCGCCCTTCTGGTCGCCGCAGCCATGACTTCGGCATCAGCTTCATTGCCGAGTAAGCACATATGAAAATTTATAGCTCCTTTCTTTCTTCACCTAAAGTTTAAATTTTAAGACTGCTCATCTACTTAATCAAAAGAGTTTTCGCTCTTCGCTTAAATAGTCTTCTAAGGTAAGACTATATCGATGCCTTCATCGCCAAACATTTTTTTCGTTCAGTGATGATGGAGGCAGTATTGAAATTATTTTTGGACTGATTTGTGTCCTGAAAGAGTCCCTTGCAGGGGAAAATAAAACGTTGCTCTCCACACGGCAGTACATATAAGATGACTTTTTTTTTCCCGGTTTCTGTAACTCAAGCAGCTTGAGCTCTACGATGCCTGTGCTTGAAACATGGCCAGATTTCTATTCAAAACTGTCGATCTTTATTGCTTTCTACGGACAGAGGACATTTCCACAGCTGAGCCTTGTGTGTCTGTATTAAGTGTAAATGCGGCTTTGCAGGAACAATCTGTCAACGGCAGAGGGTGGCGAAAAAAAAAAGAATAGACGAGTTACAATGATAAAAAAAGCACTCAAAACGAAGACAGCACAAATACGAGGGAATGGGAAAATGCGTTGGTGGTGACTGTTTCATGCGTATTCAGGCCAGGGCTGCAAGGTTTAAAGAGCAAGAAGCTTAGAAGAAATGGGCCTTTCTAGATCTTTTGAGCTATGGCGCCCTCCCCACAGCTTCGGAACGCCAGAAATGCCGCAGTGATGCTGACAGCAGAGCAGAGTGCTGGCTCCAGTCAATGACCCTATGGCCTCTTTACTTCAAAAAAAAAAACAAAACAAAACTGGGCATGAATAAAATAGAAACGCTTGGAGGCTAAAACTACCCGTCGTTACAATGTTAGTATTGGTTGTAAAGGATAGACATATTTTAGATGGATCCCATACGGCCAAGAAGGCGAATTTATGTTTTGCTCTTCTAAGATTTGAATAAATGAGCCTTTCAATAAATAAATCGGATGTTCCACAGCGGGACAGTAGGAACGGCGCGTAGCTGCTCTTTGAAACGTGAGAAGATTTTAGTACAAGTTTTAGCAATGCGGAGGGCAGTCTTGATGGCTGATTGTCGTGTGAGTTGAGAAGGACCAGAGAAGATATTTGCAGCGTTTTTGTTGGAAAACTTGCTGCAGCAAAAAGTAGGTGTACAAAGTGGGCAAGTGCAACTTCATTTCGAGCAATCCACTGAAATGCCATGAAGCTTTGGTTTCTTTAACAAAGTTGCCAGTCACTTCTTGACATGCGAAAGTAGCTTCTTAACACTGCTCTTCGCACGAAGATGTATACAGGTTTAAAAAAAATACAGGTATTCTTGCTTTTTTGCATGCTAAATTCTTCTACGCTCGTTCGGTCACGGCGAATTACCATTATACTTCAGAACAGAGAGTCAATTCTAGTAAATCTAAATTATGCGTCCACAATGTTTTTTTCCCCGAAAAATATGCTGCAGCAAATTTCACGCCAAACAGTGTGCTCTCACATTTATAAAATTCTGGACAAAAGTTACCATGAGGTACTCAACACATATTCCTACGATAGCTTGAGCAAGTTTGTTGGAGTATTGTTAGGGAGAGAGCTCACTGCTTAAAATTTTTGGTTGCTTCCATGTCTTGATCTGGTAGAACGTAAGGTCCTCTTACGCTTAAATATGCACCTTAAACCGGGATTCAAAAAATATCACCTTTTTTCGAATTGTATCTCAATAATTGGTCCAGTGCTTCGAAATTAACAGACAATTATTTAAGTATTGAAATACGGAGAGCACGACTGGTATAGTATGTGAGCTTTTGTTTTTCTTAGTTTATGTGAAGAATTCAATAATAAGTGACTCCCTGTTACGCTGATGACTGAGCTACGTCCCGTAAAATTTTCCCTGGACACCTGTGGCGCAACAAAAATTGAGGCTAGTGGAACCGAATCCTGATAAACGTAAACGAATTCAAGTATCCCGTAGAGTCCAGTGTGTACTAATATTTGTAAATACTTTATGTCACCAGTCACACTGTTGCTAAAAAAACAATCCCGTAACATGTTAGGAGCTTATGACCTGTAAAATAGACTGCTCCAGCCAGAGTAATCATTATTACTTAACAACTATAATTACTATGCAGCCATCGTGTATTTCAACTTGGAGTATCACAAATTGACTTGTAATCTGTCGTGAATATGTTGACAAGGTTCTTGAACTCAATGAAACTAATCCTTTCTGGATACGTTCCTTAAAGAAAGCCATGATGACCTCATTTCGTGTTTTAAAGTAAAGAGAAAGAGCACTTTAAACAAAACGGGAGAAAAATGAATACAAGGGCTGAAAGAAAACACAGGGCTCCAATTCATGAACATTCTGGATATATTTACAGTCCTGCATCATCTCAAGTACAAATATTTCTTGCTAGTCTGTAGACCTATCCTTTCGATATGCACTACCTGTTTCCTCGCACTATGTTTTCAGCCTCCTGCACCAACATCACCATCAGCAACATACTCAACATCGGAAATGTGAGTGTCATGCTCATGCGTTCTGCGCATTTCTCTTGTTCGATTACAATTAAAAAGATTCACAATTGCGAAGAAAATATCCTAAAATTTCATTGCTTGTTTATAGCTAGATGTGTAAAAACTTCGCCAGTTTTGTGAGGCACTAGGAAGTGTCTTTAGAGCATCCGTGGAAAGTACAAGTTAAAACAAGAATTTAAGAGAGAACAAAAGGAAGGTATAGGGAGAAATAGCAAGCGGAACAATGGAAATATGCGTTCATGCGGACACTTGGAAACTTTGCAGGATTTTTCAAACAAGTCAAAAGAAGAAGCAGAAATGACTAATAACGTCTTAGAGTGTCTGAGGTACAGCTAGCAGCAACGAGTTGCGTCCACCACATCTAGCTATAAGAGCGAGCGAAAATTGGTTTGACATGTTACCAAAGCAATGCCTCACGTGCAGTTCGAACATTCTATTTTTGTTTCCAATTTGGTGGTTCTGGAAGTACAGCGCATGTATATGTGTTTCGTTCTTTTTATCTTCTCAGTGCGTCGGCAACTCTACAAACTTCTGTGGGAGCACAAGCGTAAGTTTTCTCATTTTTAGCCTCACAGTTCACCGAGCTGTCTTCGTGTTCTTTAAAGTCATTGTTCTGCTTTAGAAGTGTTGACTTGTGAGTCACTCGGCCGGTCGGTCAATCAATTATTCTTCTTGATTGCCATTAGCTTTCTCTATTAACGAGCTACCCCGAAGTTTAAACAGTGAACCTATGTCATGTTACACATAACATTTACGTCGTGATTGAAAGTCTGGGTGGACAGGGCTGCTCCATATATTCATGCTTTTGATTCGAAAGCATTATACGGGTCATTAGCAACGAAAGCCAGTAACGTTTAGAAGCAGCTGTGGCGCAAAAATACGCCAGTGACGTCACCATGCTGTCGCTTGACGTCATCCGTAGGCCATAAGATAGTGACGTCTATAGCCAAATAAACCAAGGGCCTCCACATTGTGAGGCGCATCCCATAGGCCGCGAAACCGCGTTGATACTTGGTGAACGAAGGTCAACCTAGTATATGAGTTTCCTTACGACTGTATGCTAATCAGTAGGTGTGTCATTAGAAAGGAAAGAATATTTAATAAAGCACCCGACCGAGCTCTCGATGAGGCAATGCTTTCGCATTCAAAGCTAGTAAATGGTCTTAAATGCGGAACGTAATTTTGAACATACATAGGTGCCGAATGCAGTCGCATTTTGCTCGTGCTCTAAAAGAGGAGCTGTCGGGGAGACACTGTCACACGATTACAGGTTAGATATGGGGGTATATACGGTCGTTTGAGCTGTCGTGCTGGTCCATCGCAAGAATGAGACTTCTTATAACTCGATTAATGCTATAAGGCGAAGCTTGCACTTAAGACGAGCGTCCGACCGCTTACTCTTCAAGCTGCCTGTGCGATTGCTGTGGCCTTGACCTATTGCAGCTACAATTAAACCGGCCTCTTTGTTGAGTTGTGTTGAGTACAGTGTTGTGAATGAAGTTAATTGCCTAAAATTTAAACAGATGTTAATTGATTTATTCCCCAAATAATTCCTGTTTTGAAGGCCCTTTTTCTTTCTTTTTCTTTTGTTTACTCACTTACTTGCTTGTTTTTCTTTTGAAGTGTTCACAGTTGTATCTACATGTGTTAAGTTTATGTTCCAATTTCGTTCTTTGTGACATGATTACTCTTCGCCCCCCCCCCCCCCACCCCCCCCCTTATGTAATGCCCCCTGGGGCCCTTAAGGGTAAATAAACGATGATGATGATGATGAGTATTTGCTTCGCTTCAGACAATGCGTTTAGTTATCAGCTTGAGGCCAGGGCTGTCTTGATCGATTGATTAAACGGGTGTTTCTCCCTGCGAGGGTCGCTTTTAGCAAATTGTTTGGCTTATGCAATGATTATAAAGGTCATTCGGCGTTAGTATACGACCTAAGTCGTCTACGCGTGTTTGTAATTGCAGGCAAATGGAGCCACCCAAGGAATAACCAAGATCACGAACGTAAGTTTTGCAACTCTTTCTCATTCTGTTCTACCAGAAATCGCCTCTTTGCGATCCTCTCAGTCACTAACTCAGACTGATCAGTAACAATGGGTTACTTTGTTTATGCCGCGCTTAATACAGTACTTTATTCCTCAATACTTCTGTTTTACCGCTCTTACCGGCTAACAATGACTTTCACAGGTTATAAAATCGCTCGGTTCAATCTCTCCAGGTGACAAAATGAAGACTTATTGGGCTAGTTGGTGCTCTGTATTGAATTGAACAGCACTACCTGAGGGAAGAGTTGACCTAAAATAGACCCTAAAAGCCACGCAGTTAGGAAAGACAAGGATAATAAAAAATATGAAAATTTGAGACATAGACATAATTGAAGCCCTTATTACGGTGAATATGAACGAAACCAAATGTGTGAGCATTTCTCTAAGAAAGAAACATTGTATATGAGATTAAACTGCAATGCGTGGAAACCTGAAAGAAAGATGAAAAACCACGTAGAAAATTTAGGATGGCAACGAACCTCTAGTAAGAAAGGTTTACGAGAAAATACTAAATAAATAAAATAAACACT
The DNA here is from genome assembly GCF_052857255.1 of Amblyomma americanum. Taxonomy (NCBI): domain Eukaryota; kingdom Metazoa; phylum Arthropoda; class Arachnida; order Ixodida; family Ixodidae; genus Amblyomma; species Amblyomma americanum. Next base: position 31,752,026 of record NC_135504.1, on the reverse strand, counting down.
TTAATTTACTTGACGAGGCATCGCTTTCTAGCACATCGATTAAAAGGTGATGGCAATAAGCACCGCTTGACAAAAGGGCTGTTAGAAGTCGTAATACATGAGAAAAATCCCGGAAAGTTGATTTCTGAGCAGTGTACCTTTTGTTAACAAATGAAAAAAGGAAGAATCCTTCAGACCAATCACGACGATGTCCTCACACGGTAGCTTGCCGTTGAGCACTGAAACTGATGATTCGCGCATGGATAAATGCACTAAAGTTTTGAAGGAACTTGATAGTGGGTTCCGAAAAGCGCGACACTTGGTTGACAGTTATTTATAACTGTTTTTATTGCCTAATGGGCAGTAGGTTTTTAAGCTCATCCTTGCTTCCACAATGTATAAAAACAGCTAGATCGGAAAGGAGAGTTTTATGTTCAGTCTTCATGGCCAACAGGAATGCTCGCGAGAGCGAAAATAGAGAACATATATTGAACACGCTGCATAAGCAATATAACCACTGATACGTCGTTTGTTATAAATGCGGCTCTTGAAACAGGTTGGCGTAAGCGTTGCAGTGAATTGAAACTACGTATAAGCGATTTTATTGCAGAATTTTTGTGCACAACGGGATCTAGACGCTTCCAACGCGTCACAACGATTTCGTGGTTGATTAATTTGAAGCCAATACGCAGAAGTTAACTTATAAAATATTTCTGGTCGTAGGCGAATAACACATAGTGCACCATGTTTTCTATTATTGAAAGCATCAACTGAAAGCAGTAAACATGCAACTGAAATTAGTTATGTAAGATCCTTTAACAAGGAAAAATTACCTTGACCTGTCCTTAGTGATCTTTCACGAGTCTGCGTCGAACTATCTCAATTTTCGGCTTGCGTTTTATTGTCATTGTGTGTCACAATGTTAAGCGAACAACAGCGGACCTGTCCCTACGGATCTCCTTTACAACGTTCTTCCCTCAGTGCGTCATTCAAGGAATCTACCAGAACGGCTCTCCTCAAGGAATCGTCAGCGCCCTGGCGCCTCTGTTCTTAATCATCGCCAACCGCGGCATTCCAAGTGAGCATGCTGCAAGTTTTTAGTTTTAACACTTTCTTATGGAAAAGATTTGCAACCAAAGGAGCATTTTTTCTTTATTGCATCACTGAAGCGATAAATCAAAGCCCAAAGAACAAACGATCTTTTTCACATATGTTATATTTTATGGTATTTTTTTATTTATTTGAAATAAAATACAGGCGCCATAAACGTAGGGCGATTGAGGAGGGACAATGAATTGAGGCGAATAAAATATTTCATGAAGAGAACTAGAAAAAAAAACGTAATACAAGAGACACACGAAAATACTGGACACTAATGCTGCACATGATCAGTGTTACAAAACTAGTGCAGTAACAGCAGAGACTATACATTCCACGATTCCACACACATTCCACGCGCAAAGCAAAATAAAGCGTTAAAAAAGCCCAATCTTCAAGCATGAATCATAAAACGGAAGTTAAACGTAAAATCAAAATTGCAGTAAGAAGCAGCAGGCCAGTCTTTGACAGCGCTTGTCTTTGTGTATCATCCTGTGGTCCTTGTCTTTTCGCGCTGTTCTTCTTGAACATGGCATACCAACTCGCCCAAGCATCAGTCCTAACAGTTGCCACAACCTAACACGAGATCCAGCGGCAGCTGTGTCAAGTGCTGGATGTCACGGTTTTTATTAAATATAATTTTCATTGTCCTCTGGTAGCGTGCTTATGACGTCACTATGCTTTCCTGTGTTCAGACCGCTGAGCAAAGCGCGGTGCAATGCCGTCATGCGTGAGGGCTCAGCATGGCGATAAATTGCATGGTGAGCTTTTACACTAACGCCCACACCTCAAAAGTGCTATGCAAGCCATTAATAGCCATGGTAGTGAAAATGTGGACGAGACAAAAGTGTTACAATGAAGATATGTTAGAGGTATCACAAGAAAATCGCATGATGCGTTGGCGAAGAAAAGATACGTGATCAGATTGAAAGGAAAAATTGTCTCGAGCGTATCACCACAGTGTACTGAAAAAGTCGAGAAGTGAAGAGGAAGATCCGGTTTTTAGTGCTTCACAGGGTTGAGTAATAATGTCCTCAATTGTGGTAGACAGGAGAACATAACATGCGAGGCAGTTCTGTTGCTCTGAGACCAGCAACAGAAATCGGCTTCTGGCAACGAGTCTCCGGTTGGACATGGCCGAATCTTATTTATAGCGGACACGCGGACCCTGTGATATGTGTTGATGGTAGTTGTTCTTGAATAAAGTAAATTAAGGACAGGAAATTATGTTGCCCTCCGCCGCATTGGCTATCCAGCATCCTCTGAGACTGCCATCATTTCCTGAATGCGTTCGCTTTTACATAATACTCTCCTATATTCTCTCAGGTAATAATCAATGTATAAAAAAACGAACATTTCACATGAGGTTTCTTGCAGGTTTCAGGTTTCCTCTCAATCCCGAAAGGCGATTGTGTTCCTTCAGTAATACCTTATCGCGTTTAGGAGCAATGAAATGGCCTTAAATTTGAATTCAAATTCGATGTTCTTCATCGTGGGTTCCAGTTTTCTGGATCTTGTGACGAACAGAAGATCAAATTTGCAAACCATCCTTGAGCTACAAAGAGTACAGTACTTCATGAAATGACGTTTTACAGGGGCCACCACTAAACGGTTTGTATAATGCCGGTACAGCGAGCGCTTGCAAAAAAAACAACAAAAAAACTGCAGGTATTGTGTCGAGAGATGGTTTCTGTTTAAGTAAAGTGCAGAACGTTTCAGCGTTTTTCGTTTTTCTTTACTGGTTAGTATTTGTTGTTACGGACAGCTGGAGCTGCCCAAGCGTATCGTGCTTATGAATTTTGCCAGCACAAGCTTAGTCAGTGCCTATCTGCACTTTTCCGCCTGTACACTGGGCATAAAAGAAGCAGAAATACTCTGATGCTAATATTTCTTCTTTATGCATCAGAATCACAACCTATCGTGCGTAATTTTGCAGCCGGCATCAACCTTGGGGCACTGGGGAACTACCAGCTCTGCAATTCGAGTGGCTGCCTCAACTTCCTCATCAAGAACGACTCGTGCGTCGGTTCGATCAACATTGGGCTGCCTGCCGTGGGAAATGTTGGCTCGGTAAACTCCTTCGCCTGCATTATGCCAGCACTTATAAGTTTCCAGTATATTGAGGTCACACTAAAAAAAACCCCAATTGCTCCCCCCCCCCTCCCGCCCCCTAACACCCGTAAAACGCAAACGCAGCTCTGAAAAAACTGAATTTGACGAACTTAGCGAAGATATTTTTACTCTCTCTTACCTACTCTACGTGCAATTTTTAAAGGCCGAAGGCGTACTAGATTCAGCGAACATCTTCATTTGACTACCCTTCGATTTTGTTTGATGAAACTCACACAAGGATGGCGTGCACAGGGGGTCCTGTCGTAGCCATGTTTGGCTACCGAAGCTACTCTCCGTTCGTAACAATTATCAACTTCTTCTGTATGTTTTGCAGTGCGCTGGAGGCAGTACTATGATGTGCACTGCTGGATCACCTACCACTGTAAGTTATCGGTCATTTGGACCGAAACGTCCCTCTGAGAGCTGTTGCGCTGGGGTGGGGTGATTTAGGGCAGCGTTGGAATGGGGAATAAACGGATGTTAAATTTTTTTTTAGGAAGGCCAAAAAGCTGCTTGTTTGAAACCTGGAAATAAATGTCTTAGTGATGACCTCCAGGAAAAATGCGGTTAACATTAGTTGCTTGAGGAGAGAAATATTGCGCGAAAAAATTTAGCTATGCTGAGCAACGCTCGACAAGAAAACCATTGGGCACATCTCTGTAGTGCACTACTCATCTTGAATATGAGTGCAATTCCTCTTGGGTTCCTCCGCGTCCAGTCGTGTGGAAACAGTGAATTCTGGACAACATCAGGGTTTAAAATTGCTCGAGGAACATCGTTTGCCGGGTAGCCTGTGATTTCGGCCGCAGATTGTTTTGAGAAATTGATGATAGCTTAAATGCAAAGTTCAAACTGCGAATAATTCGCACTTTTAAGGGATTTAAGCTTTTGGTGACGGCAGGTTAACTGCACGTAAAATTCAGCAAACAACAAGCAGAGCAACGAAATAAAAACAAACCAAAGCAAAAACAAGACAAATCAGGCTATCCGTACTGGTGGGACGTTTATGAACGTCCTTTCGTTGGCCTTCGTAGCTATGAATCGAATACGTAAAGCCGCCTTGATAAAGGCATCACTTTACCATACAAAAAGCGCATCGATTACAAGGCGATAGCTTGAGTTGCACGAATTGCGCATTGGGCAGGCTGGCGCGTACTTGATATCTTGCAGTTAAGGGCGCAGACATGAAGATGCAAAGTCCACCTCAACGGGCTCTGTTGTGGCATCTCCTTGTCCGCCCCCTGTATCTCGATTGTGCTTCTCTATACCTTCTAATTACTTGGGTTAGCGAGCTAAGAACGCAGCTCATTTAGACGCTCAGATTGTTGCGATCGGCGTTAAATACCAGGAACGAAAATTACTGACCGACGTTCTTGCTTTTAAATGGCCATTTCTTTTTGCAGACAAACATGGTTCAGTCCACGGTGCAGTCCATTGTAGTAAGTACACGGCGCTTTTACTATAAAGTTCACTGATCTTTTATTCTGCTTTTTAATGTTAAATGTTTTTTTTTTGTCTGCTTCCATGGGAAATTCCAAAACTTTATTGAAATGGCGGCAATCATGAGATTAAAAGTGTTGATGTTGCGTATCGTTATTACGATAATTCTTTTCACTTCCGACGTCGTTCTGTGTTGTCATGCACGCCACGGCAGTTATTCTTTTTTCACAAGGTAAATATACACATTAAGCTTCTCATATTGACGATGAAAACAACGTATGGTACCCCGAAGCGTAAAATACACCACATGTGATGGCGCCGGTGATCGCTACAGATGTATTTTGTTGTCTGCTTTTTTCAAACTTATATAGGTCCGTCTTCAGCATGAGTGGTGTGCTTGCCGTTAGCGGCTTATCGATTTAGACCAAATTCATTTCTTCTTGACTGTTGGTTTAAGCGTTGGTTATGTTAATTGGAGACTGCATGACAACGCACAGGATCTATTGGGAACAATCAACATGAGCAGTCAGGGTAAAGTATTTGAGCCCTTTTGCACAGTTCTCGGTGACACATGCTTCCTGGATTTGAAATGCAAATTACAATGTAGAGCGCAGGTACAATGTACAATGTACAGCGCATTTGATGACAGATTTGAAATGCAAAGTACAATGTACAGCGCATTTGAGCAAGGCCCTGGGAGGACTGCTCTGTCGTGCCAAAATCGTTCTTTCCTGGTGTGTCTTTCAGCGCTAAGAAACGAATTTCTGAGACCTCCAATCAACGTGTCTCACATTTCGTTTTCTACAGTGCATCCTGAGTCAACTACCCGCCGACCAGTTCCGCACTGTTGTTCGGGGCATCGTCTGCCAGCTGGTCACGGTGATTAACACGGCCATACAGGGAAACATGGCGCTCCGTCTGACTTTTGGCTTCTTCAGCACAGCCATCACCTTCGGACTGGGCGTCACATGTGAGTGGGGTCACATGCTTTGTTCTGGGCAGTGAATGCGATTCGTAAATATAACCATAACTTCTGGAATATATGCTTCACATTCATCGTCTCCTCTGCAGGAATCAGTCTCAGCTGAGGTTGATAACATTTTTTCTCAGGCAGTCCCTATTCGTTGTCCGATTCTGCGGACGCAAAGTGCTTGTTCGGAGATGTGGGGCATCTTATGGACCATCGTTTCCTGCACAGGAAGTTAATTTACCAAATCAGCTGATAATTACTCTTCCTCAGTTGTCAGAGCTTTGGATTTCTAAATCAAGCCACATGTGTGCTGTTTTTAAGCTGCGTGGGCAAGACTGTGTTCTTGATTTTTCTTGAAATAGCAACGTTTAGCACGAAACAATGCACACCTAGCTGCAGATGTTTCTATATTCTTTGATGCCGCTTACAATTTTTCCCATTTCCAGGCCCCTTAACTCGATAAACAAGACAGCAATGAGTCGCCAGGGCGGCAGAGGTGGATGGCACCGTCCTTGCATGGTGGCTCGACAGTTCCGCACTTCTCCGAAAGAACAAAGAAAAAGGGTCGGATCGAATAAGTTGAATAAAAACGACATTTATTTTACCGTTCTTTGCTTATTAGACGACTGCTGGTACAGTCGTTGTGTTGACGCGGACACTAACCGCTTACGTTCCACAATCCCTGCGGTCAAATAGCGGCTTTGACATTTGTCTGCTGGACCCCAGGTTGTGCATTAGATGCATCGCGGTGGCTGCATCTAGGTAGAGATGAAAGGCAACAGTGGTGCCGTGTACTGATGTAGCGGTGTGCAGGAAAGAACGTCCATCATCATAACCAAAAGATGCAAAAAACGTGACCAAAAATCACGAAAATGCGCGGCTATGGCTTAGTCGGTATCAACTAACACGGCTATTACAAAAAGAAGGCTAGCAGCATACAAAAATTGCTTAAGATTGTACACCTCCGTCAAAGTATACACGGTGTTGTTGCGGGCTAGTTGGTTCTGTATTGGTTAAAACGTAACTGCGCAAACACAGCACGAAGAGGGGAACGTACATGCGCAACACCTGTGTGTGTACAGTCCTCTCTTCGTCATGTGTTTGCGCTGTTCTCTTTTGAGCAGAAGAATTCAGCCCAAGTAGTTTGCTTGTGAGGCCTGCAGCGTGCCTCGTTAGGCACCCTCAGCGACAGTAATCTCTCGAACTGGTGGTGTCGCACCAATCAGTACATGCCGGTGCGACGAAGGTAACGGTTGATTTATTGGCTGAATGGATTGCAGAACATTTATTTCGCAAGAAGGCAAAATGCAGATGGTCTGCGCTAGGTGGCTGCCAGTCCACGGCTGACAGCGACAAGTGCTAGAGCATATGATGACCCAGAGAACCGAACAGCGCGTCACATCGGCACGAGGAGGGAGCTCAATTCCGCTGCACTTTAGCGTCATCATCGCTGGCGGCTGGTGCTGCTCGTGATGCTTAAGGCCGCTGCTGCTGCCACAGATGAATGAATGAATGAATGAATGAATGAATGAATGAATGAATGAATTCGCATCCCCAATCCTCCCAAGCTTTGCACTGCTAGATGTGCTGGGAGCTCCGCTAAAATGTAAGAAGCAAAGCCTTTGGGCTTTATACTTTTAGCGGGGGCTGTACATGTAGAAAGAAATTCAGATGTAAAAGACTGCGAAAGAATGGCGGTGGTTTAGCTTTGGTTAAACCTGGAGTGACGCGATAGCTACAGCTGGCCGAGTGGAACTTGGTCACGTGACCAACCACGTGATCAGCCACGGTGCCGCGCCACCGATAGCTGCTCCCCGTCACGTGACTCACCACGGCGCAGCCACAAGGTGGCGGCGCCGCCACCGCCACGACGCCGCTACGCTGAAGGCTCGAAATGATACCGTAATGTAGCTATCGCTACAAAAACACGATAGAAAAAGTAGCCCATGCCGAATCAATAGTGCCAACAACTAACACGGCTGCCGCTCTTATAGTAGCGGTAGTGGTACGTGCTCTGCCAAAGGTAGGTATTATTTTGTATTTAGTATTCTGTTTAGGTCAAAGTTTCCGTCATCTTTTCCTTCGCTGCCTGCTTCATCTATTGTAATGCAGCCTTTTGTTAGGCAGATAAGAGCGTGTGTTTGAAATGTGGAAAACAGCGCAAGGAAACGTAGACGGGGTGGGGAAGAAACCCGTACCACGCTTGTCCGTGTTTCTTTCACTCCGTTGATGTTCCACTGCACTTATTTCCAATATAATCCCTTGCCTGCCACGTAGCGCCCCGTCCCGTTGAACGCTAACATCTACTCCATGCGTATGATGCGCCGTTAGGTCTCACCAGATGGTACAACCACCCATGCGTGTGCTTGGCTCTCACACTTCAACTTTCCTCCTTTTCTCTCCTCTCGTTTCTGCTTCGCACTTGAGATGATGGTGAGGATAAGGTGGACGCAGTGGGGCTTAGACGCGGACATCACGAGACCGGGAGAGTTTGCCATTTAGAGCCAGAGCCCTGGGAAAAAAAAAACTACGTCGAAGTGAACCATCTTCCCGTACACTCTGGCGGCGATGGGTGTAGTTGTTTCTGCTGTGTTTCATACAGATGCATGACCTCATCCCTATAGTTTATACGTTTTCTAGTGTGCTGCTGACCAGCTCCAGAGGTCCTTTCAGCTTCACGAATTTTACAGAAATTTTTTTGCCTCGACTTTTGCTCTCATTCGAGATTTTTTAAAACGAAAAAATTAGACCAGTGCGCCGGTTTTTTTTCGCTCTGCAGTGTTCTCATGTTTCTACTTAAATGACTTCAAGTGCTGTAATTTTTTCGAGCAACATTGCGCTTGTGACATCAAGACCCGGCCGCACGTAATATACGCGCTGCGTTTGGCGAATGACAAAACGACGAGTACCCGCCGCGGTGGCTCAGTGGTTAGGGCGCTCGACTACTGATCCGGAGTTCCCGGGTTCGAACCCGACCGCGGCGGCTGCGTCTTTATGGAGGAAAACCGCTAAGGCGCCCATGTGCTGTGCGATGTCAGTGTACGTTAAGGATCCCCAGGTGGTCGAAATTATTCCGGAGCCCTCCACTATGGCACCTCCTTCTTCCTCTCTTCTTTCACTCCCTCCCTTATCCCTTCCCTTACAGCGCGGTTCAGGTGTCCAACGATATATGAGACAGATACTGCGCCATTTCCTTTCCCAAAAAAACCAATTATTATTATTATTAAAACGACGAACTTGATTTTCCGGCATTTCCGGAACAGAGTTATGGCTAACTGCCTGCAAGTCACCCAACCAAAGCTACAAACAGCTCTGACAGACTTTTCTACCCCTGTCTGCAACTTAAATTGTTCGTCAGTGATAAGATCATTTGTCCTTCGATACCCCTTCTGGTGTCTGTTACCTGTTGTTTGGCATTTAAATTGGGTTCATTATTTTAAGAAATCATTTTTACTACGCGAAGATAGGCTGCTATCGAATGTAAAACTATTATGAACTCAAGTTATTCATTAGTTGTTCATTATTGGGATTTCAATGCTTGCTTGGAGAAAATTTTCTTGTTATATCCTCATCAGAACGCAGAAATAATCTGAAGTAGGAGGAAAACAATGTAAGCATTTTAGATCGCTACTTCGATATCATCACCATCATCAACTTGACTACTCTCACTGCTGGGAAAAAGGTCTCTCTCATGTGTCTCCAATTAGTTAATTGGCCGGCTGCGGCCACCGCATCTTCGCAGTCTTCTTAATCTCATCCGCTTAATCAACTCTCTGCCGCCCCCTGCTTCGAAATTAATTTGATAATAATTGCACTCACAGAATAAGCATAGGAATGGTAAAGAGTGATCAGGAATAAAAAAAGAAACAGAATAAGCATCTTTGAAACACAAACTGAGTGATACAAGCCTGGGCGCTGCTTTATGTGAAAAGAAAACTAAGACATAGACGTACATCGGCACCACAAAAGCGCTAATAGAATCTGAACATATAATCGAAATTACTCGCATGGCATTTTCCTTCTCAATCATGAACAAATCGCATATTTTGCATGAAACACACTCGAGAAAAAGTGCGCCCACATTGTGGTCACGTAAACCCGTTGCCGAAACTTCATTTTCAGGTACAGCAAACATGTAACTGTTTACACTCTCCTTAAGGACGCTTTCAACTTCGAAAAGTGTGATGGTCAAAAGGGCACCGATGAAAAAGAGAATGCTATCGCCATTACCATGCGTGCACCGCTGGTGAATCTGAGCGGCAACAGACAAACACGGAGAACAACGGAAACGGCTCATTTCAATTGTGCGATTGCTTTGTACGGCAAAATGGTATGAGCGGAAGTGCCTTTCAAAACTAAATTCGACAATCTCGTCACTGAAGATGAAAAAACGCTGTCAATTCTTTTTGCTGCTACTGGGACACTGGAGTTGCTCTTGAATGTTTTTTTTAATTTAACAAATATTCTGATTCTCTTAATTCTTGTACGGTGTCACTTTACTGCGGTTTTAATTTTTGCCTAATAATTCATACCAAGACCTTTCTGGATGTCATTTCTCTTCTTTCCTGCGTAAACTATGAAGCTTAGCTTTCTGCCGCTCAACCTTTCAATATTATGCAGTTTCCGTCATGGCATCAGACTTCCCTTGCCATTGTCATTGTTTTAGGACTCTGTTAACAACCCACCTGCATGCTTCACCTGAGCCAATGAGTGTTTTTAATTAGAACGCCCGTCGTGAAAGAAATGTCCCTCGCTGCTCATCTGCAAGGCAATCTCGGCTCCTCCTTTGACCCGCGTAAAGCCGCATTCAGACTACATCAAATTTGTGGCGAGATGAAGCGGATTCTCTTCGCCGGAAAAAAAAAAGAGCCTGTTATCATATGCACTGCCCGCGACTGCGGAACCGACTCTGCACTGCGGCTGCTTTTTGCTTTTTCATGAAAGCAGTTTTTTTTAAATCGGCGATAAGCGAAGGAAGCGAGAGCGCGTGTGAGCCCCACAGACAGTTCGCGCGCTTGGCTATCGTCGGTCGCTCGGCTGCACGCTGTGTTGCGCCTTTTTTTAATTTTATCGCGGTCCTCCCTTCATTTCCAGGATGAGAGCTTGTAACGGAGACGTAATGCCGACCATTTCAGCGAAGGAGTAGATGGTGTCGAGTCTCCTGTGCAACTCTGTAGTTGTTATGCTGGAAAAGTTGCAAAAGGCAGATAAAAGATCAGTACGCGCCGGAGGCGGTGGTGGGTACGGCCATCCTTAAAGGGACGCACCCGTTCAGACCAAGCCTGCAACCTCCTGACGCTGCTTTGGGACCAAGACGTGCAGTTTTACAGAGAGTGAGTTCGTGTGAAGTTCATCGTAACATTAATATGAGAAGCGCTAGCATCTTACTGGCTTGTTCTCTTCTCGGCAGCTACCTGTGTATGTCGCCGAGGAGGTTCGACACCCTTGTAGAGGTCCTGCAGCCTCGTATACAGAAAAAAGACACGCTTTTTCGTTCGGCGATACCTGTACATCACCGCCTGTCGCAGGTCATCAGGTGAGGTGGAAATTTTATATTACTGTGTGGACAGGATTATGTACTGTTGGTTTCAGTTTTTTTATTTTGATTGTAACCTCAGAGACAGCAGATCGCAACGTGTACAAAAATTGCGCAGTGCTAATATCATAGACCGATTTTAGCTTTCCCTTCATCAATTGTACCGTCCGCCTGTGAGCTCTTTTATTTCGAGAGCTCAAATTTTGACAGTTGTACCACTCCAGTTCCGCGGTATCATAATCAGTTCATAGGGCTAAAATGTTTTGTGCTTCGGACCTTCAGCAAAGAAATTTGCCTTCAGGCGTTGTTGGGGATGCCGGTAGCACCTGGTATATTTTCGAAAACAACCATCCGTCCCCTTTCAGGCGAAATACGCGAAGAGTACTGTACTGGCACTCCAAAACAAAACAAACAACGCCTCGAGCGAAATTATCAGTGCGCTGGCTTCGCAGTCCGTAATACATGCGTCGTACAACACAGCGCGAGGTCCGCATGCGTGAGGTAAAAGCCGGCAGTGGCGCGCGAACGACGCGAAACGTAATGTCCTGGCATCCGAAAAAACGGTCCTCGCGAACATCGATGTGATCCAAGGTATAAAAGGGATTGTACTTACGGGTCACTCCCAGTTCGTTTTCGGTTTTTTTTTTCCCGACAGCTGCTCCTTGTGGGTAACGTCCTTGAAATTTAAATGGCGCTTGTCGTATAGGATGGGGTGCCCCTTTATGGCGTCAGGTAGCATCTACACAGAGAATGAGACGGCCTCTTCCGCTGCCATGCTTGTCGCCATACTGGATTTTGACCGTACGTGATATTTACGGCCTTTCGTCGCTAAGGCGGAAGAATGGGCTCCGGACCGATAGCCCTCGCCGCGCCGCTTTCCGCCTTCGTCGGCGTCAAAAGCGGCCGAATCTGGGCGAATCCGGATCGCTCGCCGGAATTTTGGTGTAGTGTGAATGCGCCTTGAGATCAACGCTTCAAAGCGGACCGCTATCGTGAACGTTGGTCGGATATTCCCGGGCCGCCATCGCCTGCAGAATACATTGCTGTGCTGTGACTGTCGGTTCCTGCCGCTTTTCTTGTCTTCGATCTGGTTGTATCCTCTGGACTCCCTCTTCAGTCTTCTACGGGGAGGTCGTTTTACGCGTTGGGGATTTGTCCAGGTGTTGTGTTCCTTTTTTTTTCATTGTTGAAGCGATAGTTACGTTTAATGTACTCTTAGGCTTAAAGCTAGGTATTTACCTTCCTCGGGTGGGGGTCCAGATCCCTGGCTAGCCAGCCTGCCGGCGCAAAGTTCGCCCCTGGTTTAATTTGGACTCAATAGCGTCAGTGACTTTCCAGTGGCGCTTGTAATCATTGGAGGCGGAGCCCTAAAATTGAAAAATTCTAAAATGATCCAGGAGCAGCTGAAGGCTGTTACTAGACGCCACTTGGAAATCTCTGAGGTGTGCCCCTTTGGCCTCAGAGACATTCTGTGCCGATGCTGGGATGTGCAGTGCGTGTGGGAGTTACTGCATTGAACATATTTCGCGTGTTTTCCAGCTAAGCCCTTCATATTAGAGCAACTCGAATGTTCAAAATGCGTCGTCCGCAGCGTGGACCCATGGACCTCTCCTCAGGAAATACTTGATGACTTTCAGGACGCTGGTGCAGGCATGTTATCAGTATACCGCTGCACCAGAGATGCTAACGGGTCACTTGTGCCCACAGAGTCCGTGAGTGCAGTTTCGTTAGGATCATTGCGCCCCTCTGAGCTTAATGTTTGGCCCAAAGAGTACCGAATCAACCCGCTACAATCTTGTCCTTTGTTATGAAGAAATTGCTGGCGCTTTGCTCACAACAGCAAAGCTTGCAAATCTGCAACGCGTTGCCGACTATGCGGGGACAACCATTCCGCAGACCTTTGCACACCTTAGGGGCCCAGTTGCGGACTCTGTGGCGGCGTTAATCCGGCTGGTGATGCTGGCTGTCCTCAACGTTCTGACAAGGCGAATGTTCTCAATATCATCCAGAAGTGAAGGTGTTGTACAGCTGATGCCTGTTCAAATTAGACTGGAAAAGGCATTCTTATGCGGGGCTTCCTTAGTGGTGGGCAACCTCATGAGGTTGACCTCAATCTCACGCCGTGAGGTGGGGCTGAGGTGAGGTCGGCGACGGCTCAGAATTTTGTGAGTGAGGTCAGAAAATCAGACCTCAACCCCACGCTTGAGTATGAGGTTGAGTGAGGTTGAGTGAGGTTGTCAGTCGATGAGGTTGAAATCTTGAGATCAAAACATTTTGCAGTTGCCACGGCTAACTTCGACGAGTGCCGCTTCCGAAGCGGAGTTGCAGCGCACCGCCGCAGTGCTCATGCGACGAAGCTTGGTGTTCGGATTCCGCTGTTTGGGCAACAGAATGCCACAGTTCCCTCTTAGCTTTCGGTGCTACGCCGTAGTATCTAATCAGACCGAGCCTACAGAAAGACGCACCTATCTGGTCTTCCTAGAAGGAGTGCCGCTGTCACAGCACGCCACTCTTCCTCCCCCTTCCTCCGCTCGCCTAGCAGCCGTAGGTGTCTGCTGGTCGGCTCAAACTCCCGGGAGCACTCAGAGCACGAAACTCATGTTGACCCGCGGTAGCTTTGTCTGATGCCGTAAACAAATAAGTTCAGTCCAACAGGCACGCTATAAATTCGTCCCAGCTCGGATGCCCCAACGAAAGACTGCTTCGTGTTCATGCTCGTTGCAAGCGGTGACGTCATGGCTCTTGCCTTACAGCCGAGTAAAGAGATCCTGCTGTACATTACACGGTGACTTAACAGAAACTGGAACAGTCGGCATAGGCGAGAGAATGTGATTCATGTGGTTCCTAATAAGTACACATGCTGATTATATGGAAAAGGAACAAAACCAGAAAAACCTGTATAACACCGTCAAAGCTTTTGATCGCTGTCTGCCCGTTTCGAATCTCACACCATACTTTTGTATATTCCTTTTCCGTAATGCAAGCAGATGCAATATAATTTCACTTTTATATCCTTCAAAAGAACCTTTCTTTGGTATCCTGTTCTTTGTTTCTTCTAGGAAATTCACATAATATGCCGAAAAACCGCAGCATGGAGCGAACGTACCAGCATTACGGTATTATAGCAGTAAAGTATTCAAATCTATAATGAATGTATGATGATGTGGTAGCTGATTGCTTTTCTTTTTTTAATGAAGACTTGTCAATAGAACTGATTACGTGCTGGCGCTGTGGCGCTGAGTCGATGTTTCAAACTTTCTAATATGACGTTTATTGGGGCGTACTGTTGTTAGCTTCTTTTTTTAGTTTGCCATTTTTGTTTGTAAGCTTGTAATAATTCTCTTTGTTTTTTTTTATTCTTTTCTCGTAAGGAATCAGTTAGGTTGGCAGCCTGCCTTGCAGACGACCAGGCACTGATCACACAGTTATCTTTCCATTAACTTAGTTATTTTGCAGAGACCCATCGTTTACATTAAATGGCTTCGCAGATTGCTCGTGCGGTGATCACGGGTAAACAAAATTCGAGGATGCCGGCGTACCATTGACCAGTTCAGTTTTGAAGGAAAACAAGTTACCGAATCAAAGCAGCTTGTCTCAGATTGGTTGACGAAATGGTACGCAGAATTCTGTTCAGGCATATAGTATTTAGGCTTTTTTTTGTCCCAATTTGGGAGGAGGGGTGGCTGGAAAAAAGATTTCACTGCGGCGAAATTTGAGCGGTGAGCCGTGGGGCTCCCGACAGAGAGAGCGGTTCACGTTGCCCCCTCTAGGCCAGTTGTTTTGGCCCCTGCGATTTTAATAGTCGGCGAAATGTACGAAGACATAATTTGGCGCCTTCCTGCAAAGTGTCGCGGGATCACCGAATCATTAGAGAATTCCCAGGATTTCGAGACCATTACCATCGCCACCTGGAGGGAAGTGGCGGAAAAGGGGATGGTCTTGACCTCCAAAGAACATCACATCATCATTATCGTTAATTTTTTGATGCAATTATTCCTGTTTTTCCCCAGAATTTTTGTTTTCGTTTGCTGGTAATATTTGAATTGGTAGCAGTATATGAACTGTCCCGACCTCATATACACTATCATCATCATCATCATCGCCATCCCCTCGAGCGCCAAAGGCATATGTCGTTGCATTATCGTTGCAATATGTCAACCATGAGAACTGGCCCTTTTGCGTGCTACAATCGGAATGTCACTATTGTGGACCGAGATGTGGCACTCTTGGTAATGCGTCATGAGCGCATGTGTATTAATGTCGGATCCATATGGAATTTCCAATGGGTGTGGGGGGGACCTGGTATGATTTGGCATTACATCGTTGTCACGTGACTAGGTGTGACGTCACATTATATCGTCGTCACGTGACTAGGTTTGACGTCAATTTACATCGCTCTCACGTGACCTGGTATTATGTCGCACTCATATGATGTCATCACTAATACTGATTAGTCTTAGTGTTACCTAATTGCACTAATAAGTATTGAATAGGCGTGTTGATCAGTGTATGCTAACTAGCATTAATTAATGGCGTGACATCATCATCTTCTTCACATGGCTCGTTGGCTTATGACGTCACATGGTGCTATTTCTTGCAGACACTTTTTTGCGGATATAACCTTGAAACTGAGCCATCGATTAATAAATGTAGCCGCTCGCTTCTACATAGACATAAATACAACGCGCCTCTGTTGGTGTACTACAGTCACTGCTTCTTTTCGAAGGTAGCATACAGGGGACTGAAAATAGCGTTTGTTGGGTGGCAAAATTTTCACCTATGGTGAGTGTTCTCGGTATACCGGATAGAGCTAAAAAATCGAAATATACTGGTACGCGTCCGCGTAGCCGCCACATTGGAAAACACATTTGCGACCACTTTCTTTACATTCGCTATTATCAAGTCTAAGAACAGCGTTAATACCCCCCCCTTTGGCGTTCCAAATTTCTGGTAGATGTTGCAGGAAGTCCGCGTTTGTCAATTGGCGGTTCGTGCTTGAATGAGCGTTAGGCTTCCAATGCGAACAAGTATATGCGAAGCAGTTACCGAATATTGACACTGATAAGGTTACAATCAGTTATTGAAGCAAACTTATTAAGAAGTACCCTCCGACGTAGTGGTAGTAACAGCGTATGGGGCACCCTTGTCCACAGGCCATAAACTTTCTGAGGCTTCATCCCAGATTATAAGCTTCTCCTATTGCGTGAACATCACAAGTGTCTGTACACACCTTATAAAATAATTACAGACAGCTCAGTTCGGCTACTGTAATAACTAGTCATCACAA
This sequence comes from Amblyomma americanum, assembly GCF_052857255.1. Taxonomy (NCBI): domain Eukaryota; kingdom Metazoa; phylum Arthropoda; class Arachnida; order Ixodida; family Ixodidae; genus Amblyomma; species Amblyomma americanum. Next base: position 31,735,604 of record NC_135504.1, on the reverse strand, counting down.
TGGTGCAGTCATCATTTTGGCTTTCCTGTCAGACAGGATTCTGAGAATTGTTTTATCTGAAATGCTTCTTAATCGCTTTTTCTTTTTTGCTTGTTTGTTTTCTGAGGTCGAGCAGCGGACCTCAAGCTCAAAATTTGAGGTTGAGGTGAGGTTTAGTGAGGTCGCCAGTGGCCTCAGGAAAAATGAGGTGAGGGCTTCTCAGGTAGAGGTGGGCATTTGACCTAAAAAATCTGGACCTCACCTCAACCTCATAAAGAATGTGCCGACCTCACTCAACCTCCGCCTCCTCAGTTGAAGTTGAGGTTTCCTTGGACGCCCTCACCTCACTTTTCCTGAGGGTACTGCTGACCTCCCTCAACCTCACCTCAACCTCAAACTGTGAGGTTGAGGTTGGCTGCTTACCCGCCGCGATGGCTCAGTGGTTAGGGCGCTCGGCTACTGATCCGGAGTTCCCGGGTTCGAACCCGACCGCGGCGGCTGCGTTTTTATGGAGGAAAAACGCTAAGGCGCCCGTGTGCTGTGCTATGTCAGTGCACATTAAAGATCCCCAGGTGGTCGAAATTATTCCGGAGCCCTCCACTACGGCACCTCTCTCTTCCTTTCTTCTTTCACTCCCTCCTTTATCCCTTACCTTACGGCGCGGTTCAGGTGTCCAACGATATATGAGACAGATACTGCGCCATTTCCTTTCCCCAAAAAACCAATTATTATTATTATTATTATTGGCTGCTTGGCATCAGAAAACAAAAGAAAAACAAAACAAATAGCAAGTAAGAAGTTTTTCAGTTAAAAACGATTCTGAGAATGTGTGAGAGAGGAAAGGCAAAATGATGATAGTAATATTTAATAAGGTGTGTACAGACACTATTGATGTGCACGCAATAGAAGAAGCTTAAAATCTGTGATGAACCCTCAGAGAGCATATGGCCTGCGGGCAAGGATGTCCCATACGCGGTTACCACCAGTACGTCGGTGAGTACTTTATATGTGTCCACATTTGGCAACCTGCTTCATATATACTTGTTCGTATTGGAAGCCTCTCGCTCAATCAAGCTCGAACCGGCATCTGACAACCGCACCCCTTCTACACCATCTACTAGAAATTGGGAGGAAGGAGGGGGGGGGGGTGAGGTATTCACGATACTCATTTGAGGCTTGAGAACAGTTACCGAATATAAAGAAACTGGTCGTCGATGTACTTTCCATTGTGACGGTTATGCAGACGCATATCATTATATTTCGATTTTCCAACTCCATCCGGCATAGCGAGAATACTGTTTTCAGTCCTTTGAAAGTTGCCTTCCAAAACGCTTAATAAGCTGCGACTTTAGTATCACAACAGAGGCACGTTGTATATATGTCTGTGTAGAAGCGAGCGGCTTCTTTTATTAATGCGAAAGCATTAGATGGCTCACTTTCAAGGTCATATCCGCAAAAAAGTGTCCGCAAGAAACGGCCCCATGCGACGCTACGAGCTGAGGATACACGCGACGAAGATGATGATGCCACATAACTATTTAATGCTAATTAAAAAAATAGGTAAGACTAACACTAATTAGTATAATTAGTTATAACAACATATGCGTGTGCCATCAAACCTATTCACGTGACGACGCTGTAATATGACATCGCACCTACTCACGTGACAACGATGTAATTTCTCGTCATACCAGGCCCCCATCCACCCCCATTTCAAGATCAATATGGGTCCCACATTACTAAACATGCGCGCATGACGCATTACAAAGAGTGCCCACAACCCGATCCACATTAATGACATTCGCATTGTCCAGCAGATAAACGCGCCAGTTCTGCTAAGCTTCTGCTAAGTCACCGTGTAATATACAGCAGGATCCCCTTTATTCGCCTGCGAGGCAAGAGCCATGACGTCCGCGCCGACAACGAGCATGAACACGAAGTAGTCTTGCTTGGGGCCATCCGCGCTGCGACGAATTTATTGCGTTCTCGTTGGACTGAACTCATTTGTTTGCGGCATCAAAGCTACCGCGGGTCAACGTGAGCAACGTGTTTTGCGCGTTCCCAGGAGTTTGAGCCGCCCGGCAGGCAGCTACGGGTGCAACGCCAGCGGGGCAAGGGGGAGAGAGAGTGGTGTGCTGTGACAGTAACACTCCTTCCGGGAAGACCAGAGGGGTGCGTCTTCCTGTAGGCTCGGACTGAACGGATATTACGCCGCAGCACCGAAATCTAAAAGGGAACTGTGGCATCCGGTTGTCCATACAGGAGAAACCGAACACCAAACGTCATTGCATGAACACTGCGGCGGTGCGCTGCAACTCCGCCTCGGAAGCGGCCCTCGTCGGAGTAAGACGTGGCAATTGCAAAAAGTGTCGACCTCAGAGTTTCGACCTCACTGAATGACGACTTCACTCAACCTCAAACTCACGTGTGAGGTTGAGGTCTGATTTGCTGATCTCACTCACAAAATTTCGAGCCTTCGCGGACCTCACCTCCACCGCACCTCACCACGTGAGGTTGAGCTCATTTTGAGGTTGAGGTCGACCTTATGAGGTTGCCCACCTCTGGTCTCTGGCGACCTCAACCTCAACTGATGAGGTTGAGGCTGTGTGAGGTCGGTGAATTTTTTTTGAGGTTGAGGTCAAGATTTTTCAGGTCAAATACTCAACAATGCTTGCTAGGTCATCTGGGTCAGAGGTAGAGGTGTTGCTGACTAAGTCTGTGGTCTCATCTTTCGAAAAGGCGCTTGCAGGCGTTGTGGATCGTATGCTGTGTACCTTCAGTGAAGCTCTCCCGCATGTTATTTCCAGTCAGTTTGATCCTTCAACTGTTGGTCTTTCCTTCTCCATCAACTAGTCCTTCACGTAGCATCTCTAGTGTCTCTCCCCTGATGCCCATTCCTGCTGCGTCCTCGTCTGTGCCTGTCATGGTGCCAGAGATACCTGCTTGTCCACCGTTTGCTCTGCGGACTTCGATATGGTGAATCCTTTCCAGAAGCGTCGAGCTCCTTCCTCTCGAACGAAGTCTGCCCTCCCAAACAACAAAAGTAAGAAAAGTTCCCCCAGTAATCCGCATAAAACCGATGTGTTAAAGGAGGCTGACTAGCTTCTGTGGTTTTACAATGACCATGGCGAGGTTAACAGTACTACAGTGAAATTGCTATGCACTCATATTTTCTTTTCACGATTTACAGAATTTAGTCTCACAATTGGACCCTGACATAATTTTACATCCGGAAACTTGGCTTACTCTTATTAGGTCATTTTAAAAATTTCGAAAGCGCTGCTACAGGGTACAACAAGAGCGCGCTTTCGAAAGTTTTAAAATGATGTACCAACTCGCTCAATTGTCCGAGTTACTCCTACTAGGTCATTCTCTCTAAATTTTCTTCGGGTATTCCGAGCCCATCGCAATAGCGGTTGACGTGGTGGTTTGTTACCAATAATTTCTTCTAAAATATTTCATCGGGCGCTTGTGTCACACCAAATTCTAAGTCCTGACTGCGAATTGTTGGCTGTTGATATCGCAATTCCACAGTGTGCTCCCCTTACCGTTGGCGATGTCTACTTTTTGATCAGGTGTCCACAGTGCAGTTAATTCAAATGACCTTTTGCGTTCTAACAAGAGTGCTGATAGCTGACGACTTCAGTTCTCATCATGTAATTTGGGTTTACTGTAGAGATGCATGTGGTCAGCTTCTTTGGTCATGGATGTCGGCAAGGAACGCGCATTGATGCAAAAGTTAAGGAGTCACTTACGTGCGTGCCGATTATTGGTTTGTCATTGACTTAACAATGGACGCGAACGGGGCGCAGGTTTCATCGTGATTGTGGCGTGTCCTGTGATCACTTTCTCATTACTTTCACCTTAGCAGCTTGTCCCTATAGGGCGACTGCTCCTCCCCAAAAATCTGCAACCGCACACTTTTCAGAAAACTTGTGCATTCCTCTTTCTCTTCCAATGCATCATCTGATAACCTGGATCGTAGTCAACAAGTTCTCCGTTGTGTTAGGTGCCTTTCAGCGTTCCGCGTTCATAGTGGAATCTACGGTCAAAAACAAGCAGCCCTCCCTGTGGTGCAATGATGAGCGTGCTCCCCTTACCGTTGGCGATGTCTACTTTTTGATCAGGTGTCCACAGTGCAGTTGATTCAAATGACCTTTTGCGTTCTAACAAGAGTGCTGATAGCTGACGACTTCAGTTCTCATCATGTAATTTGGGTTTACCGTAGAGATGCATGTGGTCAGCTTCTTTGGTCATGGATGTCGGCAAGGAACGCGCATTGATGCAAAAGTTAAGGAGTCACTTACGTGCGTGCCGATTATTGGTTTGTCATTGACTTAACAATGGACGCGAACGGGGCGCAGGTTTCATCGTGATTGTGGCGTGTCCTGTGATCACTTTCTCATTACTTTCACCTTAGCAGCTTGTCCCTATAGGGCGACTGCTCCTCCCCAAAAATCTGCAACCGCACACTTTTCAGAAAACTTGTGCATTCCTCTTTCTCTTCCAATGCATCATCTGATAACCTGGATCGTAGTCAACAAGTTCTCCGTTGTGTTAGGTGCCTTTCAGCGTTCCGCGTTCATAGTGGAATCTACGGTCAAAAACAAGCAGCCCTCCCTGTGGTGCAATGATGAGCGTGAGAGAGATGGGCGGATGAGATTAAGAAGTTTGCAGACAAAGGGTGGATGCAGCTGGCAAAGGATAGGGTTAATTGGCGAGACATGGGAGAGGCCTTTGCCCTGCAGTGGGTGTAGTAGGGCTGATGATGATGATGATGATGATGATGATGATGATGATGTGTGCCATGAGGCATAGGTTGTAAAAAAAAGGAAGAGGGAAGGAATGCACGGGATTGAAAATTAAAAGGAGTGAAGCACCGTTGCGCTGAGGTAGTCGGACAGGTTGGTAATGAAACGGTTGTCCATAGTCCACTTCACGTAGTCACTTTCGCGGTTCCACCGCAGGCCCACCTCCCTGAGGAGCCATTTTCTGATAGCAGCCGTCGCTGGGCACGTCCATAACAAGTGCCGCACATCACAAGTGTCCGGTGCAGCACTACAGTGAGGGCACCTGTCAGGTGCTGGCAGATCTTTGGGACGCCACCGATGACGGACAGAAGGTGTCAGAGCCGCCCCTGCCCGAATCCGGCGCACAGATGCCTCCTCCTGCCGAGTAAAAGACTACGGGGGAGAGGTTGCGAACACGGAGGAATAGAGCGCGTGTTCGCTGGCGCAGAACTTCGGAATCGGAAACATGGGACAGGAACGGATCTGGGGGAAGAGGGGAAGGTGGCGGATCGTCTAATGTATGAAGATGAGTCATAGCATCCGCTTGAATGTTATGTGGATCCTGGGCATGGCCGCGAATCCAGTGTATGCACCAGGACATGGATACTTTGCGCAGCGCACACGAATTGATTGTGAAATCTGGAATGTCCGTCGAACAGCCTTAAGCTGTTTAAGGGCGGCGCGGGATTCGGTGTAAATATGAACTGTATTGAATGTTAGAACGAGCGGAAGGGAAGCAATGACATTATAAATGGCTTGAAGTTCCAATGCCAGGGGAGTGCACGTATCCGCTGTATACGTCGCGCGAGGGCTGAGATGCGGATGAGATGGACTATACACAGCAGTAACTCCCCTCTCTGCAGAATGTGATGCATCCATGTATAATATGCACCCTTAAGGCAGATACGAGTTAGAAAAGATGCCTGAAAAAGCCTCTTCCATAACCCCTGCCCGTGGAATTGGATATATTACAAATTTTTCGCGGATTCATTGAAAAGGACCATTGGTAAGGCGAAAGAGGAGTATAATGCGAATTTGAACAGTCATTTATCGAGCCCCAATAATCGCAAAGTTTTGTACCAGTTCATTGAACGCAACGATAATGCGCTTTCCTCACATGTTACAGAGTCGGTGGTGTTACCACCGCGGGAAGCAAAAAATAATTTGAACAGATAGCGCAAGGTCTTGCCCAGGGCTTTCAAGCGCATTTGGTGGTTCCGTTCGTCCACCCCCCCCCCCCCCTCCCTCCCCGGCGCGCAGATTACATTGCGACTGCACCCTCTGAATTATTTTTCATAGTTTTCGGTCTATAACACGCCGGCCCCGGATGCGACGGGGTCGCTATCAGTATGTTGATGTGTCTTGTTCAAGGCTTTACCTCTGATGGGTTACATATTGCTAACGTGCCTTTTGAGACAACTTGGCTCCCTCTTAAATGAAAAATTGCGAAAATAATTTTACTTCTCACAGATCCCAAGAAAGGTTTTCTAAATGATAACATTTGTCCGATTTCCCTCTTGTCTAATTTAGTAACCCCTATTGAACGGATTGTGTACAACTGTCTTACAGATCATGTTTTTGGGTTAAAAGCTTTCAGTGCTTCTCAGATAAGGTTTCTAGGGGTGCCCTTGCTCTGAACTGCGCATTTAAAGAGATGGAAACCAGAATTACGGTTAGAATCAAGCGGCTGCAGTGACTTTCGATATCGCAAAGGCATATGAAAGCGCAGAGCATTCAATACTCTTGAACAAGCTTGACGAAATTCGGCCTCCTTTTTACGTTCTTGCATGGGTACAGGAATTCCTAAAAGAGAGAGACGTTTCTTCTATTCCAACGGTTCCTTTAATTCCGAAACTTTTTCTCAGACTAGAAGTTTGCGTCAGTGATCGGTCCTCTCACCTTTACTTTTTAACATTCTCATGCGAGACATACCTATTCTGGGTGATATCAAAGTGTATGTGTATGCAGATGACATAGCCTTTCTTAATTCTGGTAGAGACATTCATTCACTGTACCAACCATTGTAAGCCTACCTGAATACACTCGAAGTTTGGCTGTGCTAGTTACATTTAATTCTCAACGTGAACAAATCTTCTGTTCTCGTTTTTCCTCCAACGTCTCCTCTTTATATCTGTCTACTGTATCGTGGCACCTAAATCCCGCAGGTTGAGTTCGTAAAATGCCTGGGGGTAACATCCGACCTTCATCTAAACTAGCTACCTCATATCAATAGTATAGTCTTCAAAGGTGAGCGAGCTCTCCCTCTCCTGACGCGAATGAGCAATAAGAAATGTGCCAGCTTCAAGAACAGGCGGCAGAGGAAGAGGACCATCCACAAAAATCCCAATGAAGATATTTTGGCGTTCAAGGCTGAAATAGCTCATGCCTGCATGCGTGATGTGACTGCTCAGGTGGGAACATCGAAGTAGTGAGTGTGGAGAATTCTGAAGAAGGCTGCACTCCATCCATGTCACCTCTGGCTGCACCAGAAGTGAATAGGCGCAGATTTTCAATGTTGCCTTGACTCCGCTGCTATTGATGAAGACTGACGGAATACTGGGCCTTTTATACATGGTGCTGTGGACTGATGGACCCGACATTTAAAGACACGACCTGCTCAAAATTCATTATGCGCGTTACTGTAGTGATACGAACCTACTTTGTGTGGAACCAATAAAACAACATTGCCAATGGTCATTTGTTGTCTAGTGTGGAACATGGGGTCCTTGAAGTGAGAGTAATTAGGCTAGTATAGCATATTTTGTCCATACGCTCTCGACGCGCCTTTAAATCAATAACACCTTGACAGGCCCTATCGAAGCTGTTAGCCGCAATCACATCTCTCGCTTCGAGAGACCATCTGGTTTCGCCACTATATGGCGGACCGACTCACAGCAGTAGTCTTGCCAGAATGGCTTGAAGGAACCTTCAAGGAAAAGTGGGTCGTTCGGCAGGGACCAGAGGCATGGCCTGGAAGGTCAGCGGACTTGACACCTCCGGAAGTATCCTTGAGGAGAGAGACGAAAAAGACGAAAAGACAAGAAATCATAAAGACGAAAAAAATCGCTAATACCGGTTTTCAACGCGGAACATGCGCACTTCACGTGCCATTTTCCTGCTCAATTTTGGAGTATAAGCAGAAACCGAGAAACCTCAGCCAAGCTTCGGGGTTTGGCTGAGTGGTATAGGCGTAGCCGTATGTTACATCGGCCTAAGTTACATCGCATAGCCGTATATTACATCGCATAGCCAAATGTTAAACTGCATATTTTGTCAAATTCCACCTGTATCACATCATATGTTGAACGCGTTGCCGCTGAGACATTGACATCTGGGCTTGCACGTACTGAAATCGCGGTTGATTGCGCCTGGAAGTCGAGATGATGTTGAGGGGTCGGAAACTAAGTGGTCTACCATCACACGTGAACAACCGCTGCAAGTGAAGACTGCGCTTAGTTGTTCTCAACATTACCCGTGCTATGCACTCGAGCGAAGTGCGAAGTATCGGTCCTATGGAAGTCTTCTTAAGGACACGCTTTGCAATTTGGCTCAAATGGAAGATTTCCTTACCAGCTGCTGTCCTTGCGGAAATGGTGTGTAGTGTAAATACTTGCCAGTGTCGAAGAGAATATATGAGAGGACCCCTCGACACCCTCTAACCTTAGTGTCCTCAAAAGCACACTGTTTCCATTCGCTGCTGTTGACGGCTCTTCCAGAAACTGCATAAAGGTAGTGCCTGCAGTAAAACGCTTAGGACGTTTATATAATAGCTAATAGAGCGCCAACAACCGGAAATAGCAAAGCGATCTCTACTGCAGTCTATGTACTCGTAGCGGTAGATTGCTTGTGCATACTACTGCAGATTGTCTTATTTGGGTATGCTGTTCACCAATTTATCCTTAAGAATGGACTAATTGCGACTTCAGTTAAAACAACAGAAGTTTGCATTTATTTCTTCACTTTTGTTTATTATTCAATTGTAGCCCCCGCGAGACAGTATATAAGGGGTGCGGATAACAACGGCAAAAACATACGTTATACATGATTTACATTGATGGACAATAGGTTTTTTACAGATTAATGTGCTTCGTGGATACCGGATTCGACGAGTCGAAGACTGATAATTGTCGCGGTTCAGCCGGAAGGCTATTCCACCCATGGACAGTCCCCATTTTTTTTGGATTGGAAAACGTTTATTATCAGCTTGAGTTATAAATGGTTTTGTTGATCTTGTTAAGTGGCCGTCAGTGGAGGCTGGCGGCGTCGTCTTCGGCTCTCGTCACCACCTGTACTTCGGTTTCCAGGTCGGAGCTGAGCAACAAGGTCTCCCACGGGCCCGGGGGCGCGAGCCTCTTGAGCGATATTGGTGGGGGATCTCTCGGACAGTCCCAGAAGATGTGGTCTACGGTGGCTTTGCCGCTGCCTTTGCTGCACTCTGGCTTAAATCTATCAGGGCGCACATGGCTTAGGACAGCTGGATTAGGGAGAGTTTTTGTTTGAAGTTGTCTCCACAGTACTTCCTGTTCTTTGTTTAGGGTTTTTTTGCGGAGCAGGGAAGGTTATACTTTCTAGCCTGTAATGCTGAGTAATCTCATGGTAGGTATTAAGGCCGTCTCTCGTCATTTCGACGTCCGAGTTAGCGTCCACAGCTCGGCCGATAGATCCCCGAGCTTTATCGTGGGCTGCCTCGTTCCCCGGGTTTGACGAGTAAGCCGGTACAATAACGTCTGTCCTATCTTTCGGGTAATTCCTGAGAATTCCCAAGGAGATGGAAGATATTCTGCCCTTAGCGAAATTGCCAATGGCTGCTTTTGAATCGCTGACAATCACTTCTGCTCGCGGGTTTGTCAACGCCAAGGCGATTGCCGCTTATTTGGCTATTTCCGAAGAGTTGGTGCGTACTGTCGCGTTTGCTATGAGTTGGCCTTCCTCGGTCACCGCGGCTATCGTGAATGCTTTCTCGGGTGTTGGGTAAGCTGCCGCGTCTACGTAGACTACGTCCTGTCGGTCCTCAAGTTTCTTAGCTAGGGCTTTTGCTCTGGCCTTGCGCCTTCCTTCGTGATGGACGGGGTGCATATTTTTCGGTAATGGTTTTACCGTGATAGTCCTTCGGAGGTTGGACGGGATTTTTCGAGTATCCGCGTTGAGCGGTTCCGCGTTTATTCCGAGCCTTTCTAAGATTGCTCTACTCGCATTGGTTCTATTGGGCCTGAGCTCTTGCATTCTACAATGGGCCTCAGTCAATTCGCCTAGCGTGTTGTGTAGGCTGGGTCTCCAAGAAAAATTGTTGCCGGAATGTTGTGGTACAGACACGTTGTGGGTAAAAAGCGTTCGGTTGGTTATGGCGGGAAATGCTACGAGCGTATGCTGAATTTGATTAGGCGCGGGGATATTTTGCGAAAGCCTTGAAATACACAAAGACGTGCTATGTTACTAAACAAGATGAGTGCAGTTGAATTTGGTGGATACTTTAATCATGCAATGACGGTATTATAATGGCCAGATCAGATGAATCGGGCAGCACGATTCTGGACTGACTCAATGGCATTGACCAGGTTAGTCTGATGAGAATAGCAAAAGGTGTTACCATATACGATTTATGGTGCTAAAGCGAGATTGCGGGGAACGTAGCCAAGCTGATAGTTTGCACAGTTATGTGGGATCGAGCCATGGTCGGTAAAGGTTAAATCGTGGAGACGATGGACGCGTACAAAGATGTTTACAGACACATTCCATATTTGAAAAAAAAACAGAAGCAACGAACAGTGAAAATTGTGTGCTTGCTTCTCCTCGCAAAGTCATTGCGGGAAGAAACGCCTCTGTTTTTGTTTGTGTTAACGCCAAATGATGACACTCAGTGGGAATGTCGAGTGAACACTGGATAAGCGCTAGTTTAAAACTTGCATAGTTCTAGACTCCTGGTGCGTAGCCGGAGAACCTTTTACGACGCATGTTTCAGTTTTTCAACAGTGGATGGCCACCACGTAATTTGCTTGCTAACCGCTTGCTAACCGCTTAGTGTTGGCAGAATACTTTCGTAAGCACTCTCGAGGTGATGTTGGGTCTCCAGGGCCAACTTGACAAACAGGTAATAGAATGGTGGGATATTTCTGTAAAAAGGTCATTTCAGCCACCAAGGTACTTATAAAGTATCCGTTGGCATTTAAAATATATAAATATTGATGCATCGAAATATTTTGTGATCCCCTAAGAGTTTGTTATATCCTCGTGCGACTGTGTTATGTTTTGATTTTTTATTTTGCCCAAACGAGGTGATTGGTGCCCTTTTGGGCATGTTGAATAATTGTTGTTTTCGTGTAATCATGACTGCATTCTTGAACAAAGGACTCTTTCGCACACACTATCTCCCACTCTCCACACGAGGATTTGTGCTTTGCACACGTGCGCTGATTTCTTCGATGACAACTCACTGTATTTCTGTTTTCCTATTTTACAGATCACGCTGTTCAGGTAACCCAAAGTGTTGCTGAGCACCATGCAAATCTCACACGCGCAGAACACTACCGCTGGTACAGCTATGATGGCAAGTTGCAACAGCACCGGTGACCACGGCAAGACATGGGGGGACTCCAGCACATCCATGGAATTGTTGCTGGGCCAAGAGAACCAGGGTTACGACTCCCGCGGCGGCGCGGTGCCGGGAATCATTGTTCCTATTCTTTTCGGCGCCATTGTCATCGTCGGGTTACCCGGTAACGCCCTCGTCGTCCTCATCGTGCTTTGCAACCGCCAAATGCGTTCCACCACCAACATCCTCATCATGAACCTCGCCGTGGCCGACCTTCTGTTCCTCCTGTTCTGCGTGCCCTTCAAGGCGTGCGTCTACACGCTAAGCTACTGGCCCTTCGGAGACGCCTGGTGTCGGATCGTTCAGTACTTGTTCACCGTCTGTGCCGGCGCCAGCATCTACACCTTGGTGCTCATGTCTGTGGTCAGGTTCCTGGCGGTCGTCTACCCTCTCCAGTCTATGCCATTACGGACACCGACGAATGCCTTTCGATGCATACTACTGACGTGGATAACCACATACGTGTCCTGCGTTCCGGTGCTTGCTGCCCAAGGCATGGTGATAGTCGACGACCGCCACTCTTTCTGCACTTTTCGTGTCGACGCTGGTTTTGACATAGGCGCATTCTATGTGACCCTCTGCGTGATTGGCTTTGTAGTACCACTGGCTTTGATCTTTGCCTTATACGCAATCATGCTGAAGCGATTGTGGCTCGGAGTAACTCTCGGTGGTAGGGTGAGCGCTGAGAGTACCCGCGTAAAGAGGCATGTCACAAGACTCGTCATTGTGGTCGTGCTAGTCTTCGCTATTTGCTGGTGCCCCTTGATCGTGTTCATAGTCCTTCAATGTGTCGGCCTGTACAGAGAACGCGTGGACACTCCGAGAATTGTGTTGCAAATCGCATTGGATGTTCTTGCGTGCGCAAACTCATGCGTGAATCCGTTTTTGTACGCGTTTTTGTCAGACAGTTTCCGCAAGGGTTTCTGTAAAGTGTTCTCCTGCTTCAGCCGGGCTTCTTGTGGCGTCTCTCCCGCCTGTAATGTACTCCGCGCAGGCACACGAGCGCTGGACGACATGAATGGCAAGGAGCTTGTGAACGAAGAGAGAGTGTAGGAAAGTTTTTGAATTTAAGGAATTTCTTTCATGGGTGCTCCGTGATAAGAAATAGCGAGTTAAAGGAGGCAAATGCATGTGTGTGAAGGCCGGAGGTATTCTCGGTGTCATAACACGGTGCAAAAGAAGAGTAATTGTCGTGGATGAATTAAAAAGACAAGTTTGCGAGAAAGCCTCGCTCGTGAATAGAACGAGAAAGTACCCACTGAATGGACATCAATAGAGAAGAGTTACTAGCCGCCGCGGTGTCTCAGTGTTTATAGCGCTCGGCTGCTGACCCGAAAGACACGGGTTCGATCCCGGCCGCGGAGGTCAAATTTCGATGGACACGAAATTCTAGAGGCCCGTGTACACGTTAAAGAACCCTAGGTGGTCGAAATTTCCGGAACCCTTCACTACGTCGTCCCTCATATGCTAAGTCGCTTAGGGGAGGTTAAATCCGCATAAACTATAAACAAGAAGAGTTACTGGCTTTGGAAGTAACTGTCAGCGCTGTCGAATGCCTATGATATCGTCTCCAATTTTGCTAATTTTGTCGATTACTACCACCACAAGATTCCAATCAACTTTCTGACTTGTAAACAAAACCCCTCGCCGCGCCAGGGACTGCACATAAAGTCTCATTGCAGTGTAAATAAGCAGGCTTGCCCTGATCTTTATTTCAATTGGGGTTGTTTCCAAACTGCTGCTGATGCAGGTGTTGTTCTGTCTGTGCGAATAATAACACTACCTGCAAACTTCAATCACAATAACATGCGACTGGGAGGACTCAGAGTGCGCACGGAAAGAAATACGTCTCTCCATCGACCTTAGTCTGCTAGTGATCTGGAGGACCTGGGTTCGAACTAGACCGCGGTGGCCTCGTTTCGTTGGAGGCGAAAAACTGAGGCGCCCGAATGCTGTGCGATGTCAGTGCACGCAAAAATCCTCAGGTGGTTGAAATTATTTCCGAGCCCTGCACTACGGCCCCTCTTTCCTCCTTTACTCTTTCACTCCTTCCTTTAGCCCTTCCCTTACGGCGCGGTTCAGGTGTCCGCCGAGATGTGAGGCAGAAGATGCGCCATTTCCTCTCCCAGAAAATCAATTCAAAAATTAATTTATCGGCATCACCTGGAAAAGTTGAACACTTTTGCAATGAAGGCAACAGTGGTGCGGTGTTCTTTCGAGGGCCCTTGCTACAAAATCTTAGGAACGCTACTTTTCTGCACGATGGCCACTTGTATCAAGCAGTGGTTTCATGTACTGTTTTCGAGCTAATAAATGTCTTCCATCACCACCACCACCACCAAGTCACATGTGAACCCAGCCAGTTTATTGGTGGGATTCTTATAGCATTCCTGAGTAAGAAGTTTATGGTGCCCGCTATTTGTGCCGAATCCACATGGCACGTGCCGATGTAGAGGGTACGGATTTTCACCTTCGCCACTTCCGCTTTCACAGCGTTCCTCTCAAGGGTTGCCCCTTGAATGACAGCGTTAGCAGGCGCGAACTTTTTAGTCGGACTAATTCTTCAAAAAGGCCCTGTGAATTGAAACACTCAAACCGTACACAAGGAAGAAAATCTTCGAATGCACGTGTGTAGTGTCTCAGAGAATCCCGGCACTAATTTTAAAATAGGTTTTTGAGGTAAAGAGTAGCTTTTTGCAGCATAGTAATCCGGGAGCTAGTGGACTTCAGAAACCAGTAAATTCATTTTAGCTAATTAAGTCTTTCACGAAATAGTAAACAGTTAACTTTTTACGTATTACCGAGAAAGCCCTGATTGCAATCAGAGATTTTTAGCCGCAGAAATAGAACGACGTCTCTCAGTTCGAGCTAATCCGTCGGCCACCTGCAACATTGCAATTTCCGCCCCGCAAGTGCTGCGGAGCTGCACGGTTCTTGCCGCTTGGCTAGTCTACCGCGGGTAAGGCAGAGAGTGTCACGTGCGGATGTGCCTCGTAGTGACGCGGTTTGATGGACGTAGCTCTGTGCTCTCCCCAGGCGCGTGGTTTTCGAATGACGCGAGAAACAGCCCAAATTATGCAGCCACAGCGGCTGCGGTAGTCGCGCTTTCCAAATTTTATAAAAAATGGTACGGCTATTACAAGCAGGCGGCTGCGGTTCTTTAGCTGCTATCATGCACTTACCGATAACAGTTAAAAAGTTACAGCTCACAGGATTCTGATGTTTTCTGACGACCGTAAGGACTGGCCGAAAAAAAGTTTTTTTACCTCAAAAGCTCTCTATTTAAGAACTAGTGGTGCGTTCACTGAAACGCTAGGTATCTTTTTCTATCAGAGCAATGCACATATTTGGATCATAACATATTTGGTTGCCCCTTTTCGTCACAAACATTCCGACATTGTCACGTAGTGGCTACTGCAGTGTGGCCGGCAGGAAGGCTCCGAAAGGTTCACAAAATGAAGTTTTTATCGGCTGACTGGCCGCGATAAAAATGAACAACTCTGCGGTGGAGATAGCAACAAGTGTGCTTGGTGTTCGTCGATGAAGAGAATGGCAGCGCTCTCGCCCGAGCTCAATTTAAAGCTGACAAAAAACTTAAAGGTGTGTGTGTGTGAGGGGGGGGGGGGGTTCGTGAGCTGGAAGCAGCCTTCTCGACCAAGCCTAGCCCAAGAACGTCTGGGCCAAAAAGCTTCAAACATGAATGAGCCACCACCATCATTTACGTCACCACCTGTGGACAACGGTTTCAACGCTTCCGCGTCGAAGACTACCGCCGATGCCGCCAACATGACTCCCGGACAGCCTCGGCAAGACGCCGCGGCAACATCGCTCCGCAGCGGCGCTGATAACGCGCCGCAATCTGTCGTTGTGCTTGACGCCGACACAAGCATTACGGATGAGGTTTCCAGGCAAGTGGTTACAGAGACACCTGTCTTCAATCGCTTCTGTGTTCTTTCGACGGAAAACATGTCTGGAACTAGCCTTTCTCAGGTAAGATCTTGCACTTTTCTTTTTTCGGAATTTGGCAAGCAACCTATGGGACAATGTTAGGCACTCTCAGATAACTCAAGAAAACGCCAGCTTTGTGAACAAACGACACGGCGTAAAACTTGGCCGCTCGCAGGCAGCTAGAAATGCTCGCTACGCGGATGCTCATTTTTGATCGAGGGACTCTGCCTTGACTCCCATTGTCACCACATTTGGGAGAATCGATCAGTTTGCTGATAATCACCATTCTGAAGATGATTATTGGCAGCCTGTTAGGCGAAAGAACAAAGCTTCAGCTGCCAATGCAATCAGTGTTAAATACACGGTGATAATTAGGCTAACCTCTCCTTAACAACTAGGCACACTCCCCGCACACTGGCTTCATGGAGCCATTGCCGATGAGCCCCCCAAAATTAATTTTCACTCAGGCTTTCAAGTACGGCCTCTTGAACGAAGCAAGCAGCTTGCAGTCGAGATGTGCACACGCATGCAGGCAGGGATCATCTTCTCGGACTACAGTCTCTCAATTTCTGCAAAGGTGACACATGTACATGCTATACAGGCTATAGAGGCTATATAGCATGCAGCAATGGCGTAGAGGTAGAGCGTCCGCCTCACGTGCAAGAGAACCGTGGTTGGTATCCCGGTGTCGTGCTATTCTCCACCGGGTTTGGAAAAAAAAGATCCGCGTGTTGATGGAATTGCATAACCAGGCCTGTGGTGCTGCCTGGTCTCGGTGACCAGAACCGACAACGCATTCCCTCACCAGAACAAGATTTGGCCACCCTTGTGTCGTACTTGGCCACAGCCTCCTATGACCAAATCAATTAGCCCTCGGCCCTCATTCCCCAGTGGCTGCGGAGCAAGTGATCAAGGCGGCGGTCAGATCTGTCACGCACCAGAGGGTGCTAAGAATCTCTGGCTCCCGGCAGGCCGCCATTGGAATCAGAACCTGGCAACGTTTAACTCTAGAACCTTATGTAGTGAAGCTAGCCTAGCACTGCTGTTCGAAGATCACTGTATTGTACTGATGGGCGATTTCAATGCGAAAGTGGGCAACAAGCAGGCTGGCGACCACGTGGTAGTCGACAATGGGATAGGTTCTAGGAACAGCAGGGAGAGTTATTAGTAGAGTTCGCAGAAAGAAATAACTTCTGGATCATGAATACCTTATTCCGCAAACGAAAGTACAGGAAGTGGACCTGGAAGAGCCCCAATGGTGAGACTAAAAATGAAATCGACTTCATGCTATGCGCTCAACATGGCATCGTTCAGGATGTGGCCGTCCTCGGAAAGGAGCGCTGTAGCGACCACAGAATGGTAAGGTCTAGAATTAGCTTAGACTTCAAGAGGGAACGGAAGAAGCTAGTGAAGAGGAAGTCCATTAATAAGTTAGCTGTACGAGAGAGAATTGAGGAATTCAGAATATGACTGCAGACCAGATATTGAGCTTTAATTGAGGAAGACGAATATTCCTATAATGAAAGATAATCTGACAGCTATCATTACGGCGTGCTCAGTAGAAGTAGGCGATAGGACGGTTCGACAGGATAGCCGCATGCTATCTCAGGAGACGAAACGTCTGATTAAGAAAGGCCAAAGCCTGAGGGCGTCTAACTCTGCCGTCAGAATAGAACTAGCAGAGCTATCGAAGTTAATCAGCGCAAAATAATCGACACAAGGAAGTTTAATATAGAGAGAATCGAGCATGCTATAAAGAACGGAGGTAGCCCTAAAAGCGGTAAAGAGGAAACTAGGCATACGTGAAAACCGCATGTATGCGTTAAGAAACAAGGAGGGCAATGCCATTAGCAATATGGATAAGATAGTTAAAGGAGCCGAAGATTTCTTTGCAAATCTATACAGTAGTCAATGTAATCAGAACGTTAATCATATAGTAGCACACAGCAATGTGTCATCCCGCCAGTAACGGAACACGAAGAAAGCCATAGGAGCAATGCAAAGGGAGAATGTGGTGGTGGGGTAAGGTAACAGCAGATCCGTTGAAGGACGGAGTGGAGATTGTAATTTATTTATTTGACAGAACTGTGAGCCTGGTTTCCAGGCTCATACAGGAGTGGGTTGTATAGTTTCGTCCAAGCTGACAGTGCCCGGTGGGGCGACCTAAGGTGCAGAGTCACAATAACAATTCTCAATAAACAAGAGAATTTATACATTGATAGAAGCAACAAATAAAAGGGTTAGTGAACAATTTAAGAGCTTCACCGACTGAGAAACCTCTGAGATTGTGCTAGAAAAACTACTCACCCCGTATACGCAATGCCATATATCCTGGACTTTATTAGAAGCTTTGAAGAACGAAAATATCTTTATTCATAAGAAAAGAGATGCCGAGGACTTGAAAAGTTACAGACCAATTCGCTTACTGTCCGTTGCCTACAAGGTGTTTACTGAGATAATCGCGAGATAATCACACTATCAATCAGGTGATTGACAAATGCGCAGGACATGACCAGCCCCTATATGTAGCCTTCATCGACTGCGAAAAAGCATTTGGTTCAGTGGAAACCTCAACAGTCATGCAGGCATTGCGGAATCAGGGTGTAGAAGAGCCTTATATGAAGATACTGGAAGATATGTATAGAAACTGCATAGCTACCATAGTCCTCCATAAAGTCAGCAAAAGGAGGAGGAGGAAGAAGAGCAAATGCAGGGAGGTTAACCGGAAGAATACCTGCTGTAAACAGGCGCTGAATAGCGTTGACGAGATCGTGTCTTCTTGCCTGACGACTTTCCTTATCGGACGAAAGTGTACAACAGCTGTATCTTTCATTTTACGAATATTTTACAGATCTTAACCGGACGCAGCGGGATACCGAAAAACCCAGAGAAAAGCGTTTGCTCTTGTCGCGGTGAACAGGAGCGGCGCCCCGTTGGCGGCCGCGTCGATAGACACCACCTCCTCCGAGACGGCGGAGGAAGCGGCATTCGCCTTAGCTATAGCGAACATGCGGACTGGTATTATATTCAGTGACTCCAAAACAGCCATTCGCAATTTAGCGAGGGGCCGTAACACATCTACCTCACTCTGAATCCTTCAAAACGCACCCCTTCCGAATGGAGAAGTTGAATCGTCTAATTCAGGGAACGAAGCGGCTCACGCGCAAGCCCGACGTTTCTTCGACAGGGCAGTGCGAGCACCCTCCGACACAAATTTCACGAGGGACGGGTTAATCTCATTTCAAGTACGTGCGATCGCGTTGCTGCCAAAGGAGAGCTTCGCTTTGCGCTCACATGAAGAATTGTGACCTTGCAGTAGAGGGCCGGAAAGACCAAAGACCAGGGTGGTTTCGACCGTTTCCTTTACCTTCGAACATTAAGGCCTAAAGAACTAAGCGTATTAAGTGCCAAGTTGGCCTTCGACTCATATCTCTTGCTGAGCAGCTGGAGAAGGGATTTCCTAGCCACCGTCTCTCCTAAGCGGCCAAGATGCACTAGTAGTCTCTGTGAAGTGACAAGGCTAAGAGGTTTTGATAGTGACTCATGAAGTACTGCCTTGTTCGCAGCCGCCTGAGGAACACCAATGGCTATTCTTAGGCCGTTTATAGAGAAAACTTCGAGGCGTTCAAGCTGTGATGCCGAGGAGGAAATTAAAGGTAATTGATCCATTATGCGACTCACCACCAGCGCTTCATGAAGTTTGACCATTGAAGAAGGATGGTTTCCCCATTGCTCACTTGCAATTCTACGGATCACATTGAGACGCGAAGATAGAGATGAGACAATCGCCACCACAGCTTTTCGCCACTGTAGACGGGAGTCAATAACGACGCCCAGGAAACGCGCGTGGTTGAATTGACGGATGCAATAGTGACCGAGGTCTATCTTCAACCGCGCTTGACGTCTTCCTACAGCTGGAAACAGAATAAAGCCGGATTTGTCCACTGACAGAGACAACCCCACACCTTGAAGGTATGCTTGTGCCGAAAGTATAGCCTGTCGAGCTGCCAGGACTAATCGCTTGTGTTGGTAGCCGGTAATCTAACTACAAATGTTGTCAGCATATATTCACATACGCACTTGCCTGCAATTTGTTTGCTACGAAACGGGAACGCCAGCCATTACGACGTTAAAAAACGCTGGTGGAAAGAACACTTCTTTGAGACACACCTCGCGACAGAACCCTTTCGGTGCTTATGGTACTCCCTAACAGTACACGAACCGCACGATCACTGATAAACGTGTAAATGAATCTTAACATATGATCCTGTATGACCATGCCTTGCAAACTGTCCAGAATTGAGCTCTGAAGCACGTTGTCATAAGCTTTTGCAACGTCAAGAAAAATGGATACGGTGGAAAAGCCGAATGCTCTCTGGAGTTCAATGTGACTCACCAAGTCTAAGCCGCTATCTTTGGCACTAAGATTTCGGTGGAATCCTTTCATACATGTTAGAAGAGCCTTGCTGTTCTCAAGCCACCACGCTAAGCATTCATTTGCCAGCTTCTCCATCAATTTAGATACACAGGAAGTCAATCACACAGGGCGATACCAGGCAAGGCCCATCATGACTTTGCCAGGCTTCAGTGCTGGAACTACATATGCCACCTTCCATGACGGAGGGGCGTCGCCAGTCTCCTAAACGAGATTTATGAAGTTTAAGAGCTTCTTTCTGAGTTACAAGGGAAGATTATTCAGCATTTGGTTGGTGACACCGTCATAACCTCGTGCACACCGGTGCTGCAGGCCACAGAGCGCAGTCTGAAGCTTCCTAAGCGTGAACGAAACGTCCATGATAGACCTGGTGGAAGCAGGTGGTGTATATAAATCCATTCCAGAAATAGCACGTACAAGTGCCTCTGCAAATTCCTCTGCCGAGCACGCAATAGGTTTTTCCTTGTGCATTGCAAGAGCTTCAAAAGGCTTCCAAGGGTGAGATTCTCCAGCAAAGGTGGCAAAAACTCGCCATATTCTCGTCATCGATGAGAACGCAGTCAAACTAGCGCAGAATGAGGCCCATTGCGACCTGTAAAGCTTGTTCGTGTGCCATCGAATGGCAGAATTGAGCCTGTTGAAGGTCGTCCTCAAGTCCCCGTTGTCCTTCTTCCTCATGAGTTGGCGCTCCGTCCTTCTCGCTGCGCAGAGGTTCCTTAGTTTTAAATCCGGGGCCGAAAAATGATCTGGTAAATTGACCGCCGTAGTTGCTGCCATCTTACTAGAAATCATTTTGTCAATAACATCACCTTAAGCACGTTCTAGGCGCTCTCTGTACTTGTCCCAGTTGACCACATTGCTGATTTTAGGACCACGCATAAGAAAATCGGCAGCAAACACAAAAATCTGATATCGATCACTTCCCATGCGGTCAGGCGCTGTTGACCACCTCACGCGGACGTCAGGTGAGTGCAAAGCCAGGTCTATAGCGGTCGCTGAGGCTGGAGGGCGGAGAAAGTGGGGATTCTGTCATTGGCAACACACAGGTACAAACTGTCAATAACGTCTACGAGTTTTCGTCCGCTGGAATCCGTGTTCCTGTCACCCTAGACGGCATGATGGGCGTTGAAATCACTGAAGGTGATTCGAGGAGCTGGCCAGTGGTCGCAGAGCGGCTGTAGAAAGAAATCCAATGCTACCTTCTGTGAATCTGGATACCGTGAATCTGCATCGCGTACTCGACTTCTTTAAGGACGTATGCGTGCGATCGTGGTGCTGCACCAGCTACAATCTCAACTCATCGGAGTACAACGGCATGCTAAAACCGGCAAAATTTTCTGCCACCACCACCACCATGATGCAAGGCCTACGTGCCGCTACCGTGACGTCATGAGATAGAGGCAGATGGTTCCGCAAGTGCTCGGCAGAGGATAGAGAATCGTCAGAATTTCTTCGCATGTGTCTGCGGGATCTCTAATCGCACACGTCACTTTGCTTGCAAATGAAGCGTTTTAAAAGTGCGACATAATTTTACAGAATTTGAACCCAGTTCAGTATTTGAGTGGCCACGTACTAGCTGCTGATGACGCATTTTCGAGCAGCGCAGTCATTGCGGGAATAAAATTTGGCGCGCACTCAATTATTTTTGTTAAATTTACAGTGTTCGCTGACTGATTATATCCTGAGAAGACGGCCATATCCGACAGCGCCTGCTCGACCCATCTGGGAAACAGTGTAATTTTGCCAATTGAACATATTTTAGTACCAGTAACCTGAAAAAAAAAACAGTATAGAAACTCCACTAACCTTGATCAAATATACTGCAACGTAGATGTACCGGTATAAATGAAAGCAAGCAAGCAAAGATTTCGAAAGCATAGCTGCTTCTTTTTAAAAATTTTTGTACGCTAGAAATAGAGCTCCCTGTCGGCAAAAGCGATATGTGATTTATCATATTACAAACAGAATCGTTTGTAATAAATTTAGGTGGTTTTCGACCGCACTCTGGTACAACCTAAAAATAAGCTTTAAAACCAAGCCTTTCGCTTCGGCCCAAAGCGGTTAATAAGCCGAAACTTGGAATTGGATTCGAAGACATTTATTCCCCACAGGAAGCGGTTTAAGGTGAGGTCTTGGTCACGCTAATTAGTCGTCAGCCCATGGCTTAGGGCGATTTCGTTGGCTCGCTCCACTGCCCTGAGTTGGGTATCCGAGTCGGTGCTGAGCAGCCCGGCCTCCCACTGCTCGGAAGTGAGGAGCTGAATTAGGTCGGGGGTAGGCGGATCCTCATGACAGTTGCACATGATATAGTCTAGTGTGGCTCTGTCGCGGCACCTGTTACATTGGCTAGAGTATTGCCCGGGGTACATGAGCCAAAGTACCACCGGGTTAGGGAGGGAATGGGCGTGCAAGCGACGCCAGGTGGTCTGCTGGGTCTTTGTGAGCGATTTATGCGGCGGAGAGAAGGTGCGCCTTTCGAGGAGAAAGTGGTGTGTTATGTCGTGACACGATTTCTCGCCGTCCTTCGAGGAACCCGGGTCAGAAAAGTCCACTGCCCGGCCGACGGAACCTCGGGCGTAGTCGTGGGCTGCCTCGTTCTCCGGGTTGTTCGAGTGGGCCGGAACCCATAACAGCTTGATCTCCCTTGCGGGGGTATGGTGGTTGCTTCTGAGAATTTTGGAGGGGGATGGCGCAGACGCGGCGCCTCGCAAAGTAACGTATGGCTGCTTTCGAATGGCTGAATATAATATCAGCTGAGGTGTTGGCTATGGCTAATGCAACTGCCGCTTCCCCCGCCGTCTCGGAGGAACTGGTGTATTTTGTGGCGGCTGTTCGGGGAGAACCGGTCCCTGTCACTGCGCCTATCACATACGCTTTGTGCGGTGTTAAATATTCTGCCGCGTCCACGTAAGCGGCCACGGGGTAGTCCTAGTACTTGGAGTGTAAGGCGCGGACTCTCGCCTTACGCCTTCCCTCGTGGTGCGTAGAGTGCATGTTGTTGGGTAGGGGTTTGACAGAGAACATTCTGTGCATTTCGGGCAGGAGTGGTTCCACGTCTTCGGTTAGGGGTCCGGCGTTGATCTTTATACGAAGCAGGATGGCTCTTCCTGCCTTAGATCACGTAAGACGTGCGTACAGGGAGGGGTAGTGTGTTGTGTATACCAAGGGCTAGCAATCGGTCTCCAGGCGTGTTGTGAGGAATACTGGGCGCTGTCTTGTAACCTTGACGGATGAGGAATTGTATCCTGATCTCAGCTTGATAGAGGTGCAGGAACGGTAGAGTGTACACGAACCTACATGAGGACGAATGCCTGGATCAGTCAGCAGATGTCGTTCTGCCTCATGCTGCGTCTCTTATAGGCTGTTCGTCGTATTAGCCCCGGGTGGTTTGATTCACCGTGGTGGTCAGTTTGCCTATTGTTTCGTTATTCTTGCGTTTGCTTTGAATGAACAACACGAGAATTCTTATGGTGGGTATGTCCTTGAAAGGTGTCCTCGTACAGTTACTTGTAGTGGCTGCGGGGGTTCCTGGTCTCTGAGGCTGCGTCTCGGGCTGTCTCTGAGCACCAGCAATTCCTGTTTGGGATGCGAGCATTCGAGCTCCGGGCCCGAGGCATGCGACTCGATTACATTCACTGCCTCCTGAAGCGTCCTATCTTTTTGGCCGTCACTCCTCGTGGACATCCACAGCGGGATGTCCGCGCATAAGCTGTGTTGTAGACCGTCGATTGCGGTCAGTTTCGGGGGTAGTGTGATTAGGCAGAGCTTGAATAGAAAGGGCACGAGGACCAAGCCTTGCGGCGTGCCTCTGCCTTCTTGGGGGATGGGATCCGAGGTGAGACCTCCGAGTGATAGCTCGGCCGTTCTCTCCGAGAGGAGAGAGCGAATGTAATAAACGTTCTCCTTCTGGGTCGATTCTCGAGAGGTTGGTGAGAATGGCTTCGTGCGTGACGTTGTCGAAGGCCATTTTAAGGTTTAAACCCAAGATGGCCCTTGTCCCTTTCCTGTATGCGGGGTCTAGGACGTCCCTCGAGCGTTGCAGCATTACGTCTTGCGTGGATAGGTTCGCTCTGAATCCTACCATCGTGTGTGGGATGAGGTCACGGTCTTCTGCATAGCTTTGTAGTCTGTTGAGAATAAGGTGCTCCATGAGCTTTTCCACACACGATGTTAAGGATATAGGGCGGAGGTTTTCTGTAGAGAGTTTTTTGCCTGGTTTCGGGATGAATGTGACCCTGGCGTGTCTCCATACCTGCGGAATCTCGCCTTCAATCCAGTACGAATTCATCAGGTCTGTCAGTGCCGTCACCGACGGCAGGTTTAGGTTTCTGAGCCTCTTACTGGTTACTTAATCCAGCCCTGCCGTTGAAGTGGTGCGGAGTCGGCCGAGTGCGAACCACACTTCGGCGTGCGTGATGTCCGCGTCTAGGGTCTCGTTGGGGAGTCCCTCGTTCGCGGGAAGTGCGTCTGTGTGCCACGTGTTAAGGTTTGTTTGAGCAGGCCTGCAAGCAGCTCTGCGTCCGTACCCTGGTGTATGAGCGGTGCAAGTTGATCACGTTGGTCAGACTTTGCTTGGGATCTAGCAGGTGTTGGAGCAGGTGCCATGTTTTCTTGCTTTTTAGTTGTCGGCTTAGACTGTCGCATACCTGTCCCCTTTGTTCTTTCTTCAGTTCTAGCTTCTAAGCTTCGATTTCTCCTTCTAGCTGTGCGGCTCGGCGTCTGAGCTGTCTGTTGTGACGGTGGGTCTTCCAGCGTTTGATTACGCTGGCATTCGCCTCCCACATGTGCATGAGTTTCGTGTCCGTGGTTTGACGTGGGTCCGTAGTAGGTGTGTCTACCGTGGTGGCTGAAACGCTTCCTTTGAGCGTGCGAGGCCGTCTATGTGCGTGGGTGCGGTTTGTTCCCGGAGGCGTCTGAATCTGTCCCATTCCGTGATTCCGCTGCGCGTTGGTGGAGGTTTGTGTGGCGTGGCATTGAAGTCGTGGAGACGATGTAGTGGTCGCTTCCAGCGTGTGTCTGGTGTTTCACCATTGCGCTTCGCACACGTTTTTGGTGAGGGTAAGGTCTGGCGATGTGTCCGCGCTAACACTATTGCCAATTCGCGTCACCGCGTACAAGTCGTTTAAAAATGTGAGGCCTAAGTTTTGGATTATCTGCCACAGCCTGGTGCCTTTGGGATTGGTATTGCGATAACCCCATGGTGAGTGGTGGGAGTTGAAGTGGCCTGCTACTTATAGTTGTGCTCTTGCTGCCAAGTGCGTAACATTTTGGAGGAGATCATGAATTCACGGTCCCCTCTCTTTTGGCGAGCTGTACAGACTCAGTACGAAGAAGCTGGCGCCCCCCTTCCTCCTGGGTAAGATTTCGAGGAGCGTGTACTGCGCCTCCGAACTCTCTACTCGAAAAACAACTGAAAAACAACTCATAGACAAGTAAGATCTATGGGCGTATCACCCAGCAAAAAACCAAAATATGAGTTCTCAGAGGCCATAAATAACCAAACGGACTTCAACGTATACACTGACGGATCACAAATACAAGACAAAACAGGAGCCGCATTCGTACTTTTCAACAGAGAGGGAAACATAATACGGCAAAAACAATACAGCCTTCTTAAACACAGCAACAATTTCGATGCAGAAGTAATTTCTATTGAAAAATCAGTATACTATATTTTACAACAAAAGTCAACAAACTCATATAAAATCTTCACGGACAGTTCAAGCGCACTAAAAGCGCTAAGTAATCCAAACAACCTAAATCCACCTATCCATGCACTCATGCAGAAACTACGAACGAATGATCAATCTAACATTAAATTAACATATATAAAAAGACAGAGTGGAAACAAAGGTAATGACACAGCGGACGAATTGGCAATAACAGCATGGGAAAGGGCGAAGAAACTCAAACACCAATCACAAAACACTTCATAAAACAACAATTAAAAAAGGATGTATTCGAAAAATTAAACGTACTTTGGACAGAAGAGGGAAGGAAAACATACAGATATCAGTGGATTAAAAACACAAAACATATTCCCACTCACTTCCCTACAAGCCGCTATATATCACAAACAGTATCAGGACACAGACGATTCCCATTTTACCTAACACGATTAAAAATTATAAACGCCTCAAAATGTTAATGCGGCCAAGACATTACAGACTTTGAACACTACTTACAAAATTGCACAATTACAACAGAACATCGGAAAAAGCTAAGCAAAATACTTGGGCAGAACATTTCAGATAGGCAACCAGAAATCATTAAACAGCAGGAACAACAGAAATATTAAGTGACAAGATGAAAATAATAATCGAAAAATCATACGAGTAACACGTGTCATGCATCCCTGAGAGAGGAAAAGAGAGGGGAAGCGAAATGAAAAAAAGAGGAAACAGGATAAACGAAAAAAAGTGAAAAAAAGAGAAAAAAGAAAAAGGAATAGAAAAAAATGTAGTCAATGTAATTAGTAATGTAAATAGATTTTTGCCTCTGCTAGTGGCACGGGACTTCGGAAGCCAAAAATTCTTTCATGCACCATGTAGACTCACCCCCGGAAGTAAACTCAGCAGCCGGGAGGCTCGAGGCGCAAAGACTTTTAGGGGGAGCAAGCCTGCCTACACAACACTCATAACACAGATTAGTATCAGACAACACAATTACAGCACGAAGTACACTTCCACAGGAGCGGGAGTTGGTACAAGTACTAAGCAGGATTTCAACTAATCCCCCCCCCCCTTTTTTAAGTCCTCATTTGCAGAACTACACAAGAAGAGAACAGGTGCCGATAATTTCCAAGAAACAAACATGAACATCTCAAGCAAGAGCCTGGAAGACCCCACCACAACCACCAGGAGGAGGCCCGGGAATCTCCCTGGTTAAGAGGAGAAGGAGAGAAAAAAATTCTTTTGAAATGAAACAAATAAATGCCGCGGATTGTGCTGGGCCCTCCCTTTGGCTGTGGGGGCGCTTGAAGGTACCTTCTCAACCTCTAATTTATTTATTCTTTACCTTTTACTCCTTTTATTTGGTACTAAGCGACATACTTTAGTTGTACCTTCCTTTTAACTTTCATCCTACCCGCGGTACTTTAGTGGAGCGGGGAGTCCTTCCTTCTTTCGGACTCCCCTACTTTGTCTATTCGAACTAAGCCCGTTATACTTAGTGGCATTGGTAGGGACACTTTATTTTTCGTTCATTTTTATGGTCCGACCATTATTTTTGTCTATGCTGTGCCACAGGCAGGAACACTTTATTTTTCGTTCTTTTTATGGCCCCACAATAATTTTTGTCTAAAGTGTGCCACGGGCAGGACAGTTTATTTTTATTTTTTTTACAGTCTCACAATAACTTTTGTCTATGGTGTGTTGGATCGCGGTTATGTTCCTTTGAACGAGCGTCGCGGTGACCGGGGCTAGCGTCGCCGTCAATGTGAAGCGTTTAAAGCCCATTAATTTGACCGGGCCTTGGGATTCCTGAAGCGCTATAATTTCCTGCTTGTTTTCCGAGTGTTGAATGTGGAGCTGCAGGTTGCCCTACTTGTTGCGGAAACCCCTGCAGTTCCATTGCCACACTGTAATTTTCTGTTGCCGAGGGGCCATGTTGCGGGTCTAGGGGAGGCAGTGTTTGAGATGGGTCTGGTTTGGGCGGGTGTGGGAGACGAGCTTCAATTGCCGTCAGCCGGCCCGCGGATTGCTGGAAGACCTCGTTTTGTCTGTGCGTAAATCTGGCCTCATACGCGGAGAATCTCAAGTTTAACTCGGTGTTGAGTTGTGATTTGATTATCGCTTCCGAGGCAGTACCTTTGGCGTTGACATGGCATTGACTATGGAGAGTTTGGCCTTGCGTTGCGGTTCCTCCACGTGGGAGGTTTCGGCGTGTGGTTTTTATCTTGCTTCCACTTAAGAGGTTGCGGGGCGTTTAAGGCTGGCGGGTGCGTCAAGTTGCGTCGCTTTTGTGGGAGAGTGCGTCGCTTGCGGATGCGGTTGGCGGGCAGGCTTCTGCTGCACTTTTGGTTTAGTTCTAGGATTGCTTAAGGGGGTTAGAATAAGTGTAGGTTTGAGACGGATTTGAGGGCCTGTGATTACTCGATGCATGGATGCGATTAGCTCCTCTTGTCTGTGCATTTTGCCTCCTTTCCGCAGCAGTGGCTTTGGAGGCCATGACCGCCCAGCTCACCTGTTTTCCGGAGAGGCTGCTGCTTCTGCTTCTGTCGGAGCGGCTGCAGTCAGCGTTCCTTCGGGTGGTACTCGGACCACTACTTGAACCGGCACTTGCGAACTTGCGGCTGCTGTCCCGGTTGAGGGATGGAGGCGGCGTCTTGTTCTTTGCTAGACGGCTGTTGTGGGCGCTTGATGAAGCGGTGTTTGCAGTTCTTCCCATCCGTCACGTGGGAACTGTGTTTTCCAACGTATTTATCAAAGCAAGATCAGTGTCACCTGCCCTATATGCTGGAAGTTTGTTCACAAGATAAATACATTCAATAAGGGATGCTAATCGCAAAACAGCCGAAACATTACGCGATAGGAATGCTGCACTGGCAGGTAATGCAGCAGTTTTGAATTTTGCTTCGCATTCAACTCGTGCGCCGGCGCTTATGTGTGCAGTTTTATAGTGCTAAGAAATTAAGAAACCATCTCAATTACAAAACACAAATTATGTTCGGTTTTTCAACTAATATTTTATTTAACATTTCCGCAACGGTAGGGCTATCAGTTCTTAAATATCCTGAGAGTTTGTGAGTTTCATGCCGCACTTTCATTTTTTGGGTATTGCAGGTTTATCACGTAATGAGTGGGTGATTTGCATGATTTAAAAATTTGTTAAGAAAGCAATGCCCGAAAAACAGGGCCGCAATATAGCTCTGAGTTTAAAATTCATTTAGCGCAATACGTTGCTCTTTACCACGTTATTTCTCTTTCGCTGCGCCCTGAATAGACACGGAAGTTTTCGTACTGAAATTTTCACGCTGGCTTTAAAGATACCTCGAGAATAAATCTGATCACCAGCGTTGCAGAGCTCGATATGTAATCTGTGATAGGCGTCGAGGTGTTGAAGGCCTTTCAGTGATACCGCGGTCCTGCACCGCACATGCTGGAGATACGGTGTGCCAGCATGAAACCATCGCTTGATATTAGTGGCCAACATGCCGAAAAGTATAATTTCTCTGACTTTGAAGGAAGAGCCTACGAACGAACACCGCAGAAATGTTGCCTTTATTGGGAAAACATGTGCAACTTTTTTAGCCGATGTCGATGGAGAGCTGTAATTCTGCCCATGCGCGATCCGACTGCTCCCTCTCACACGTTTTGAATGAAAGATGCCTTTGCAGGCAGTGCCAATATTCGCACAGGAAAATCAATACGTGCAATAATAAAAGTTACGAAATAAACTCATATGAAATAAGGAGCAGGGCAAGCCTGTCTGTTTCCACTGCAATGAAACTTTCTGCCCAGTTCCTGGCGTGATGAGGGATTTTATTTATAAGGCAGAAAGTTTATTGGAATCTTGTGGCAGCGGTAATCGACACAAAATTTAAATCAACAACACAGTTATTTCACAGCGCTCACAGTTATTTACACTGCTAGTATGGTTTATGGGCATTTAACGTCCCAAAGCGACATAGGCTATGAGGGACGCCGTAGTGAAGGGCTCCGGAAATTTCGACCACCTGGGGTTCTTTAACGTGCAATGACATCTCACGGTACATGGACCTCTAGAATTTCGCCTCCATCGAAATTCGACCTCCGCGGCCGGGATCGAACCCTTCTCTTTCGGGTCAGCAGCCGAGCGCCATAACCTCTCACCCACCACGGAGCCTAGTAACCCTTCTCTATTGATTTAAATTCATAGGATAGCTTTCCTTTGCCTTTACGAGCAACGGCTTTCTCGTAGACTCTATTAAAAAAAATTATCCACGACAATTGGTCGTCTTTAGCGCAGTGTTTTGATGCCGAGATCATCTCCGGGCTTCACGCGGCTGGCTTAGCCTTCTTAATAATAATAAAAGTTTTTTTTTGGAAAGTAAATGACGCAGTATCTCTCTCATATATCGTTGGACACCTGAACCACACCATAACGGAAGGGATAAAAGAGGGAGTGAAAGAAGAAAAGAAAGGGGTGCCGTAGTGGAGGGCTTCGGAATAAATTCGACCACCAGGTGATCTTTAACGTGCACTGACATCGCACAGCACACGGGTGCCTTAGCGTTTTTCCTCTATAAAGACGCAGCCGCCGCGGTCGGGTTCAAACCAGAAAACTCCCGATGAGTAGTCGAGCGCCCTAACCACTTAGGCACCGCAGCGGGTCAACTTACTCTTCTTAAAATCGCTATTTATCTTCACGCAGCACCCATGAAAGAATTTCCTAAAATTCAATCCATTTCCTCCACTCTCTCTTCGTTCACAAATTCCTTGCCATTCACGTTTCCAGCGCTCGTGTGCCTGCGTGGAGTACATTACAGGCGGGGGAGACGCCACAAGAAGCCCGGCTGAAGCAGGAGAACACTTTACAAAAACCCTTGCGGAAACTGTCTGAGAGAAACGCGTACAAAAACGGGTTCACGCATGAGTTTGTACACGCAATAACTTCCAACGCGACTGGCAACACAATGTCCGGAGGATCCGTGCTTCCTCTGTACAGGCGGACACTGGTGATGACTAGCACCACGTGCACGGGGCAACAGCAGATGGCGAAGACCAGCACGACCACAATGACGAGTCTTGTGACACGCATCTTTACACGGGTACTCTCGGCGCTCACCCTACCACCGAGAGTTACTCTGAGCCACAGTCGCTTCAGCATGAGTGCGTATAAGGCGAAGATCAAAGCCAGTGGTACCACAAAGGCCATGGTGGAGAAGGACACACCGAATGCGGCAAAGCTGTAACCAGCGTCAGGAAGGAACATGCAGGAGGAGTGGAGGTTGTCGATGATTACCATGCCATGACAAAGAAGCACCGGAACACAGGCCACGAATATGATGATCCACGTCAGTAGTATGGATCGGAAGGCGTTCTCCGGCGTCCGTATTGGCATAGACCGGAGAGGGTAGACGACCCCCAGGAACCTGTCGAGAGACATGAGGACCAAGGTGTAGATGCTGGCGAAGGCGCAAACGACGATAAGGTACTGAACGATCCGACACCAGGCGTCTCCGAAAGGCCAGTAGCTAACCGTGAAGTTCCATGCTTTGAAAGGCACGCAAAAGACGATGAACAGTAGGTCGGCCACAGCGAGGTTCGTGATGAGGATGTTCGTGGTGGAACGCATATGACGGTTGGAAAGTACGACGAGAACAACGAGGGCGTTACCGAGTAATCCTACGATGAAAATGATACCGAAAAAGATGGGAAGAACAATTCCCAGCACCCTGTCGCCGCGGTAGTCGTAATGAACCGTCTGGTTTTCTTGGCTCAGCACGGATGTGCTGGAGTCCCCCCATGTCTTGCAGAGGTCCCCGGTGCTGTTGCAACTTGTCATCAGGGCTGTAGCGGTGGTAGTGTTCTGCGCCTGTGAGATTTGCATGGTCCTCAGCAACATTTTGGGTTATCGGATCAGCGTGATCTGTAAAATACAAATTTAGAAATGCAGTGAGCCCTCATGAAAGAAATCAAAGCACGTGTGCAGAACGCAAATCCTCGCGTGGAGAGTGGGAGATAGTGTGTGCGAAAGAGTCCTTTGTTCAAGAATGCAGTCATGATTACACGAAAACAACAATTATTCAACATGCCCAACTAGACACGAATCAACTCGATTGGGCAAAGTAAATTATCAAAACTTAACACGCGGATATGACGTGCTCTTGGGGGATCACAAAATATTTAGATACATCAGTAATTCGATATTTGAAATGTAAATAGATAATTAGCGTTTTACAGAGAAGCGTCGCACAATTCTGTTTCCTGTTCATAAAGTTGGCTCTGGAGACCTGGCATCACCTCAAGAGTGCTTATGAAAGTAACCTGCAAACAGTAAGCGGTTAGAAAGCGCTTAACAAGCAGGTACCGTGGTGGCCATACCAGGGTTGAAAAACTTAAACACGCTTCGTAAAAGGTTCCCCGGTTACGCACCAGGAGTCTGAAACTATGCATGTCGTAAACTAGAGCTTATCCAGTGTTCACTTGAAATTCTGAGTTTCCCCGTTTGCCGCTGACACACAAAAACACCGGCTTTTTCTCGCACAAAGGCTTTGTGAAGAGAAGCAACCCAACTATTTTCATTGTTAGATGATTCTGTTTTTTTAAATATGGAATGTGTCTGTAAACTTGATTGCAAGCGTGCATGATTCCCGCGATCTAACTTTTAGCGACCATGACTGCCGCATAACTGTGCAAACAATGACCTTGGCTACGTTCAGCCCAGTCTCGCTTTAGCACCGAGTTCTATGAAATAACTTACCTACAAGACGTTCGCCTGTCCGTAAATCATACATGCTAAGTCCGTTTGGGATCCCCATAAGACTAACCTGGTCAATACCATTGAGTCGATCCAGAATTGTGTTGCCGTACTCACCTTTTCTGATGATCACAATTCCATTGTATCAGGATTAAAGCATCCAATAAACTTAACTGTACTCATCTTGCTCTGTAACATAGCACGTCTTTGTTTATTACAAGGTTCTCGCAAAATATTCACGCGCCTAATCAAAGTCTGCATGTGTTCGTGGAATACTCCCGCCTTAACCCACCGAAGGCTGTTTACCCACAAAGTGTCCGTACAACATTCCGGCGTTTGCTTTACTTGCGCAATAGCCCTCCGACTGATTCGGCAACAATTATCAGTCTTCGGCTCGTCAAATACGCCATCAACGAAGCGTATTAATTTGTCAAAACTATTGTCCATCAATGTAAATCATGTATAATATATTTTTCTGCCGTTGTTATCCGCGCCCCTTATATAACGTCTCACGTGGGGTACCCTTCAAGAATAAAAATAAAAGTGAATAAACAAACGCAAACTTCTGTTCTTTTAACTGAAGTCACAATTTGTCCATTCTTAAGAATAAAAGGGTGAACAGCATTAATCAAATAGGATGATGTTCAGCGGTATGCACAAGCAATAGACCATTACGAATGCATAGACTGCAGTAGACATCGCTATGCTATTTACTGTTGCTGACGCTCAATTAGCTATCATATAAACTTCCTAAATATTTGACTGGAGGAACTACCTTTATGCAGTCTCTGGAAGAGCCTTCACCAACAGCGAAAGAAAAAGCGTGCTTTTGAAGACACTGAGCTTACAGCGTGTCGAGGGGTCCTCTCATAAATTCGCTTCAACTCTGGCGAGTTTTTACACTACGCACCACTTTCGCAAGAACACAACATCGCAAGGAAATCTTCGTTTTGTGCCATATTGCAAAGCGTGTCCTTCTGAAAACTTCCATGGGAACGATACTTCTCACTTCGCTCGAGTGCCTAGCGCGAGTAATGTAGAGATCTAAGCGCAGTCTTCACTTGCAGCGGTTGTTCACCTGTGATGGCAGACCACTTGAATTCCGAGCCCTGAGCGTCATCTAGACTGCCAGGTGCAAGCAACCTCGATTTCAGTACGTGCAAGGCCCGATCTCAATGTCTGAGCGGCGACGCGTTCCACATTTGATATGATACAGGTGGAGTATAACAAAATATGCAATTTAACATAAGGCTATGCGATTTAACATACGGCGATGTAACATACGGCTACAGCTATACCACTCAGCCAAACCTCAAAGTTTGGCTTAGGTTTCTCGTTTACCGCTTAAACTCCTAAATTGAGCAGGAAATTGACACGTGAAATGCGCATCTACCCGCGTTGGAAAGCAGTATCAGCGCTCATGACCAGTAAATTTTTAGTTTCATCATGCGCGGCTTGTTCACGTCGTAAGAAAGCTTCGCACAATTGCCTGAACCGACATTTCCAGGTATCATTTCTTTGTGTTATCCGCGTGAAAGGTAAGCGCGAGCAAGTCTGGACTGTGAAAATGCATCTCTGGCACCTTTACACCACGTTCGCTGTCAAGCAAGCAGTGGGTGGCAGCCATGACCAGCAGTGTTCTCGAGAACCAATGCCGACCATCCCATGGGTACAGGTACCAGCGCAATCTACCGGAGCCCTCAACTCAGGAGTCGGCCTTCCAGGCTCATGAAACATTTTACGAAACCTACACAGTTCTCTCTGGACAAAAATACATCCGGAGGTGTCAAGTCGCTGAACTTCGAGGCCATGCCTCTGGTCCCTGCCGCCAGAACCACTGGTTATTGAAGGTTCCGTCAAGCCACTCGGGCAAGACTGCTGCTGTGAGCCGGTCCGCCATATAGTGTTGAAACTGAACAGCTTCGACCGGGCCTGTCAAGATGTTATTGAAATAAAGGCGCGTTGATAGCGTATGAGCAAAAGATACTAGCCTAATTACTCTAACGTCAAAGACCTTATGTACCGCACCAGACACCAAATGACCATGGGCTAGGGTGTTTTATTTGTTCCACCCAAAGTAGGTTCGTATCAGTCTACTAATGCGCGAAAGAATGCTGAGCAGATTACGTCTCTAAATGTCGGGTCCATGAGTCCACAGTGCCATGTCTAAAAAGCCCAATATTCCGTCAGTCCTCATAAATAGCAGCGAAGTCAAGGCAACATTGGAAATATGTGCCTATTTACTTTTGGTGCAGCTAGAGGTGACATGGATGGAGTGCAGCCTTCTTCAGAATTCTCCATACTTAAGACTTTGATGTCCCCACCTCAGCAGTCGCATCACGCATGCAGGCATGAGTTTTTTAAGCCGGGAAAGTCAATATATCTGTATTGGGCTTTTTGTGGATGGTCCCCTTCTTGCGCACGTGTTCGAGAAGCTGGAATATTTTTTTACGTCAAGTGATTGGTTATTGTTGAGTTTGGGTTCTTTTCCTCTCCAATGTCCCATTTTCTGTGGCTCCTTATTGCAGCTACCTACAGCGCACAAGTCAATGAGAATCTTCACCTTCTGTTCAGTTTAGAAGGGCATGGTTCCACTGGACACCAGAATTCCGCAGGGGTTACTTGAGGAGTTCTGGTGTCCAGTTCTTGCGGAGTTCTGGTGACACTAATCAATTACTCGGCGCTCACAGACGCCCGCTCTTCGACACAGCGTGAAAAGAAAATTCAGTCGTACGTCATCATCATCATCACCGGTCTGAATACGCCCACTGCAGGGCAAAGGCCTCTCCCATGTCTCTCCACTTTACTCGGTCCTTTGCCAGATGCGTCTACCATATGCCTTCAAATATCTTAATCTAAGCCGCCCACCTAATTTTCTGCCGCCTCCTGCTACGCTTGCCTTCGCGTTACATGCGCTGCCCAAGCCCATTCCTTCCTCTTGATTTCGACTAGGATGTCATTAACCTGCGTTCGTTCCCTCATCCACTGTGCCCGCTTCCGGTCCCTTAACGTTACATTAATCATTTTTCTTCCATAGCTCACGGTGTTGTCCTCACCTTGGGGTGAACCTTTTCGTCAGCTTGCACGTCAGAGTGAAGACGTCACATGGCGTATCCTAACCGGCAATTCGGAGCAAGTTTTCTTCCACCGTAAAAGTTAAGAGCGTGTTTAAATTGGAGATTTGCATTCGGATCTCTATTTCTGATTGGATACCAACCGGGTGGTTCCTAGAGTTCCTAAACATCTTGCTCCTTCCCGGAAGAACTCACCAGCACCCGCTCTTTGACACGACGTGGAAACAAAACCGAATTTTCGTAGACGATACCCTTCAGCAAGAGTTGTTGTCGTGATAGCTGGCTTCTTACTAGTAATGCCATCAAAGATTATGCGCATAAAAATCTACACGAAGACAGAAGATACGACAGGACGAGCGCAAACTACAACTAGTCTATTCAGAAGCTGACGCCTCTAAATATAAGACATGTAGGCGCATGTGCGGCGGATACACCCAGAGCATTTCTGGTAAACGTGATAACACCATAATATCCTGGAAGACAGATATAAACTATGCTGACTCGCTTCAGTATAAGACGAGAGATTTATCGCTGACGCAGGTGTGCGCATTCCTGTTAAAAAAAAAATATTCCTTTATTTCGCGCGCCACGGTGTTGCTGCCCCTGGCAAGAATATTGATTTCATTCAGTCGCGGCCTGCATTTGAATTTTCAGAAATGTTCGGTCCAATTCGTGCTACTATTCCTATCTCCTACCATGCATTCATGCTCGCCTGCACTATCAGTGACATAGCTAGTTGCTAGTTGGCGCTTCTTCCTGTCGTGTCTTCTGTCTTCGTGTCGTCTTTTATGAGCATAACCTTTGATGGTATTACAAGACAATACCCTGCTCGGCAAATCGAATAGCGGAGCAAATATCCGAGATAAGCTGTTGTCGTTGTTAGCCTATCAAAAGATGGCACATACCCACATTAGGGGATCGGCCAAGAATCGGGTGGCTATTCACCTGAAAGCAGTTAATAAAAAGGAAAAGCACGTGGGAGCGCAACACCGGTGGATTCTTCCTCATGAACAGAAAAGGGATGATAATAATAATAATAATTGGTTTTTGGGGAAAGGAAATGGCGCAGTATCTGTCTCATATATCGTTGGACACCTGAACCGCACCGTAAGGGAAGGGATAAAGGAGGGAGTGAAAGAAGAAAGGAAGAAGAGGTGCCGTAGTGGAGGGCTCCGGAATAATTTCGACCACCTGGTGATCTTTAACGTGCACTGACATCGCACAGCACACGGGCGCCTTAGCGTTTTTCCTCCATAAAAACGCAGCCGCCGCGGTCTGGTTCGAACCCGGGAACTCCAGATCAGTAGTCGAGCGCCCTAACCACTGAGCCACCGCGGCGGGTCAGAAAAGAGATGAGAGTTTTGATTTCAAAATTATAAGAATAATAATAAAGAGAGGGAATAAATAATAGTGATTAAGTCAAAATGTAATAATTGATAGAAAAGAAAAGTTTGGAACACTTAGCAAGGCAGTCGGTGAGATTCTATCAGGAAATTTAGAACAGCGGTACAAACAGATCTGTGGCTGAACCCAAATGTGGTGGCGCCAAATGATAGCAAGAGCGGGCTGCTCAAACTAAGGCCAAGATGCTGCAAGGGCTCCTCCAGCAACCGATATCGGCGTGAAAACTTTGTTTTCCTTTATGTGCTTCTCAATTTGAACGGAAGGCAAATAAGAGCTGCTTTTTGAGACAAAGGAGGAGAAACCCTGGGAACGGCGCGTTCTCGGCGGGATTTTTTCGGCAGCCCGCGGTTATCTCAAAACCAAAATCAGCAAGAAGGCAATATATCAATTCGCGTATGAAAGCGCTGCATTCACGGCGTATTCGGAACAGGTATTTTTAAACATCACCAAGTTAGAGCTTAGCTGCAAAAAAAAAACGGCTAACTTAGGCTACCTCTGAAAAGCACCTGGGTCGCTCAAATTTGTAGGCGCCCGCCAGCTTTCTAATAGACACCCAAGCGTTCAAAGCTGTATATAAAAATGATTGTCAGTGAATGAGAACTAAAAATCGCGGTGGTTTAGCTCTGGTTAAACCTGGAGTGACGTAATAGCTACATCTGGCCGCATGAAACTTGCTCAGTTGAATTGCAAAGTCAGTCTTTCGCCGCTCGGTTTCGCTGGGCGTTCCTTCTTCATATTCGTCCCACTTGATACGGCGCATGCGCACAGCTCTTGGACCTCTTGCGCAGCGCCGCCGGCAGCAGCAGCTGCTGCGCAACACATGACCAACCCACGTTATCAACCACGTGACGAACGTCCGCACGACGTGATCAACGCACGTGACCAACCACGTGACTAACGGCGCCGCCACGGAGCTCAAAAGGTGCCACGCTGAAGGGTCGAAGAGGTGGCGTAGTGTAGGTATTGCTACGAACTTAAAGCACACAATGCAAAAAACTAACCGATAGCTAACACAACACTTGCCAACTTCCACTTGAATCCATTTCTGCGGCCGTCACGGTGGCTTAGTGGTTATGGCTCTCGGCTGCTCACCCAAAAGACGCGGGTTCAATTCCAGCCGCGGCGGTCAAATTTTGGCGGAGGCTAAATTCTAGAGGCTCGTGTGCTGCTCGATGTCAGTTCACGTTGTTATGAACGGCATGCCTACCAGCCGAAGAGCATTAAGGTGCAGATTACATCGACCGGGATGACTCCAGTGGCGGCAACAGCAGCAGCATTTTCGACAGGTCGTTTGACATCACGATGGCCCCACCAAAAAGAGGATAACTGGCTGGTAAGTAGCCGGTGGGGTTGTTCCCACGCTCGGCTCGGTGCGATGATCTTCCCTTTGGGTCCCCGCAAGAAGCGACCGACGATGGACAGACGACAGTGCAAGAGGGAACGGTGTCTTCAAGCAATTAACCGTTTCTGGCAGGAGCCGGCTCGAATCGGGGAAAGCCAGCCGCAGTTGACGCCGGCGGCGCTCGCACGCGTGCACCTGCGTTCGATAGATACGTGCCGCTTGCAGTACTGTTGCACTACTATGCGAAAAAGCTGCGGACTTGCGTTTCCTCCTCGCCCATTCCAACGAGTGCCTCCGCGTGCTAAGTGCTGTGCAACTCTTCCGACCTTGAAGAGGTGTGCCTTGTGTTGAATTGCAACCGCTTGGTGAAGGGGCGGTGGCTTAAGACCGCCGTATACAATCGTTATTGAGCGGCTTCCGCTCGGCCCACTTGGAGAGCGGACCGCCCGTTTTCGGCCTCCGGGCAGACATGGGGCGGAATGGTGTTGTACGATCACTTTGGTGCTTGCGAGCGAGCCAGATGGTTCTAGCATTCCGATTGGCGCGCCCGGCAGTGCCTGTCGTCTAATCGCGTGCAGCGGTACACGGATGTGCTTGTAACAAAACACCCATATATCTTTCAGTAGAAATTGCCCGTATTAATTGCGGCATACTCGAGACATCCGTTGCGTCAACGCTTTTTTGGTACAATCGTGGTTGGCTGTGATATAGCATGAATATCGGTGCGGCCGACTCTTACGGCCGCGAACCAATTCGTGACAAAACTTTCCAACATCGCAGGAGATGCTAATAATCTGAAACGATGTTTGGGGAAACGATATGAATCTGAATCGAGAAAGCACTCGGCCTTTAAGCAGGGAATATAGCGTCTAAGAGACGGTTGTACTATGTTCGCTAAGTTTGTTAAATCCAGTTTTGTTAGAGCTCTGTTTGCCTTGCACAGAGAAGGGTGGGGGGGGAAACTTGATTCCGATCGCTGCTCAAAACTGACTGCTCTGCAGAAGTGTTCGAGGCGGTTTCACTTGCCTTTCGTGGTATGTGCGAAGTTAATTGTCAGACTGATATCTTCCATGACTTTTTCTCCATACTCTATCGACCAATGGAATGAACTGCCGCGAAAAAATTGTTGAATGCGAAACTGGAACTTGCTTTCGAGCTTTTTGTTGTTGTAAACTATGAATATAGAAGTAAAAAACCCCGCAGCCTGAGCTCTTTTCTGTTTGTGTATCACTGAGGATATGTTTGTGATCTCGTGAACAGTAGTGTAATTGTTCCAGTGGAGGTAGATGGGCTGAGTGGTTTTAAGATGTAACAAATTCGGAGCTCGCTACACTAATAAAGATTGTTGCGAAGGAATTTAACAGAAAACCTTCATGTGAAACATTCTAGGAGGCCTGGCTCAAAAACACAAAATGATTTCTTGTGTCTAGTTGCTTATAGTGCAAAGAATAAATACAGCGTGAACGCCAGCAATCGTTGAAGACGGAAGATCAACTGAATAATAATAATTGATTTTTTGGGGAAAGGAAATGGCACAGTATCTGTCTCATAAAGCGTTGGACACCTGAACCTCGCCGTGAGGGAAGGGGTAGAGGGGGGAGGGAAAGAAGAAAGGAAGAAATAGGTGCCGTAGTGGAGGGTTCCGGAATAATTTCGATCACCTGGGGATATTTAACGTGCACTGACATCGCAGAGCACACGGGCGCCTTAGCGTTTTTCCTCCATAAAAACGCAGCCGCCGCGGTCAGGTTCGAACCCGGGAACTAGGGATCAGTAGTCGAGCGCCCTAACTACTGAGCCTCAACTTAATGAATCGCATTTCGGTATAAACAACTCGTACGACATCCAGGTCGGCCGGGAAAGGTTCCAAAATGCAGCCAACAACACTGTAAAATATCTCCAAGGTGGAGAAATTACAAGTCACAGCGTAATTGATTTTTCTCA
This sequence comes from Amblyomma americanum, assembly GCF_052857255.1. Classification (NCBI taxonomy): domain Eukaryota; kingdom Metazoa; phylum Arthropoda; class Arachnida; order Ixodida; family Ixodidae; genus Amblyomma; species Amblyomma americanum. The sequence goes on along the minus strand of NC_135504.1, from coordinate 31,695,697 downwards.
TTGCCTAGCACGCCTAAAGCGGACATTGTTCATTTGTGAAAAACCCGCCGCGGTGGCTCAGTGGTTAGCGCGCTCGGCTACTGATCCGGAGTTCCCGGGTTCGAACCCGACCGCGGCGGCTGCGTTTTTATGGAGGCGAAACGGTAAGGCACCCGTGTGCTGTGCGATGTCAGTGCACGTTAAAGATCCCCAGGCGGTCGACATTATTCCGGAGCCCTCCACTACGGCACCTCTTTCTTCCTTTCTTCTTTCACTCCCTCCTTTATCCCTTCCCTTACGGCGCGGTTCAGGTGTCCAACGATATATGAGACAGATACTGCGCCATTTCCTTTCCCCAGAAACCAATAAAAAAATTGTGAAAAGGATGAAAGAAGAAAAGAATATTCTTTCTCTTTAAGAAAGAATGTAGCTGAACACTAAGAGAGCTTCATGTAAGCCGAGAGTCGTGAAGAGCATAACTGATCTTCGTAGCCTTGTTATTCATATAGTGCAATATATCGCCTGAGTCTACTAGTTGGCACATATTTGGCCACAGGCAACAAAAACATTTAGTTCAAACAACCAAATACCGCAGTAAATTGACTTTTGACACCAGCTGTACTTCTTAAGTGCTGAAGGTGAAGTCTCACATCCACAACAAAAATTCGATTGCTTGCTTTAGTCGAAAAAAAGAAGAGTAAGAAGTGGGGCTTTTACTACAAAAACTAAATACTGGAAATATTTGTAATTAGCAAGAACGCGCACTAACGGAAGGGGAAAAAGGGTCACATAATTAGTCTCATCAGGAGGGAATTTTGACGAACAGGAATTGCCAGTGCATCGTCAACGCTATATTTGCAGGTGGGATTTACTCTTGCTCTCACCTCTTCTACTCAGGTGAAAAAGAGATAGAGATAAAACATTTATCGTGAGTGAGGAAGGTTGATCGAGCAACACAAAAGTTTCCGGTCACGCTACAGAGCCCCGCACATAGCTCAGCAGCAGGTAACTATACCACAACACGAAACAGCGGGAAAACAGTAAAATGGTCGGGAGACACAATAAGACGGCATCTAGAATAATGCCATTCGGAAGACCAATGACTTCCGCGCATACCGCATACAGGAGCGGAATGGTAAAAACTCAGTGATTCCGGCCATAATTCATCTGAGCGGCTTAAACGATTTAAAAATGAAGAGGTCGTTCAAATCGCCGAAGTAGAAAACTACGCCCGAAGTGAATAGATGAGCGAAGCGGTGCAGTCGGGTAGACCAGCTTGTACTGAAGCACACGAACTGCGCTAAAGGGTGCACAGTCGAAGAGAAAAGCTTCCGAACCGCGAGATCCGCAAATGAAGGCGACACCTCTATTCTTAGCCGCCGGATGCAGACCCCACTTGTGGAGGTGAAATAAGAGGACTTTGACTTTCACATCCACAAGTGCGGCACCCAAACCAGGGGCTAATGTCTGAATCATCAGCTTTTTCTTGGGCGGATCACTTGGTCCGGAGAGTTTTGTCCCTGACTGTACAAGAGTTGCATCCTACCCGCCACCAATGTGTCCTGCTGCTGAAAATAAGCGTAGCGTCTTATTTCTGCCTTGGGGATTTCATCAAGAACTGCGGCAGAATTGTCCTTTTATTTTAAAATAACTACTAATTGTTTGAACTCATATCTAAGAAATTTATTCAGGTATGCACAATAAGGCTCCTTCACTACCATGTCAATTATAGATACATATATCGCTCTGCATGAAATCTTTCAGCTATAAATATTCCTATCAAAATTTAACCACTGCTCTTAACAGTTTTCTAAGTCGTCAGCATTGCAAGGATCGCTTCGAAAAGTGCGGTGGCTGGTGCACCAGAATCCACTGTCTGATCATTTGTTTCTCAACGTAGCCAAAGCTTCGTGATCTTCAGACAAAAAAAAAAACACATGGAAGGCACACATAGTCTTGATTTCAAGTTTGCAGATTTTAATATCAGTGTTACTTAGGTACGTTTTCTGACGCACATCAAAAAGCGTAAATATATGTGGCGAATTACTAACAGGCATGGTTTGTTGGAAGAAGCAATTAAGACCACCAGGAGCAATTTTTTCGGAGCTTGCTGACGACGTCCTACGTCACAAAGCGAGGTTCTGGGACAAGTTACTACACCGAAATGTTAAAGCCCAAGAGGCAGTCGAGTGCTCCTGTGCAAAACAAACACAAAATATGAGCCAAGCAATCTTCCTTCAGCCTCTTCTTCGGATACTTATCTGCTTAGCAAGCGGTTCGCCTGAGTTTCTGCTGCGACCGAAGAGCACGCAGGAAACGTCTCCCGCCAGGTCGGCGTGCTTTTTCATCATTGTACCCCAGCCCTTCGTGTCAGTCAATTCACTCCGATGAGCACAGATATAGTCGATGGCACGACGGCGCAACGCGGCAGCGTTGTGGCGGCCGGCGAGGATGAGCGCGGTCGCAGCATTCTCGACATCCAAACGTTCGAAGAAGGCCTCTTGGCAGATGTCTCGAAGACCACGCAGGCAGTACTTGTCGGCTGCCCAGAAGAGGGAGTCTGCCATAGAAGCGAGGTGCGGCGAGCGGCCGGTGTAGACAAAGGACAGCAATTAGCTGAACACGTCATAGTCAACGTCCGAAATTACGACCTCGCCTTGTTGCGCTTCCAGCATCTGGTAGCTAAGCATGGCTCTAAACACAGGCGACCGGGACGCCAGCATCGCCTTGTGCGCACGGTATGCGCCTCCGCCGACCATAATGGTGAGATCCACGTAGCTTCCGCTCTCCAGTAGCCTGTGGAAGTCTTCGAAGAGTCGGCAATCAGCCATGTAGGCGATGTCCTTCTCACATCTTCCTGCCACGCTGACGTAGCCATCAAACACTGTCTACTCGCAGCGTATCACGAGGTTGCATCCCTGCAAGAGTTTAAAACTGTCGCCTTCAAGGACGCTTCTGGGGATGAATCTGCGGAAACCCCAGCCCCTTCAATTTCTAGAGAAGGGGCGAACTCCAGTAATGCCTTTATGCAACTCCTGCTTACTTGCACTGACAAAGGAAAATGCAGCCTGCGCAAGCACGTCATGCTGACCTGTGTAAAAGACGAAAAGAGAGAAATATTCTTGGCCGCAAACTGCCACCTCCAGGCTCAGTGGAAGGTACCAATTTCCTGATGCCTGGTCTCGTGTGGGAAAATGTGAGTTTCGGATGGTGCTTCCCGCCTGAGGGTGCGAAAACAGGGCGTATGTCCCTCACCAACCAGCGGAAGGAAAGATTTTCAGTCCTCTGCTCTGTGATGCAGCTGTATTCGGCCACGGATATGGCGGCGCTGCTTTGGGAAGGCGTTCAAATAATGTCGTGAGTCCTACTTGTCGCGTGCCGGGAAAACAGCTTACCGCGAACTGCCGTTCCCAGCGACGACCCGTCTGCGAGAGGCTCATCCAGGCGATGTGCCTGGCCTCAAATGAGCGCCGTGAATCGGTGGCTGTTGTTGTTGTCCTACCAATGTGGCACATGCCCACAAAGGGGGATTTGCCAAGAATTAGGGAGTTTTTCAGAGTAATCTTTTCGTGGACGAAAATAAACTAAATGCCGAGGAAGAAAGCAGTGAACAAAAATAAAAACCGAAATAAAACGGGAAATGCATTACGTCCCCAGGAAATCGACACTGCGATTTGTAGCCGAGTTGTTAAAAGGTAACGACAGTTGTAAAAATATTAATAGTATTGAAAAAATGTTACCAAGGAATTGGTGGTCGCTTGCGCACTTCGGTACCGCTTCCTCTACTGCTTATTCGGTGTGTCTTTATTTGCTATGCAACAGCATCAGCAAGGATGTCATAACACTGCTAATGTAGAGGCCGGGAATATGCGTGCAACGGTCACGATACCGGTCGGCTACGAAACTTTGAGCTTAAGGCGCATGCACACTACATCACAATTCCGGTGAGCGAAGCAGATTCGCCCAGATTCGGCCGCTTTTGGCGCCGACGAAGGCGAAAAGCGGCGCAGCGAGGGCTATCGGTCCGGAGCCCATTTTTCCGCCTTCGCCGCGGAAGCGACGAAGGACCGATGACGTCACATCCGGTCAAAGTACAGTTTGGCGGCATGCATGGCAGCGGAATGGGCTGGCGCTCATCTGTGGAGATGTTGCCATAAACGAGCACCCAATCCTATACAAGGTCAATTTAAATTTCAAGGACGTGACCCACAAAAAAAAAAGCTGTGCCAAAAAACCGGAAACGAACTAGGAGTGCCGGTAAGTACAATCGCTTTTATACCTTGCATCACGCCGATGCTCGCGAG